>NC_053025.1:563754842-564111607 GCF_003073215.2 Triticum urartu
TACCCATCACAATCCCTATCTCCCGCATTACATTATTTGCCATTTGCCTCTCGTTTTCCTCTCCCCCACTCCACCCTTGCCGTTTTATTCGCCCTCTCTCTCTATCCTCCCTCTCTTTCTCGATTTGCCTCTTTTTGCCCGCTTGCTTCTTGTTTGCTCGTATGGTTAGAATAGTTGTTTATTTATTACTAAACAAAGAACCTAAGATCTATGGATCCTCATCCACTTGCTAATATTTTTAAGAGGTCCAGTTATGATAAACCAATTGCTAGTGAGTTTTGTGCACTAGATTATCTTTATGAAGTTTTGCTTGAAATTCGTGAATCTGAAAAGTGTGATGAATTTCCTCATGAAGCAATTCACGATAGATCTTTGAATAGAAAGCATGATTGCAATGATTCTATTATAAATTCTATTAATGTCAATTGTGCTAATAATATGCAAAACCCTAAGCTTGGGGATGCTAGTTTTGCTATGTCCTCTACTTGTTGCAATGATCATGATTGGGGTGATTCTTCTTTTGATCTTGAAAATTTATTTAAACCCCATGATGAATATGAGATTGATTATAATGTTTGCAATAATATTGAAAGTGGGTTTGGAAGAATGTCAACTTTAGATCCCACATATTTGGAGAGTGTTCAATCTTATGAAGTTTTTTGATAAAAGTGGGTTTGGAAAGGTCATGACTTTAGTTAATGTTAATCCCACTATTTTGGAAGAGTGTCAACTTTGCATGCATGTGAATCATGTTGAAAATATTTTATGTGATAGCTATTTTGTTGAATTTTCTTATGATCCTACATGTAATTATTATGAGAGAGGAAAATATGGTGGTAGAAATTTTCATGTTACGAAATTACCTCTCGTTATGTTGAGATTGCTATTGTTTCTTTCCGCTACCTTGCATATGCTAGTTTTTGCTTACCTTGATAATTTGTTTGCCTATAAGATGCCTATTCATAGGAAGTATGTTATACTTAGATGTGTTTGTCACGTGTTTTATGATGCTCTCTTTGTGCTTCAATTCTTGTCTTTCATGTGAGCATCATTGAAATATTATGCCTAGCTATAAGGCTTTAAAGAAAAACGCTTGTTAGGAGTCAACCCAATATTTATCCTTGCTGTTATTTAATAATTTATTTATTTAGCCTCTGTTTTGGTTGTGTTTTTTGTGTTTAATTAGTGTTTGTGCCAAGTAGAACCGTTGGGAAGACTTCGGGAAAGTCTTGTTGAACTTGCTGTAAAAACAGAAACTTTAGCGCTCACGAGAACTGCTGTCATTTTTATTTGGAGAGTGATATTTAGTTAATTCTTTTTGAAGATTATTAATAGATAAATTCCTCACGTCCATAAATTTATTTTATAATTTTTGGGGTTCCAAATCTTGCGCTAGCTACAGATTACTACAGACTGTTCTGTTTTTGACAGATTCTGTTTTTCGTGTGTTGTTTGCTTATTTTGATGAATCTATGGCTAGTAAAATAGTTTATAATCCATAGAGAAGTTGGAATACAGTAGGTTTAACACCAATATAAATAAAGAATGAGTTCATTATAGTACCTTGAAGTGGTCTTTTGTTTTCTTTCTCTAACGGAGCTCACGAGAATTCTATTGAGTTTTGTGTTGTGAAGTTTTCAAGTTTTGGGTGAATTCTTTTGATGGATTATGGAACAAGGAGTGGCAAGATCCTAATCTTGGGGATTCCCATGGCACCCCCAAGATAATCCAAGGACACCAAAAAGTCAAAGCTTGGGGATGCCCCGGAAGGCATCCCCTCTTTCGTCCACTTCCATCGGTAATTTACTTGGAGCTATATTTTTATTCACCAACATGATATGTGTTTTGCTTGGAGCGTCTTGTATTATTTTTGTATTTGTGTTTTAGTATGCCACAATCATCCTTGCTGTACACACCTTTTGAGAGAGCCATACATGAATTAAAATTTGATAGAATACTCTATGTGCTTCACTTATATCTTTTGAGCTATGTAGTTATGCTCTATGTGTTTCCTTATATCTTTTGAGCTATGTAGTTATGCTCTGTGTGCTTCACTTATATCTTTTTGAGCTAAGTAATTTTTCTCTATGTGCTTCACTTAGATCTTTTAGAGCACGGTGGTGGATTTGTTTTAAAGAAACTATTGATCTCTCATGCTTCACTTAAATTATTTTGAGAGTCTCTTAATAGCATGGTAATTTGCTTAATAATAATATGATTGGTATTCAAGATTTGTGAAACTTTCTTTTGAGTGTGTTGAATACTAAGAAAAGATTGAAGCATGATAATTGTTTTGAGATATGGAGGTGATAATATTAGAGTCATGCTAGTTGAGTAGTTGTGAATTTAAAGAATACTTGTGTTAAAGTTTGTGATTCCCGTAGCATGCACGTATGGTGAACCGTTATGTGATGAAGTCGGAGCATGATTTATTTATTGATTGTCTTCCTTATGAGTGGCAGTCGGGAATGAGCGATGGTCTTTTCCTACCAATCTATCCCCCTAGGAGCATGCGCGTAATACTTTGCTTTGATAACTTCTAGATTTTTGCAATAAGTATATGAGTTCTTTATGACTAATGTTGAGTCCATGGATTATACGCACTCTCACCCTTCCACATTTGCTAGCCTCTCTAATACCGCACACCTTTTGCCGGTATCATACACCCACCATATACCTTCCTCAAAACAGCCACCATACCTACCTATTATGGCATTTCCATATCCATTCCGAGATATATTGCCATGCAACTTTCACCGTTCCGTTTATCATGACACATTCATCATTGTCATATTGCATATCCTGGTACACCGCCGGAGGCATTCATATAGAGTCATATTTTGTTCTAAGTATCGAGTTGTAATTGTTGAGTTGTAAGAAAAATAAAAGTGTGATGATCATCATTTTTAGAGCATTGTCCCAAGTGAGGAAAGAATGATGGAGACTATGATTCCCCCATAAGTTGGGATGAGACTCCGGACGAAAAATAAATAAAAGAGGCCAAAGAAGCCCAAATAAAAAGAGAAAGAAAAGAGGCCATGATAAAAAAGAAAGAGAAAAGGCCCAAAGAAAATAAATAAATAAAAATTAGAGAAAAAGAGAGAAGGGACAATGTTACTATCCTTTTACCACACTTGTGCTTCAAAGTAGCACCATGATCTTCATACTAGAGAGTCTCTCATGTTATCACTTTCATATACTAGTGGGAATCTTTTATTATAGAACTTGGCTTGTATATTCCAATGATGGGCTTCCTCAAATTGCCCTAGGTCTTCATGAGCAAGCAAGTTGGATGCACACCCACTTAGTTTATTTTGATGAGCTTTCATATACCTATAGCTCTAGTGCATCCATTGCATGGCAATCCCTACTCACTCACATTGATATCTATTGATGGGCATCCCCATAGCCCATTGATACGCCTAGTTGATGTGAGACTATCTTCTCCTTTTTGTCTTCTCCACAACCACCATTCTATTCCACCTATAGTGCTATATCCATGGCTCACGCTCATGTATTGCATGAAGATTGAAAAAGTTTTGAAAAAGTTAGAGTATGAAACAATTGCTTGGCTTGTCATCAGGGTTGTGCATGATTTAAATACTTTGTGTGGTGAAGATAGAGCATAGCCAGACTATATGATTTTGTAGGGATAACTTTCTTTGGCCATGTTATTTTGAGAAGACATAATTGCTTTGTTAGTATGCTTGAAGTATTATTATTTTTATGTCAATATAAACTTTTGTCTTGAATCTTTCGAATCTGAATATTCATATCACAATTAAGAAGATTTGCATTGAAATTATGCCAAGTAGCACTCCGCATCAAAAATTCTCTTTTTATCATTTACCTACTCGAGGACGAGCAGGAATTAAGCTTGGGGATGCCTGATACATCTCCAACGTATCTATAATTTTTGATTGCTCCATGCTATATTATCTACTGTTTTGGACTATATTGGGCTTTATTTTCCACTTTTATATTATTTTTGGGACTAACCTATTAACCGGAGGCCCAGCCCAGAATTGCTGTTTTTTTGCCTATTTCAGTATTTCGGAGAAACAGAATATTAAACGTGATTCAGGAGACTTGGACCCTACTCCAAGGAGTCAAAGAGGCGGTCACGAGGGTGGGGGGCGCCCCCACCCCCCTAGGGCGTGCCCCCTGCCTTGTGGGCCCCTCGGTGCTCCACCGACGTACTCCTTCCTCCTATATATACCTACGTACCCCCAAACGATCAGAACAGGAGCCAAAAACCTAATTCCACCACCGCAACTTTCTGTATCCACGAGATCCCATCTTGGGGCCTGTTTCGGAGCTCCACCGAAGAGGGCCGTCATCACGGAGGGCTTCTACATCACCATAGCCTCTCCGATGAAGTGTGAGTAGTTTACCTCAGACCTTTGGGTCCATAGTTAGTAGCTAGATGGCTTCTTCTCTCTTTTTGGATCTCAATACAAAGTCCCCCCCTCTCTTGTGGAGATCTATTCGATGTAATCTTCTTCTTTTTGCGGTGTGTTTGTTGAGACCGATGAATTGTGGGTTTATGATCAAGTCTATCTATGAATAATATTTGAATCTTCTCTGAGTTCTTTTATGTATGATTGGTTATCTTTGCAAGTCTCTTCGAATTATCCATTTGGTTTGGCCAACTAGATTGGTAGTTCTTGCCATGGGAGAAGTGCTTAGCTTTGGGTTCGATCTTGCGGTGTCCTTTCCTAGTGACAGAAGGGGCAGCAAGGCACGTATTGTATCGTTGCCATCGAGGATAACAAGATGGGGTTTATTTCATATTGCATGAATTTATCTCTCTACATCATGTCATCTTGCTTAAAGCGTTACTCTGTTTTTAACTTAATACTCTAGATGCATGCTGGATAGCGTTCGATGAGTGGAGTAATAGTAGTAGATGCAGAATCGTTTCGGTCTACTTGTCACGAACGTGATGCCTATATACATGATCATGCCTAGATATTCTCATAATTCTCATAACTATGCTCAATTCTGTTAATTGCTCAACAATAATTTGTTCACTCACCGTAGAATACTTATGCTCTTGAGAGAATCCACTAGTGAAACCTATGGCCCCCGGGTCTATTCTCATCATATCAATCTCCATCACTTTAATCTTGCTTTGCTTTTTTACTTTGCCTTTTACTTTTCACTTTGCATCTCTATACCAAAAATACCAAAAATATTATATCTATCAGATCTCACTCTCGTAAGTGACCGTGAAGGGATTGACAACCCCTAATCGTGTTGGTTGCGAGTAGCTATCGTTTTGTGTAGGTACGAGGGACTTGAGCGTGGCCTCCTACTGGATTGATACCTTGGTTCTCAAAATCTGAGGGAAATACTTACGCTACTCTGCTGCATCATCCCTTCCTCTTCGGGGAAATCCAACGCAAGCTCAAGAGGTAGCATTACCGTTACCACTACTATCATATTACTTTGCTACCAAATACTTTGCTGCAGATATTAAGTTTCCAGGTGTGGTTGAATTGACAACTCAGCTGCTAATACTTGAGGATATTCTTTGGCTCCCCTTATGTCGAATCAATAAATTTGGGTTGAATACTCTACCCTCAAAAACTGTTGCGATCCCCTATACTTGTGGGTTATCAAGACTATTTTCTGGCGCCATTGCCGGGGAGCATAGCTCTATTCTTTAAGTCACTTGGGATTTATATCTGCTTATCATTATGAAGAACTCGAGAGATCCAAAAACCAAGATTTATCCCTCAACTACGAGGGGAGGTAAGGAACTGCCATCTAGCTCTGCACTTGATTCACCTTCTATTTTGAGTAAGCTTGCGACACCTAAACCTGCTTTTGCTATTCGTTCTGATATGTCTCATGTTATTGATGATGCCACTTCTGCTATGTATGATACGTATGATGAAACTACTTCTATGCTTGATACTACTATGCCACTTGGTGAATTTCTTGATGAACAACTTGTTAGGGTTAGAGAGAATGAAAATATTGAATCTGATAATATTGATGAAAGTGATGATGAAGACTCTCCCTCTAATGAATATGAATCACTAGTTATTCCTGAGGGTTATGTTTTTGAAAAAGAAGCTGCTTTAGCTATTTTAGCTTGCAAAGATAGATACGAACTCAAGATGTTATTAGCTAAATGGAAGCAGCAATCTCTTAATGCTAGAATGAAACCTGTCCCTGCTTTTGCTACTTCACCTATCTGTGTTACTGATAAGGATTATGAATTCTCTGTTGATCCTGATATAATTACTTTGGTTGAATCTGATCCTTTTCATGGCTATGAATCTGAAACTGTTGTGGCACATCTTACTAAATTAAATGATATAGCCACCCTGTTCACTAATGATGAGAGAACTCGTTACTTTTATATCCTTAAAATATTTCCGTTCTCATTAAAGGGTGATGCTAAGATATGGTTTAATTCTCTAGATCCTGGTTGTGTGCGTAGTCCCCAGGATATGATTTATTACTTCTCTACTAAATATTTCCCTGCTCATAAGAAACAAGCTGCTTTGAGGGATATATATAATTTTGTGCAAATTGAAGAAGAGAGTCTCCCACAAGCTTGGGGGAAGCTTCTCCAGTTACTTAATGCTTTGCCTGATCATCCTCTTAAGAAAAATGAAATACTTGATATCTTTTATAATGGACTAAACGATGCTTCCAGAGATTACCTGGATAGTTGTGCTGGTTCTATTTTCAGGGAAAGAACATCGGATGAAGCTGAAATTCTATTGAATAATATGTTGACAAATGAAAATAATTGGACACTTCCTGAGCCTATTCCTAAACCAACTCCTAAGAAGAGATGTGTTCTATTTCTCAGTCCTGAAGATATGCAAGAGGCAAAGAAATCTATGAAAGAAAAAGGTATTAAAGCTGAAGATGTTAAGAATTTACCTCCTATTGAAGTAATACATGGTCTTAATTTACCGCCTGTTGAAGAAACATATGATCTTAATCCATTACCTATTGAAGAAATACATGGTCTTGATAACCTGACACAGGTGGTAAAGGTAAATTCTCTCTATAGATATGATAAAGCTGAAATCCCATTTACTAAGATTGCTAGCCCATGCTTAGATGAGTTTGATAAATTTATGGTTAAGCAAGAAGACTTCAATGCTTATTTTGGTAGACAATTGAAATACAATTCAAATATGGTTGAACACTTGGGTGAGTGTATGGCTAATGTCAAAGGTGAACTTAAACTTATTAGTAAACATGCTTCTATGGTTACCACTCAAGTAGAACAAGTACTTAAGGCTCAAAATGATTTGCTCAATGAATTGGATAGTAAGAAAAATGATAATGCTGTTAGAGTTATGACTAGAGGTGGTAGAATGACTCAGGAACCTTTGTATCCTGAAGGCCATCCTAAGAGAATTGAGCAAGATCCTCAGAGAAATAATATAGATGCACCTAGTCCTTCTAAAAGGAAGAAAAAGAAAAATAATAGGACTTTGCATGCTTCTAGTGAACCTATTGCTGAAACACATGAGAATCCAAATGATATTTCTATTTCTGATGCTGAAACACAATCTAGTAATGATCCTGAAATTAGTGATAATGCTAATAATAATGTTCATGATGATGCTCAACCTAGTAATGATAATGATATAGAAATTGAACCTGCTGTTGATCTTGATAACCCACAATCAAAGAATCAACGTTATGATAAGAAAGACTTTGTTGCTAGGAAACATGGTAAAGAAAGAGAACCATGGGTTCAGAAACCCATGCCTTTTCCTCCCAAACCATCCAAGAAAAATGATGATGAGGATTTTGAGCGCTTTGCTGAAATGATTAGACCTATCTTTTTGCATATGCGATTAACTGATATGCTTAAAATGAATCCTTATGCTAAGTATATGAAAGAAATTGTTACAAATAAGAGAAAGATACCGGAAGCTAAAATTTCCACCATGCTTGCTAATTATACTTTTAAGGGTGGAATACCAAAGAAACTTGGAGATCCAGGAGTACCCACTATACCATGCTCCATTAAAAGAAACTATGTTAAAACTGCTTTATGTGATCTTGGAGCTGGTGTTAGTGTTATGCCTCTCTCTTTATATCGTATACTTGATTTGAATAAGTTGACACCTACTGAAATATCTTTGCAAATGGCTGATAAATCAACTGCTATACATGTCGGTATTTGTGAGGATGTGCTTGTTGTAGTTGCAAACGTTACTATTTTAACGGACTTTGTTATTCTTGATATTCCCGAGGATGATAGTTGTCTATTATTCTTGGAAGACCCTTTTTGAATACTGCAGGGGCTGTTATTGATTGCACTAAAGGCAATGTCACTTTTCATGTTAATGGTAATGAGCATATGGTACACTTTCCGAGGAAACAACCTCAAGTTCATAGTATCAACTCTATTGGAAAAATTCCATCGATTATATTTGGAGGTTTTGAATTTCCTCTTCCTACTGTCAAGAAGAAATATGATATTCTTATTATTGGGGATGTGCATATCCCCATTGAGGTAACATAGTGTTATTCGAAATTTCTCCGGTTCCATGTTATTCGGAATGAGTTCGTTAACAAGACTTGATCAACCTTGTTAGTGGATTCCTTTTGATGATCATGAGATGGATGAATTTAGAAAACACAACTCTGTGTACCCTCTTTCTACTTTCTGTTATTTATATTAAATAAAATAAAAATAAGTATTTTCCATCTGTTATGTGAATTATCCGCGCAATATACAAATACCTCAAAAATAAAAGTTCTCCAAATGCCCTGAAATTTAAATATGATTTTTTCTGGAATATTTGAGAATATTTGGCACCAAGAACACAGCACGGGGGGCATCCACCTGTCCACGAGGGTGGAGGGCGCGCCCTACCCCCTGGGCGCGCCCCCTGCCTCGTGGGCCCATGGTGGCCCTCCTCCACTTATTCCTGCACCCACACACTCCTTCTTCCTCCCACAAACACGAAAATCCAGCTCAAACCCGAGTTCAAGCTCATTTTGCTGCCATTTTCGATCTCCTTGCTCAAAGCACCTCTAACAAAACTGCTTGGGGAGATTGTTCCTTGGTATGTGACTCCTCCATTGGTCCAATTATTTTTTGTTCTAGTGCTTTATCCATTGCAAATTTGTGCTGCTTAGGTGACCCTGTTCTTGAGCTTGCATGTCAAATTTATATGGCCAAAAGTAGTTTTGATGCATGATATAGGCTCTAGGCACTTGTAAGAGTAGTTGCTATCAATTTTGTTGAGTTTGGTTTACTTTTATTTTGAAGTTACTAAAAATTTCAGAAATTTTTCAGAGGAAGAAATATGCTTAGGAAAATGTACCAAGGTGGTTCTTCAAGGAAGCAAGGACCCAGGCTTGCAATGCGTGATGCTGATGAAGAGCCACCAAGAGACGCTCCAGTGCGTCCTTGTGAATGGCCTTCGGAAAACTTTATGGATCGAGCGGGAGTTAAGGAAGAATTTAACGCACATTTGCGTAACACTGATCTTGTGAGCTTCGAGGAAGAGAAGTGCAGCCAGTATCACTATCTCACTAGTTCCTTTGTGAGAAGGTTTGAATTTTCATCTTCACGTAATTCTCCAACTGTCTTGTTTGATCTTTATGAAAATTCTTACACTATGGAGTTAGAGGATTTTACCACTGCTTGCAAACTTCCACAATGGGGTAGTGTCAGGGAACCTCGCAAATCTGAATTTAGAGATTTTCTTGCTAGTATAATTGTGGGGGAATCTAGAGATATAACACAAGCTACCATAGGGAGCATTCACTTTCCTACTATACATTATTTTGCTCTCTTCATAGGTAGATGCATTAATGGTAAAGATGAGACATGTCACATGTGTGTCCCTGACCTCAGTATTCTTAGGAGTGCTGTGTTAGGAGATAAATCTTATAATTTGGGAGCCATTGTTGCACGTAGGTTGCATCTTAATAGATTTAATGGAGATTTCTTTGGTGGAATTTATGCAACCCACATAGCTAATTTTCTTGGTATAGCCATACGTGAAGATGATATTGAGTTGCCCCCTGCTTATTTGGATTATGATGCTATGGTTCACCACCAGTTTGTCGAGAGGAATGAATCACCTCTCCAGTATCGCTTAATCTTTGACAGACGTCGTGCTGTCCATATTACTCTCCCTGCTCCTGCCTTCTTTGATTATCAGGCAAAAGGAAGATATGTTATCACCAGAGAGGAGGCAGATGAGTACGAGAGGAGGGCGGAGGCCGCTCGTCGCCACGCTGCAGCTCAGGAGGCGATAGCCGCTGCATCTCAGTACGACCCCAACTATTATTATGGATATCCGCCAGGCCAACCGTGGCCATAGACCAACTTAGGCCAAAGGCCTAAGCTTGGGGGTGTACGTATTTCTCACCGACATTACATTCATGTTCACACACTCATTGCTAGATGTCGGTGCTCATACTTTTTCATTGTATCATCCATGCTAGTTTATTTCCCTTTTTATGCTTTCTTCTTGTGTGTTTAATAAACCTTAAGAAAAACCAAAAAAATTAGTTGTAGCTTTTAGCTAGTTTTAATTTCCATGCTTGTAGTAGTAATTAAAAAGAAAACCCAAAAAGATTTCCTGTGCTTCTTTTGCTTGTTGGGAGCTTTCCCGTGTAAATAGTTTTATTTCTTTTCTTTTCTTTGGGGGTCGATAGGAGAAGACCATAATTAAATTGTTGAAGCGGCTCTTATATGCATTATTGTTGATCTGACAAAAGAGCCCATATTGCCTTGTCTTCTCCTGTTTATTGAATGCTTGCAGATTCCAGCTTAGTCCAATGCACGTGCACCATTATTATTATCCACATCATTCGGTCGTGTAAGTGAAAGGCAATTATGACGATATATGATGGACTGACTGAGATGAAAAAAGCTGGTATGAACTCGACCTCTCTTGTTTTTGTAAATATGATAAGTTCATCGTTCTTGATTCAGCCTATTATGAATAAACATGTTTGCAATGACAACTAGAGATCATAGTTTCTTGTGCCATGCTTGATTAGCTAGGAGCTTATAATGGTTTACCTTGCGTGCCAACATGCTATTAAAATGGTTGTGATGTGGTATGATAGGGTGGTATCCTCCTCTGAATGATTTAAGTGACTTGACTTGGCACATGTTCACGCATGTAGTTGAAACAAAATCAACAAAGCCTTCACGATATTTATGTTCATGGTGGATTATATCCTACTCATGCTTGCATTCGGTGTTGATTAATTTTAATGCATGTTCATGACTGTTGTCGCTCTCTAGCTGGTCGCTTCCCAGTCTTTTGCTAGCCTTCACCTGTACTAAGCGGGAATACTGCTTGTGCATCCAATCCCATAAACTCAAAGTTATTCCATATGAGTCCACCATACCTACCTATATACGGTATCTACCTGCCGTTCCAAGTAAATTTGTATGTGCCAAACTCTAAACATTCAAATAAATATCCTGTTTTGTATGCTCGAATAGCTCATGTATCAACTAGGGCTGTCCGTATCTTCCATGTTAGGCGGGTTATTCTCAAGAGGAGTGGACTCCGCTCCTCAGTCACGGGAAAGTGGCTGGTCACCGGGATGCCCAGTCCCATGCTTTATGCAAATCAAATCAAAATAATTGCAAACAAAACTGCCCCTGGGACTCTTGTTAGTTGGAGGCACTCGTTGTTTCGAGCAAGCCATGGATTGATGCCTGTTGGTGGAGGGGGAGTATAAACTTTACCATTCTGTTTGGGAACCGCCTATAATGTGTGTAGCATGAAAGATATCGCCATCTCTTGGTTGTTATGTTGAAAATGAAAGTATACCGCTCAAAATATTATTCGCCTCTATTTCAAAACCGAGCTCTGGCACCTCTACAAATCCCTGCTTCCCTCTGCGAAGGGCCTATCTATTTACTTTTATGTTGAGTCATGATCCTCTTATTAAAAAGCACCAGTTGGAGAGCACCGCTGTCATTTGCATTCATTACTGTTAGTTTACATTGAGTATGACTTGACTAGATCTCTTTTACCATGAATTGCAATGTCTAGTCAGTCCTTGATCTTTAAAGGTGCTCTGCATTTATGTTTTGAGGTCTCAGAAAGGGCTAGCGAGATACCATCTTGTTATATCATATTACAATTGTTTTGAGAAAGTGTTGTCATCCAAGATTTATTATTATTGCTCGCTAGTTGATTATGCCATTGATATGAGTAAACATGAGACCTACGCGTTATTGTGAATATGGTTAGTTCATAATCTTTGCTGAAAACTTGAATGCTGGCTTTACATATTTACAACAACAAGAGCAAACAGAGTTTGTAAAAGTTTTTCTTTATCACTTTCAGTTTATCAACTAAATTGCTTGAGGACAAGCAAAGGTTTAAGCTTGGGGGAGTTGATACGTCTCCGTCGTATCTACTTTTCCAAACACTTTTGCCCTTGTTTTGGACTCTAACTTGCATGATTTGAATGGAACTAACCCGGACTGACGTTGTTTTCAGCAGAATTACCATGGTGTTATTTGTGTGCAGAAACAAAAGTTCTCGGAATGGCCTGAAACTTCACGGAACGTCTTTTTAGAAATAATAAAAAATCCTTGCAAAAGATGAAGACCAGGGCCCCCCCTAACCACGAGGGTGGGGGCGCGCCCCCCTACCTCGTGGGCCCCCTGGAGCTCCTCCGACCTCAACTCCAACTCTATATATTTGGTTTCGGAGAGAAAAAAATCAGGGAGAAAGATTCATCGCGTTTTACGATACGGAGCCGCCGCCAAGCCCTAAAACCTCTCGGGAGGGCTGATCTGGAGTCTGTTCGGGGCTCCGGAGAGGGGAATCCATCGCCATCGTCATCATCAACCATCTTCCATCACCAATTTCATGATGCTCACCGCCGTGCGTGAGTAATTCCATCGTAGGCTTGCTGGACTGTGATGGGTTGGATGAGATTTATCATGTAATCGAGTTAGTTTTGTTAGGGTTTGATCCCTAGTATCCACTATGTTCTGAGATTGATGTTGCTATGACTTTGCTATGACTTTGCTATGCTTAATGCTTGTCACTAGGGCCTGAGTGCCATGATTTCAGATCTGAACCTATTATGTTTTCATCAATATATGAGAGTTCTTGATCCTATCTTGCAAGTCTATAGTCACCTATTATGTGTTGTGATCCGTTAACCCCGAAGTGACAATAATCGGGATACTTACCGGTGATGACCGTAGTTTGAGGAGTTCATGTATTCACTATGTGTTAATGCTTTGGTCCAGTATTCTATTAAAAGGAGGCCTTAATATCCCTTAGTTTCCGCCAGGACCCCGCTGCCATGGGAGGGTAGGACAAAAGATGTCATGCAAGTTCTTTTCCATAACCACGTATGGCTATATTCGGAATACATGCCTACATTACATTGATGAATTGGAGCTAGTTCTGTGTCACCCTAGGTTATGACTGTTACATGATGAACCGCATCCGGCATAATTCTCTATCACCGATCCATTGCCTACAAGCTTTCCATATATTTTTCTTCGCTTATTTACTTTTCCGTTGCTATTGCTATCATCACTACAAAATACCAAAAACATTACTTTTGCTATCATTACCTTTTGTTACCGTTACCACTACTATCATATTATTTTGCTACCAAATACTTTGCTGCAGATATTAAGTTTCCAGGTGTGGTTGAATTGACAACTCAGCTGCTAATACTTGAGAATATTCTTTGGCTCCCCTTGTGTCGAATCAATAAATTTGGGTTGAATACTCTACCCTCGAAAACTGTTGTGATCCCCTATACTTGTGGGTTGTCACTCATGCCATGCTTAATTAGCTAGGAGTTTATAACGGTTTACCTTGCGTGCCAACATGCTATTAAAATGGTTGTGATGTGGTATGATAGGGTGGTATCTGATGTCTACTACACAACCTTCTTCTTGTAGACGTTGTTGGGCCTCCAAGTGCAGAGGTTTGTTGGACAGTAGCAAATTTCCCTCAAGTGGATGACCTAAGGTTTATCAATCCGTGGGAGGCGTAGGATGAAGATGGTCTCTCTCAAGCAACCCTGCAACCAAATAACAAAGAGTCTCTTATGTCCCCAACACACCCAATACAATGGTAAATTGTATAGGTGCACTAGTTCGGCAAAGAGATGGTGATACAAGTGCAATATGGATGATAGATATGGGTTTTTGTAATCTGAAAAATATAAAAATAGCAAGGTAACTAATGATAAAAGTGAGCACAAATGGTATTGCAATGTGTTGAAACAAGGCCTAGGGTTCATACTTTCACTGTGCAAGTCCTCTCAACAATAATAACATAATTGGATCATATAACTATCCCTCAACATGCAACAAAGAGTCACTCCAAAGTCACTAATAGCGGAGAACAAACGAAGAGATTATTGTAGGGTACGAAACCACCTCAAAGTTATTCTTTCTGATCGATCTATTCAAGAGTCCGTAGTAAAATAACACGAAGCTATTCTTTCCGTTCAATCTATAATAGAGTTCGTACTAGAATAACACCTTAAGACACAAATCAACCAAAATCCTAATGTCACCTAGATACTCCAATGTCACCTCAAGTATCCGTGGGTATGATTATACGATATGCATCACACAATCTCAGATTCATCTATTCAACCAACACAAAGAACTTCAAAGAGTGCCCCAAAGTTTCTACCGGAGAGTCAATATGAAAACGTGTGGCAACCCCTATGCATAATTTCACGAGGTCACGGAACTCGCAAGTTGATCGCCAAAACATACATCAAGTGTGTCACATGATATCCCATTGTCACCACAGATAAGCAAATGCAAGACATACATCAAGTGTTCTCAAATCCTTAAAGACTCAATCCGATAAGATAACTTCAAAGGGAAAACTCAATCCATTACAAGAGAGTAGAGGGGGAGAAACATCATAAGATCCAACTATAATAGCAGAGCTTGCGATACATCAAGATCGTAGCACCTCAAGAACACGAGAGAGAGAGATCAAACACATAGCTACTGGTACCACTACAAAAAAGACACATCCATGACATTTTGGGCCGAACGAAATTTTTTTCTGTCATACATATGACACTTCTATGATGATAATTGTGACAAAGCCTGGTATCATCATAGATGTGGTGGGCTCCTACTTCTATGACAAAAAATCATGACAGAAAATGGGCTTTTCGTCCTGGGCGGGCCGGAGACACAGCTGCATGACATTCTTTGGGTCGTCCATGACGGAAAAAACCGTGGTAGAAGCGAGGGGGAGGAAAATTTCGGGGAGTTCCCGGTTACGGTGGGAGGTCGGGGGCCGAGCGATGCACGTTTCTCTCGTACACGTACGCGTATGTGTGCGAGGCGTTGGCTCTAACTGAACCCGAACGAGGCGTTGGGCTCTAACTGAACCCGAGTGATTGCACTGCAGGCTACGTGTTACTGAACCGAGTGATCGATCGATGGCTGTTAACTGAACCCGTTCGAGCGATTCCTTCACTACTGCCGCAAACTGAAGCCGATCGATGGGATGAATAGTGAGCGTTGCGGGGGGGGGGGGGGGGGGGGGGGAAAGGGGGGGGGGGGGGGGGGGGGGGGGGGGGTTGGATGAACAGTGAGCGGTGGCGTTGCCTCTGGATGAACAGGACCCCGTGGTGTGGTGGAGGGCTGGATAAACAGTAGACGGTGGAGGGGTGCCCGTGGAGGGGTGGATGAACAGGACCTCGTGGTGTGGAGGCCTGGATGAACAGTAGACGGTGGAGGGGTGGTTGAACAGGACCCCGTCGTGTGGAGGGCTGGATGAACAGTAGACGGTGGAGGGGTGCCCGTGGAGGGGTGGTTGAACAGGACCCCGTGGTGTGGAGGGCTGGATGAACAGTAGACGGTGGAGGGGTGGTTGAACAGTAGCCGGTGGAGTAGCGCGCGGTGGAGGCTGGATGAACAGGAGCCCGTGGATGAACAGTCGCAGGTGGAGGCTGGAGGAGGTCGATGGTGGATGAACAATAGCTCGTGGAGGCTGGAGGGGGTCGACGGTGGAGATGAACAATATCCCGTGGAGTCCCGTTTTGCGGTACGCCACACCCCTCTCGATGAGCAGGACCCCCGCTTCGACCGTAGCGCTCCAACACAAGTCCGTTTTCTCCGTTTTGCGGTACGCCACACCCCTCCCGATCAACAGGACCCCCGTTTCGACCGTAGGAGGTCCGTTTCCTCCGTTTTGCGGTACGCACTTCCTTGCGTGCGAAGATGTAGTTGGTGGGCCCCAACAGTCAGGGGGAAACGCTTTTTTCACGAAATACAGTGGACCATCCGGTGGGTCCCAGCTGTCAGGTGGAGGAATCATTATTTTCCGCGTAATAAGGAGGCACTTCCTTGCTGCAGCCATGGACCCAGCTGTCAGCCTCTCCACGTACAGTCCACGTTCGATGGAATTCGTTCCTTGACCACGTTGACCACGCCGCGCCGAGAGCACCAGGGCGGTGGACGACGACGAGGCCTAGGAAGGGGACGGCACGGAGGCAGGGAAGACTCGGCAGTTGTTTCCCACGCGGATGGGAGTACGACTGTACAAGGGTTTACTGGTTCATCTGCCGTCGCTGGAGAATAACAGCAGGTGTGGGTGAGTAGAGGGATGGCTAGGCCAGCGATGGGAGTACGGTCGGGCGGTGAGGCCTGCGCGGCAGCACAGCTGGCCGTGAGGAGGAGGGAGCAGGCAGTCCCGCCGGCGCTTGTTTGAGCGGCTGGAGCAGGAAGAGCAGAGATTGAAGAAGCACGACGGCCGTTGGATGGTCATCCAACAGTCAGTGCTTGTGCATCAACCTTTTTTTAGGAAAGCCTCAAATCTGTGGAAAACAGCATACAGCCCATCTGCCATTATTTCTAATAATTTACAGCCCATTTGCTAATTCTTAAGGTTTTTTTGGAGCCCATATTCTTTTTGTTAGCATACAGCCCATATTGTGGCAACGGTTAAAAAATTATACGAAATTTTGCATATTTCGGTGCGGTCTGAACTGTTTTTAATCCCGAAACACTACAAAAAATACACTTCCGTGATGATACGTGTTTGTCACAGTAGGTCGCGTTTTCTGTCATGCATGTACATCCATGACAAATTTATGACAGAATCAAGATAGTCATACCTGTGCGGTCGTAGAAGTGTTCCATGACATTGCCAAAATTATCATCACGGAAGTGTCCACTTCCATGATGATAAATCGCGCATCACAGAAGTGCTTTCGTCAAGGGTGACCGACACGTGGCATCCACCGTAACGGAACGCCGTTAAGCTATCGAGTCAGATTTTGGATCCGGTAACCCGTTAACAGCCACGACCAATGCCGATTTTCCACGTGTAAAATTCTCATTGGCTGACGGATCCACGCGTCAGCTCCGCGTTGGCACATGTGTCACTCCTCCAACGGTCGATATGGGCCTATGATATGTTGACACATGGACCGGCCCAAAAGTGGCCCACAAAGAGTAAATGGGCCAGCCCAACCAAAGGCCCATAAGATTTAGCAAACCATAATGGCCGACCCAGCTAAAGGCCCACAAAATTTAGCGGACCATAATGGGCTGGACCAGCTAATGGCCCACACGATTTTGCAGACCATAATGGGCCGGCCCAGCTAAAGGCCCACAAGATTTTGCAGACCACAATGGTCCGGCCCACCTAAAGGCCCACTAGATTCTGCCGACCATAATGGGCCGGCCCAGCTAAAGGCCCAACATTCTCTGTCAAATCGGCCCATCAACGGCCTGTCCTAAACTTGTCATCAACGCGGCCCATGGTCACTTCTGGCCCATTAACAGTCCGCTAAGTAATTGGGCCGAATTACGGCCCGATGTATTTCCGGCCTGTTAAAGGTCCGGCTTCATTTGGGCCCATTTACAGGCCATCAAAACTTTCGGCCCATAAACGACCATGAAGGATTTGGGTCATATTCGGCCATGTGTGACATTCGGCCTGTTAGAGGCCCACTATAGCTTTGGGCCACTTTCGGCCTGTTGTCATTTTCGGCTTGTTAACACCGAACGTAAACCATGGGCCATATGTGGCCCAACGTCATATCGGGCCCATTAATGGCCCATATAAAAATGACGATAATCTAGCCCGACCGAAGTTCCGGCCTGTTAAAGGCTCGTGTATTAGGTTGGCGCATTTACGTCCCGTCCGAATTTCGTCCTGTTAAAGTCCAGTGGGTTATTTGGCACAATCAGGGCCCAATCTCACTTTCGGTCTATTAAAGGCCCATGTATTTTATGGGCTCAAGATATTTACACCTGTAAATGGCCTATTTTTACTGAGGGCCCAAATTACGTTTAGGCCTGTCAAAAGGCCCACTATGGGCACATGCCTACCAGAAAAATATGAAAGCTTATGCTGATTTAGGCCCAGATATTTTTAGTGGGCTACATGCCAATTTTGGCCCATAATCGTTTTTAGCCCAATTGGAACGGGCCCGACAAATGTTGGCATGTTGGGCTCCTACGAAGCTTTAGGTCGAATACATTACTAAGATAAACCTACACTATACAAAAATAGCGTCGTAATTACTGCAGCCTGAGGCAGCATCATAAATGTTGTATCACAAAAAAATAAATTCCAACCATACAACAAAAGGCCTGTTGGCATAAAGTTTACAGTCCTTCCAGATAAAAGCACCATCAGATGTATAGAAGCACATATCATTTGACCTGAGTGCTAATGTTTCAGGCTATAGAATCTGATGGAGCAGCACGATCTCCACCTTTTTTCCGCCATTGCTCTTGAACAACGAAGCGAATGTCTGATAGTCTGGTTTCAAAACCATTCATATCTTGACGACATTTCTCAACCACTATTCTTGTTTCCGAAACAACGTCCACTAGGGATTGGACTTGTGTCTGGAGCACAGATATATCACTCTGTCTAGCAGGAAGATTTTGTTCAGTAGGCGATTTGGACGAGGTTACCTTGACAACCAACCCAGAATTACGCAGGAAGGTGCTTTTTGCACTGTTAGTGGAGA
This sequence comes from Triticum urartu, assembly GCF_003073215.2. Lineage (NCBI taxonomy): Eukaryota > Viridiplantae > Streptophyta > Magnoliopsida > Poales > Poaceae > Triticum > Triticum urartu. Next base: position 563,773,824 of record NC_053025.1, read on the forward strand.
GATACTGATGCACTGCAGCAAGAGGTGACATTGTGCCTGTAGTAGCCTCGTCACCTTCAGGTGGTTGTGGCTGTTCAATCATTTGTTCCATAGCTTCCTGAAAGTTTGAACTTGTAGATTAGTGTACCAGATAAGTTACTAATGAGACAAAAACAAACAAAGTAGGTTAAACGTTTATACATAACTTATTTTGGTGAACTACTGTAATACATTAGCATGTATTGTAGTGCCAACTACATAATAAAATCACTTTCGGAACATATGTCCATGTAGCATGCCTACTGTATTGTCTATTTCCTCACATTCGTTGACATCTAAGGATAAAGAGACATGGTTTAAAGTAGGATGAACATAGTATGACATCATTCATATCATGGGCAAACAGATATAAAACAAACAGGCTATTTTATCATTGTGTGCGCACGTGAACATAACAACTAGATTACAGATCAAGACCAAAAGAATATCCTTCATCTCTTTTAAACCATGTAAGGTGAAATGATACGTTAAGACAACTGTGAATAAAAGTGAACAGAGTAACTGACATTGGCTGCAAACCAAGTAGTTAAATGAACACATCACAGTACCAATCAGTTCAAGGCAGGAGGAGTAAGGACTTACAATAGCGGCTTGAACTGGTGTGCTCATGCCCTTCATCTTGCTGGTGTGGCAATCCTTGAAGATTTGCACTGCATTTAGTTCAGGTTGTTTTTGGTCCGCATGGGATTTCCTCTGTATTGGGAACAAGTCAATATAGATGCGATAATATGGCACAAAAAAAGAAGGAAGTAGCAGCTATTTACAAGAGCCTCGCAGTGTGCAATATAGCTACGAGATCCTGTGGTCTGTTGGAATTTCACTTTAGAACGGTTGGTTTTGTTCTTCAAACAGTTAGCCTAGAAGAAGATACACTTGTAAGGCACATACATAAATACAAGTTCAATATGTGGCCTTTTTAAACCTGCCTCAAAATGGATCTCCATTCTTCCTCCTTTAGATTTTGTTAATCTGTCAAGCATTATCCCTGATGTCTGTTTCCGCTTGCGCCATGGTGCTAGTTCAACAACGAATATGGAAAGTGTTGGTGTACATCAAACTATGAGAGTACATATAAAGGAGCATGCAACTGCAACTTGACTCGGTCAGGTACCGTCTTGGTGTTGATGCTCATGAGGTTCATCTGATCTTGCCAAGTCCTGTTGTGTCAGCAGTGCTTCGGAAGTAGTGTTAGGTGTGAAGGCAGCTAGGGAACTGGCCAGTTCCGGAGCAAACGAACGAGTAACTGGTTGAGATGCTGGTACAGTTGAAGCGGATGCTGCAGCTGGTGGAGCAGGTGATACTGTGTTTGTAGATTTAGCCGGTGGACTTGGACCTTCTACTGCACTATAAGTACCAGCAGAATCTCGACGGCAGAACCTTTTCCGTTTCACCCAACGAGTAACAGCACTCCCTACTATATTATTTTCCTTGCTCTTTTTTGACTTTGCCATGTCAAGCTGTACCCACAACACAAAAGAATAAAATCACTCTTCAGAACTCATTGATGCATGATACAGACAAGCAATACTTTGATGTAAGACAATCGTATGAGGATGGAATATGTAAGAAAAATAGGACGGCATGACATATTCACAACTACGATGTGCAAACTAAGCAGAAGGATTTTCAAGAAAATAGGAGTAATGCAAGCTAGACACCATATGAAAGATGCAACCAATATTACTCTGCCAAGTTAAAAGTGTCTTGTCATAAGTGGCAATTCGAAAAATTAGAAGCAGTACAACGTAGAAATCAATGCAAGATGCAACCACTATCAAACTGCCATGTTAGAAGCATCCAATCATGAGTGACTGATGCAGGATACACAACAGCAGTACTTTGATGTAAGAACATGGTATGATAGATAGATGCAGTGTATTCTAGACACAGAAAGCCATGTAATATGCACATGTATAACGTATAAACTCAGCAGGTGCAATTTAATCAAAATAGAAGAAATACAGGTTAGAAAACATATGCAACATGAAACCAATTATCACACTGTCAACTTAGAGCAAGCACCTGCGATGGTGGAGTGGGGGAGATGATCTCATCATGTAGACTTGGGACTTCAACTTCATTAGCAGTAGCAGTGGCAAATCTAGAGAGTCTCTGTTTGTGTCGGTGGGGAGGACCACGAACATCCCCTAACTTACTCTTTTCCTTCCTATTTTCTGATATTGCCTTATGAAGTCAAAACCACAAGAAGATGAATAAAATTAGCTCTGCATAACTGGTTGATGCATGATACAGACGAACACTACTTTGATGTAAGGCAAGCGCAGGATAGGAGGATGGAATATATACAAAAAAGAAAGTGTTTCATATTCACACGTACGATAGGAGGATGGAATATGTATGAAAAAACAGTAAGCGGAAGGCATTTCAACAAAATTAGAAGAAATGAAAGCTAGGCACCATATGAACATGCAACCAATATCACTCTATCAGGTAAAAAGTGTCTCGTCGTAAGAGCCATTTCAAGAAATTAGAAGCAGTACAAGCTAGAAGACAATGCAAGATGCAACCTACATCACAGTCCCAAGTTAAATGTGTCTTATGGGTAAGTGATCGTTGCAGGTATAAGTTGTAAGCTATGCAGATGCAATTCAACATAATAAGAAGCAATACAAACTAGACATCATACGGAAAACGCAACCACGTATAACAGTTCCAAGTAAGAGCAAGCACCTGTGATGGTGGAGTAGGGGAGATGTTCTCATCATGTACACGTATGTTCTAGAAATAGGAACACGTGTCATATTCACAGGCATTATGTGTAAAGTAAGCAGATGCAATTCAAGTTAGAAGCAATACAAGCTAGACATCATACGCAACATGCAACCGCATATAATAGTGTCAAGTTAGAGCAAGCACCTGTGATGGTGGAGTAGGGGAGATGTGCTCATCATCTACACAGCTACGTTGACTGTCCAGCCTTGTGTTGTCTTGCAAATCTTGTTGGGAGGATGGCGGAGTAGAATCTGTAGAGACCCCCTGTTTGAGTTGCTCCGAAGGACCACCATCATCCACTGCCGGACTAATTTCCTTCAGCTGTAATGATTTTGCTCTTCAGAACTCATTCATGCATGATACTGACGAACACTACTTGGATGAAAGGCAAACACATGATGCGAGGATGGAATATGTATGAAAAACAGGATGGTGTGACATATTCACACCTATGATTTGGTAACTAAGCATAAAGCATTTCAACAAATTAGAAGCACTGCAAGCTAGACACCATATGAAAGATGCAACCAATATCACTCTGCCAAGTTCAAACTGTATGGCGTTTCAACAAATTAGAAGTAGTACATGCTAGAAATCATATGCAAGACACAACCAATATCACAGTGGCGACTTAAAGGTGCCTTATCATAAGTGACTGATGCGGGATATGCAAGAATAGTAGTCTGATGTAGAAACAGGAATACATGTCATATTCACAGGCATTATGTGTAAAGTAAGCAGATGCAATTCAACAAAGTTAGAAGCAATACAAGCTAGACATCATACGCAACATGCAACCACATATAATAGTGCCAAGTTAGAGCAAGCACCTGTGATGGTGGAGTAGGGGAGATGAGCTCCTCATCTACACAGCTACATTGACTGTCTAGCCTTGCGTTGTCTTGCGAATCTTGTTGGGAGGATGGCGGAGTAGAATCTGTAGAGAACCTCTGTTTCAGTTGCTCGGAAGGACCACCATCATCCAATGCCTTGCCAACTTTATTGATTTTGCATTGTGAGGTCATACCGACAAGAAAAAGGAATATCATTCGCTCTTCAGAACTCATTCATGCATGATACTGACGAACACTACTTTGATGAAAGGCAAAGTCATGATACGAGGATGGAATATGTACGAAAAAATGGATGGCTTGACATATTCACACCTATGATGTGGTAACTAAGCAGAAGGCACTTCAACAAATTAGAAACACTGCAAGACACCATATGGAAGGTGCAGTCAATATCACTCTGCCAAGTTAAAACTGTCTCGTCATAGGTGGCGTTCATCAAACTAGAAGCAATACATGCTAGAAATCATATTCAAGACTCAAACCAATATCACACCGCCAACTTAAAGGTGTCCCATCATAAGTGACTGATGCAGGATACACAAGAAGAGTAGTTTCATGTAAGAACATGGTGTGATAGACATATATAGTATGTACCAAAAACAGGAAAGCATGTCATATTCACATGTATCATGTGTAAGCTAAGAAGATGCAGTTTACACTAATTAGGAGCAATACGAGCTAGACACCATATGCAACATGCAACCAGATATCACACTGCCAAGTTAGAGCAAGCACCTTGGATGGTGGAGTAGGGGAGCGGAGACTTGGACCTTGTAATGCACTATCAGTACAAGGAGAATCGGTACAGATGCTCCATTTACGTTGCTACAGAGGACCACCATCATCGCCTTCCTTACTCTTTTCCTTCCTCTTTCTTGATTTTGCCTTGTCAAGTCAAACCCACAAGAAAAAAGAATAAAATTTGCTCTTCAGAACTCATTGATGCATGATACTGACGAACACTACTTTCATGTAAGGCAGCCGCATGATAGGAGGATGGAATATATATGAAAAACAGGACGACGTGACATATTGACATGTATGATGTATAAAGTGTAAACTAAGCACAAGGTGCTTGAACTTGTTAGAATCGATGCAAGCTAGAAACCATATGAAAGATGAAACCAATATCACTCTGCCAAATTAAAAGGGTGCCCTAACAAATGTATTTGACCAAATTAGAAGCAATACATTGCAACAGGCTAGAAATAATATGCAATATGCAACGAATAAAGGTGACTCATCGTAAGTGATTGATGCAGGATACAGAAGAGAGGTAGTTTCATGTAAGAACAAGGTTAACACATAGATGTAGTGTGTACCAAAAATAGGAAGGCATGTCATATTCACAGGTATAGTGTGTAAACTAAGCAGATGCAATTTACCCTAATTAGAAGCATTACAAGCTAGACACCGTATGCAACATGCAACCACATATCACACTGTGAAGTTAGAGCAAGTACCTGTGATGGTGGTGTAGGGGAAGTGCGGTCTTCAGGTACAGAGCTACATTCAATATCTTCATTTAGGCTTGCTGTTTCTTAAGAATCATGTGGAGAGGATGAAATTGCATTGTTTATAAGAGTATTGCGTCTCATATTAACCCACGCGCGTGACTGTCTCATCATAAGCAATAGACGCAGGATACACAAGAACAGTAGTTTGATGTAAGAACATGGTGTGATAGGCAGATGTAGTATGTACCAAAAATAGGAAGGCGTGTCATATTCACATGTATAATGTGTAAGCTAAGGAGATGCAATTTAACAAATTAGGAGCATTGATGAGGGATACACAAGAAAAGTGCCTTATCATAAGATACAGTATGTACCAAAAACAGGAATGCGTGTCATATTCACATGTATCATGTGTAAGCTAAGCAGATGCAGTTTACACTAATTAGGAGCAATACGAGCTAGACACCTTATGCAACATGCAACCATATATCACACTGCCAAGTTAGAGCAAGCACCTTGGATGGTGGAGTAGGGGAGCGGAGACTTGGACCTTGTAATGCACTATCAATACAAGGAGAATCGGTACAGATGCTCCGTTTACGTTGCTGCAGAGGACCACCATCACCGCCTTCCTTACTCTTTTCCTTCCTCTTTCTTGATTTTGCCTTGTCAAGTCAAACCCACAAGAAAAAGGAATAAAATTTGCTCTTTAGAACTCATTGATGCATGATACTGACGAACACTACTTTCATGCAAGACGAACACTACATATCACACTGCCAAGTAAGAGCAAGCACCTGCGATGGTTGTGTGGGGGAATTGCGGTGATCAACTAGAGAGTTACGTTGACATCTTCATTTAGCCTTGCTGTTTCTTGAGAATCATGTGGGGAGGATGACACTGCACTCTTTATACGAGTATGGCGTCTCACAGAAACCCACCCGTGTGACTGTCTCATCATAAGTGATTGACGAGGGATACAAAAGAGAATTAGTTTGATGTACGGACATGGTTAATAGACATATGTAGTATGTATCAAAAACAGGAAGGCATGTCATTATCAAAGGTATAATGTGTAAAGTAAGCAGATGCAATTTAACCAAATTGGAAGCAATACAAGCTAGACACCATATGCAACATGCAACCACATTTGACAGCGCAAAGTTAAAGCAAGCACCTGGGATGGTTGTGTGTGGCAATTGAGATCATCAACTGCAGAGCTAAGTTTACTGTCTCCAACTGCTGACACTAACCCGTTAGAGCGCTGGAACGCTTAGTGCTTATCTTCGAATTACACTGGAGTGACTTCTGTCTTTTCTTTTCTTCATTCATCAACACTGCGTCAGAGTCTGAAATACCCATGCATAAAAAAATAGTGTAAGTATGGGTGAAGTGTGTGCACAATTAGTACAGTGTAAAGGTAGCAGATAGCAGGTCGGTGAGAAATAAATGACGGGAGACATATGATAGCTCTACAACATGCATGGCACACTAAATTACTACAGGATTCTATGAAAATAATAGTCGACTGAAAGCAAATAGGTCAGTCCATTTTTTCTGCACCGTCCGATGTACAAAGAACGGGCAGATCACCTTCATCTACCTCCAGCGAGTCAGTGTTGATGATCTTCCTCGAAACACCAGCGACCACCGGCCCAGTATTCCTCCCCTGCCTGCGCCCTCCCCTCGACCTCACCGCACTGCCGTGCTTGGCATCGCCCCCCCCGGCCATCCATTCAAGCCCCGCCAACCTCCAGATCAGGCGCAAGCAGCTCCTGCGCTCCACACCCCTATGATAGACACCGACGCGCCGCTTCCTCGGGGAACAGGCGGACTAGATGCTCCGCGCGCCTAAGCGGGTGCTGCTTCTTTTCATTGCGGTTCGACTGACCCTGAATTGAAATCCAGGCAGGCTACTGACCTCTAGCAAAGGTGAAATAGTAAAAGGGAGGAAACCTTGTGCATTTAGTATCACAAAGAAGATGCAGTAAGAAGCGATCAACTAGTTTCTTTCGTGGGATGAATACGGTGTGAGCGGAGACGTAAGATTTGCACGAATAAGGGAAGAGGAGTACCTTTTTCTGCTAGCAGTGCTGTGTCCTCCTTCTGTTTTTCCGACGATCTTCTTGTTGTTCGCCGCAAACCAGAAGTTGTGGAGGACGGTGCAGCCTTGGACGAACCCATGGCCAAGTTGTTGAGTGTGGTGCGGTGGCCGTCTGTCGGCGGCGAGGAAGCAGATCCGAGGCGACGAACGATGGCGTAGTGGGAACAGGTCCGGTGCGGTGGACGGTTGCGACAGTGGAGCCGCTGCAGTGAGGTGCATGACGACGTGGTCGGAGTGGTTCTGGTATGGCGCACGTCGGCGTCGGCGTCGTGGAGGCAGCTTTGCCTCGGCTTCAGCTACTAAGTCCTTGAGGGCGTTGCGGTTGCAGTTGCGTTGGACGACGACGTTGGGGTACCGGCTCCGGCGTGATGGAGGAGGGCGGCGGTGGATTGGCCGCTATGGGGTGGAGGACGGAGGAGGCTGGGGTTTCACGGCTGGTGGAGAGGGCGTTTTCGCGCCCACGGAGTATGAATGTGGAAACAGAGGGAGGCGGGGAACTAAGGGGGAACAATGTTTCGGTTTGAGACGCGCTTGTTTGAAATTTGGGGAAAGTTACAAACTTTCCCCCCATCTAAAATTTCGGACATATTGCGGGTTGGGGGTAGGACAGTCATGTCAGGTGTCCCAAATGTGTGCGGGATAGATTTCGGCCGAGCGCATGGGTAGGCGCCCACGGCGTAGGAATGCTTCTCTGGCATCTTGGTGAAGTTACAAACCTACCCCGGTTTAGACCTTTGGACATTGGGCCGATAGGCTACACGGGCCAGAGTCAGGACAGTAATTTCCTACCACCAAAACATTAGTCTCGCGCAGTTTCGGGTGACCAGAGGCCTATTTGGCGCTTCGTTCAGGGCCTGTTTGATTCACAGGATTGTCAAAATGAAGGAATAGGAAAAATGCAGGAATAGGGTGACATGTCCCATAGTATCCTATAGGATTTGAAAGAATGTTTGATAGCATAGGAAAAACAAAGGAATTCTACAAAGAGGTTTGAGTGGATGGAAATTTTCCTCCAAAATGTAGTACAAATGGATCATATGGAAAAATTCCTAAGGATGCCAATCCTACAAATCAAACGAGCATCACAGTAAAAATTCCTAAGGGTTTAAATCCTCCAAAAATCCTATGCAATTCCTTTGAATCAAAGGAGCCCTCAATATTTGGGAGCAGAAGAATTTAACGTTTTCGGTTCTCTTGAATTGAACTTTCAGGATTTGTCAAACTTCACAAATCTTTACTCTTGAAAATCCTAAAGCTACGATTATTTTGGAATGGAGGGGGTACATTTTAATATACATTGTACACGAGTATATATTAAAAAATATGCAACTTACCTCAGTTCATGCATGGTTCCAGATATAATCTCCTTGGTTGCAAAAAAAGTTAGATATGCGTATGAATATATATAGCATGTTCAAACTCACAACAAATATTGATGCCCCCTTTTACATCTAATTTACAAATGCCATTATCTCGGGTTCAAATAGATGAATGCACTTCCTATGAATTCGAATCTTCGAAACCCCCTTTATGTTGAATTCGACATGTATTCTATTTCATAGCTAGCAATTTGGAATGTATCCATGCAAGTGACAAATGTATAAAGTGCTTCACACTAACAACATGGAGTGCACTAATTAATGTTTATATATGAATTGCAAAAGCATCCATTGCCTGTATTTCAAACCGCTCTCACTCTATGGATCGATAATATGAAATAAACACATGCACATGCTAGAATTCAATTGTAGTTGAAGAAAGAGCCTACTCATGGTACTGTATATTAGTGATAGGGGTGTGTACAAAGTACACGTGAATACCATGCATTGTGCGTGTGTGTATACTATCGACGAACTAGCCCCCAAGCTTGTATAACATACTAAGGGCCTAGGGTTACAAATCATATATAGTCGGCTTATCACCAGTGGGGATAGAGTCCTCCGCGACTCTGGTAACTTCGTGTTGTATGCCGAGTCCTCCACATGGGTCTTCGTATAACACGTCTCGGTCCAACCTATATGTGGCGCAGGATGGAACCGACCCATGAGTCTTCATGTTGACCCACCACAACTAGAAATGATGTGCCCACCACAGCACACACGCAATCGACCACTAAGAAAATAAGCATATACAATAGTACAACGGTATCTAGCTCACGATACGTCTCCATATTTTGTTGATGACACTGACGGACTTTGCATTTGATGCGTGCTCCGTATTTTGTTGACGACACTTACGGTCATTGTATTTGAAGAGAAAGCACGATATGGTCACTGGACTTCAGAATAAGCTCATCACGGTCACCACATACATTTTTTCATGCTAACCAACATGTGGTTGGATGGTTAGAGGACAGTGGTTTCTCGAGCCTGATACGTCCATTTTGCATCATGCTTTTATATCGATATTTATTGCATTATGGACTGTTATTTCACTTTATGTCACAATACTTATGGCTATTCTCTCTTATTTTACAAGGTTTACATAAGGAGGGAGAATGCCGGCAGCTGGAATTCTGGGTTGGAAAAGGAGCAAATATTAGAGACCTATTCTGCGCAACTCCAAAAGTCCTGAAACTCCACAGAACATCTTAAAATAAATAAAGAAAAATCCTCGCCAAAGATGAAGGCCAGGGGGCCCACACCCTTCTCACGAGGGTGGGGGGCGCCCCTCCTAGGGCGCGCCCCTACCTCGTGGGCCCCCTGGTGGCTCTCCGACGCCCATCTTCTCCTATATGAAGTCTTTCGATGAGAAAAAAATAGGAAGGAACTTTTCGGGACGAAACTCCGCTGCCACGAGGCGGAACCTTGGCGGATCCAATCTAGAGCTCCGGCAGAGCTGTTCTGCCGGGGAAACTTCCCTCCGGGAGGGGGAAACCATCACCATCGCCATCACTAACGCTCCTCTCATCGGGGGAGGGCAATCTCCATCAACATCTTCACCAACACCATCTCATCTCCAAACCCTATTTCATCTCTTGTATCCAATTATTGTCTCAAAGTCCGGGATTGGTGCTAGTAGGTTGCTAGTAGTGTTGATTACTCCTTGTAGTTGATGCTAGTTGGTTTAATTGGTGGAAGATCATATGTTCAGAACCTATATGCATATTATTACCCCTCTGATTATGAACATGAATATGCTTTGTGAGTAATTATGTTCGTTCCTGAGGACAAGGGAGAAGTCTTGCTATTAGTAGTCATGTGAATTTGGTATTCGTTTGATATTTTGATAAGATATATGTTGTCTAGCCTCTAGTGGTGTTATGTGAACGTCGACTACATAACACTTCACCATTATTTGGGCCTAGAGGAAGGCATTGGGAAGTAATAAGTAGATGATGGGTTGCTAGAGTGACAGAAGCTTAAACCCTAGTTTATGCGTTGCTTCGTAAGGGGATGATTTGGATCCATATGTTTCATGCTATGGTTAGGTTTACCTTAATACTTTTGTTGTAGTTGCGGATGCTTGCAATAGAGGTTAAACATAAGTGGGATGCTTGTTCAAATAAGAACAGCACCCAAGCACCGGTCCACCCACATATCAAATTATCAAAGTATCGAACGCGAATCATATGAACGTGATGAAAACTAGCTTGACGATATTCCCATGTGTCCTCGGGAGCGCTTTTCCTATTATAAGAGTTTGTTCCGGCTTGTCCGTTGCTACAAAAGGATTAGGCCACCTTGCTGCTCGTTATTTACTTTTGTTACTTGTTGCTCGTTACAATTTATCCTATCACAAAACTATCTGTTACTACTTATTTCAGTACTTGCAGAGAATACCTTGCTGAAAACCGCTTATCATTTCCTTCTGCTCCTCGTTGGGTTCGACACTCTTACTTATCGAAAGGACTACGATAGATCCCCTATACTTGTGGGTCATCAAGACTCTTTTCTGGCGCCGTTGCCGGGGAGTGTTGCGCCTTTGGTAGGTGGAATTTGGTAAGGAAAAATTTATATAATGTGCTGAAATTTACTGTCACTTGTTACTATGGAAAGTAATTCTCTGAGGGGCTTGTTCGGGGTATCTTCACCCCGTCCAGTAGAGCAAAGAGTTGCTCCTCAACCTACTGAACCTATTGAAAATGAAACTCCTTTTGAATTTCCTTCGGGTATGATGGAAAAACTGCTAGCTAACCCTTTTACAGGAGATGGAACAAAGCATCCTGATGAGCACTTAATATATGTGGATGAAGTTTGTGGATAATTTAAGCTTGCAGGTATAGCCGATGATGTTGCTAAGAAGAAGGTCTTCCCTTTATCTTTGAAGGGAGACGCATTGATATGGTATAGGCTATGTGATGATATGAGATTCTGGGACTATAAAGATGACGTCACACTCAATGAACAATCATCAGTTTATGAAATGCCTGCTTCTGACCGCCCTGTCCCACCAAAGATTCCTCTGCTGTGCGCTGCCTGCGTTGGGTCACTGACATGCATGCCATGCACCCAAAGAGCCCACATGTCAGTGGAAGAACAGCGCGGTGTCCTAGGTCAGAGTCGAGGGTGCCACTCGTGGCACGCCCGGCTGAACACGCCTCCGTGCCGCATTCAAACGCCTCCATGAAACCCGCCCGTGTGGAAGCCGAGAAACCCACTCTGGAGACACGTCTGTTCATGACCGGACCGCTCCCCTATCTCCTCCACCATTTTGTCCACTCTTACAATGGCTTACGAAGATTAGTTATTCCGCATCCAAGCCGGCTGGGTAGCCCGCCGGATACGAGCTATGCAGCTCGCTGATCCACCTCCCTCCCCTCGCCCGACGGAGCCAGTTGCCGCCCCAAGCCATGGAATTTTGCCATGTGTTGTTTTCATGGACTAGCAAGATGCTCGTGCATTGCACGGAACATCAAGATGCATTTTTCACAAACTCCCGCATGCATGCAAGGGATAATTAATGTCCTCCTTTGCTAGTACCACGAGGCAAACACCATTAATATTGCATCGATTAGTGTTAGTGGCCTTGTATATCTGCAAATTGTAATTTTGATAGTGGCCCCTTGTATATAAAAATGGAGAGAGAAAGATGAGAGATAAGGTGAGGAGGAGTGGGGCGTGGTGGTGACTGGTGGTCGGACTGGGCGGAGGCATGGGGATGGACGGCGCATTATGTCTAGGTTTGTATCTCTCTCACACACACCCACGTAGGTGGGGGACGTGCACGAAGAGAAGAGGTGCACGCACGGCGCACGTACTCCCGTCTCTTTCCCAACCACACCCGCGCGGGTACACGGTGGAGCTCATTTCTGTACGAAAAAGTAGCCCACGTGGTAATTTGGCACGTGTACTGGTTGTCCACTTGGTGGAGGGAGGATCGTCTACCACGGGTGTACAAACAAATTGCGACTTGACGTGTTATGTTAAATTAAAAAAAGAGGCAAACCATGTGGGGCCTACCTTAGATGCAAGGCTCTATACACTGGAGTACTTTTGATATGTCCCGTCAACTCGCAGAACGAGGAGAAGCTTGCTTAGTATGCCGTCTCCCCCGCCCACGGGAGCGGTGGCTCGCAGGATGAGGTGAAGCTTGCTTACTAGTATGCCTTACGCCCGCTCCCTCGCCCACGCGCGCGGTGGCTTGCAGCACGAGGAGAAAATTTTACTACTCCCTCCGTTTACTCCTCGCCCCTACTACGTACTTTGGTTAGTACTCCCTCCATTTACTTATACAAGGCCACTATAAAAAAATACATTTTGCATCTATACAAGGCCACAAATAGTAATCGAGACAAAAGTTACTACTCCCTCCTTTCCAGTTTATGGCTCAATTTCAAAATCTCTCCAACCAAGGTAGACGGTGAGTGGTCGAATTAATTTCGTATTTTGCACAAGTAATTAGTACGCTCGTTTTTCACAAGAAGTTATGTTTACCGAGGCATTAATTAGAACGAATGCATGAATGACCACTAAATTTCCATGAACTTGTACATGCATTGGTTAGTTTCCTCTTGACACTGCTTGCGTCGGGTGATCTAACGCACCTCGAAATCCAACATGTAATGGTACTACTACTAGTATAGTAGAATTGAGACTTATCAAACAGAAAAACGAATGTTTTTTAGATGAGCCCTATAAACCCTAGTGGGTACGTACTCCGTAAAAATAGATTTTTCCAAAACCAAGTCGCTCCCTTTCATGAATTATGTAGTATACTCCTCCGTCGACGCTCCCTTTCATGAATTCTATACTTCCTATCGCCGACATGTGGGACATATAGCAACCGGATCGACGTGTCAAGCACCAAATAACAGTGCAGAACAGCAGGGGACGCACCCCACTCGTACCGGCCCACTAGTAGTAATGAGCAATGAGACGTCAAATCACAATGCCGCACTTTCCCAGACGGACGAAGCAACCATTATTTCACACTTCGGTTCGCCATCATCTCAAACCACGTACTAGTATTGCTTCTGCCTCAAGAGGGACATGCGCATCGCCTTGGTACATCATGACACGTGGGACCGCATGACAGGCCATGCTCCCCCGCCGATCGCTCGATAAAATCACCTCATTTTTACTATACTTCCTCTATATCGGTTTACTACATGGCATGCACGTCGTTCTAGGTTGAGAATTTAACTGGCTATATATGTGATGAACAGTACTCTAGCCTTTTAAAAAATGTATACTTTTGTACAGCAATACTATCGATGGATTGCACCATGGAGCAAAACTTGAAATTAAAAAAGGTGGTACATATAGAGAGCGCTCGTCGCCAAATTATGCATATAGTACTATTAAAAAGGCTAGTCACAATAATGGTGTCCAGCACAACCCACCCCTCAAATAAAACTAAGAGGGTGCTTGGATACGTTTTAGTCCCATGACTAAAAGTAGTGGGACTAAAACATGCTAGCCTCACCCATGCTTGGACGATCCAAATACTAAAAAGGCTAAAATCAAGTTAATGAGCATTTATTATCCTCCAAACCCTCCAATCCAGAACTCGCCTGTGTTAAAGGAGAGGAGTTAAATGAGTAGAGAGAGGACTAATCCACATTTTAGTAGGGGTACCCCTGACTAAATTTTTTTAGTCTCAAGACTAGTTTTAGCCCCTCTTTAGTCAGAGGTGCTTGGAACTTTAGCCTCTTAAAGAGACTATTTTTAGTCAGACTAAAATAAGTCCCTTGGATCCAAGCACCCTCTAGGCATCCTGGAATTCTTTGACAAAACTAAGCACCCTGAAATTCCTTGACAACAAAACTGCTGGCTATATGATGTTGGCCATATATATTGTACGTATATAATGTGAAGAAACGAGTGGTAGTACTATACCAACTAAAAGATGAAATGTAAGAAATACTAGTATGTACGTACTGAAGAGTTAAAGTAACGAGAATAAACATAACATAATTCTGCTGGGTGCTCAGCACAACACACCCCTCAAATTAAATTAAGCACACCTGAAATTAAACTTTGCAACTATTCCGGTAGACACTGCATTAGAACCACCATGAGCAACGACACTGCCACCTTACTCGGAGTCCTCGTCCACGTCCTCGACTCCGTCCTTGTCCCTCTTCCTCTTGGTCGATACTTCTTTGCTTGAACCGCACACTTGGCTGTTGCTCTTCGTCCAACCCTTGTAGATATTGAAGCAAAGGTAGCCATCCATTGCAGCGTAGTGGATGTGGTCTATATCTAGTACATTCCGCTGCCATGCATGATGATGAAACGTGTATGGAGGTTTCTCCAGTTTACCGTACGAAGGATGAACCATGGCTCCTGCCAGGGTCAGCATCGAAGGCCGATGAGAGGACACCAGCCGATTCTTCTGGAGGTCGAAGGGGTTGCCTACAACGAGACCTATCCGACGCAAGGCATCCCTGTCGTTCTTAAAGTCTACAACAATGAATTTCACTGTTTTGTCCTTGAGGAAGTTCTTAAAATCCTGGCACTCAACGTCGGCATGGCATATGTGGTAGACCAAGAAAATGTTATCTACGCAAACCTGGATCACGGCGGGCTTCTTCCTCTCTTCGTCCTTTAGATCCTTCTCTTGTCCCAGGACTGTGGTGTACTCAACATCTAGCCCAACGACCCACTCATCATCTGAGTTTTCAAACATGCGTCTGAAGCGAGAAAGGCATCCTTTCACCATCGCGGAAGAACGGGTGTAGATGACGTCGAACTCATCGCCGGTGATGGTTCTAACCTTGTACTCATCGCCGATCATGGAGATTTGGGACGCCATGGATTTGGGAGGAGGGTTAGGATTAGTGGAACTTCCGTAATGTGAATGGATGGGACGACTAGGAGCGAACCGCCGTAGTATCGAAGGATGTGCGGGGACAAGTAGGAGCGAACTGCCAGCGTGCGAACGGCACGGTAGTGGCTTTCCATTCTCCAATGATACGAGCTTCCGAGATCCCTTGGATCTGAGATCGAACGGTTGCATGGCGTGATTCTAGACCTGTGGGTGAATATCCTATCCTGGAGGGTTATTCTGCAAATTTTCAGCAACTTAGCATGCGACCGTTTGATCTCAGATCCAAGGGCTGCCAGCAGCTCGTATCATGGTCACGCCTACCACGACCGTCGCGTCGCTCGCGCGGTCGCGCCCTTGGAGATTTAGCATGGTGCGTTAGGCTATCTGATGTTGGCATGTCATACATAGTCATCACTTAGTCACTCATACTACAACAAGGTTGGCTATAAGTGTATTTTTACTCCTCTCTATCTCTTTCTTCGTACTCAAGGAAGAAACGGTGCTAAGCGCGTGTATTTATTGCATTTGCCAAGGAGTGACCTCTTCCAATGAAATGGTGTTGCTAAGTTTGCTTCATTGAATTAGCTATAGACTCAAAATTGTCTTTTCACCTAGGTACACGCGCTTAGCACCGTTTCTTCCTTGGGTCACCAAACTAGTCTCTCTCTTCTTGATTAACTTGACACATTAGACTTTATGCTTATGTGGCAAGCTTAAGCACCTGTAGGAGCAAGTAAAAGTAAGTACAATAGTGCGCTTTACATGGCATTTTTGCATATGTGGAGGAAAGAGAGGCAAGGAAAAAGTGGAGAAGTGGGCTCTCATGCAAGAGCCAGCCTCTACTACATGGTGGAGCATTGGGAGAGGCACCTATATGGAGGTGGTCAGGAATCTGGGAGACTCACGCCGGTCGTAGCGCCGCAGTTAAAATGATAATGGCAAGTCAAATCACAGGGCCCCACCTGTCCAGCAGTTACTCGCTGTCAAATCACACAGCCCTACGTTTGCAGCAGCCTACTCCCTCATCTTCTCCCGTCTCTGTCCCGCCACCTACCGCACAGGAAAAGCCCCGCCCTCGACTTTTAAATACAACTACATCTGCTTAAGAATCCAATGATATACTTTTTGTGACATAGTAACTCATATTTAGTTAGTCAAATGGATGACCTAGAACTATGTGCAGGCCCTATAAACCGAGACGCCTAAAAATAAAAAAACCGAGACGGAGAGGGTAGTTCAGCACGCATCTTTTTAGATCAATATAGTCGGGATTCACCAAGGAGCAAAACCAAGTGGTAGGCTGCTCCTGTCGTGTTGGCGTAGCAACTCAAGCAGGGTCAGTCCGCACACAAAATGGTGACACACTTAACAGGACCCCTTTGGCCGACATGTGGCTCATCCACCGTCTTGCTCCACGTGCGATGCACCAAATTACAGTTCAGAGCAGCGGTTGGAATTGGAGGCAACCCGGTCGTAGCGCCGCAGTAGTAGAAAATGAGCGACGAGGGGTCAAATCACAAAGCCCCACCTTTCCCGCATTAAGCTGGACGGACGAAGCAACCATCATTTCACTCTAGGGCGCAAGAGCATAAAGAAAAGAGAAAACAATGATGCGTGCGGCAGCTACCTAGGGCACCCTAGGGTAGGGGTCTCCACTACAGATCCTTTTTTTTGAAAGCGCCTCCACTACAAATCGGCTTCTCCCTCGTCCTCTTGAAGAAAACCGATGATGAGTGCGGCGGTAGAGTTTGTAGGAGTACTACGGCGTGCGGGGCCACGTCGTAGTAAACGGGTTCGAGCCGACGCCTTAAATATGTGTGGGCCACTTGGTTTTACGGGAACGAGGCAGCATTTTGGGTTCGGGGACCAGTGGAGATATAGTACGTACAAAAAATTGTGGACATAGGTTCGACCGAAAGGCAATGATGCATGGGCCCTGCATTTTGATATACCCGAGGCTGCGTGAAATTTGCTACTCTACTCAAAACTAGTAAGGTGCACATGTATTGAACGCATGAGATTTCGAAACCAAATTATGAATAAATACACACTATAGGATGTAAAGCTTTGAGTCATATATGCATGATGTAGATGTTCGCTTAGTTCTTATAGTTCATCTCATTCAAAATCAATAAGTTTTATAAAAATGTTAAGATTCATGGGGTTGTGCATTGTACTCCCTCTATTCCAAAATAGATGACCCAACTTTGCACTAACTTTGTACAAAGTTAGTGCATAGTTGGGTCATCTATTTTGGAACGGAGGGAGTAAATCATAAAGTAAAAAACAAATAATGGCAATTCATTTAGAAAAAAAATAAAATATGATACAGAAGATTCTATAACAAAGGAGAAGTGCTTGTGTTTTGAGGTTTGTGCATTATGCTTAAGTTCAACCATGGAGTCTTCTAAATTGTACATGTGGCAGATCTGGTGGAATGTTGATGATATCCAACGGCCAGTAGTGCTCGGATTTGCCTATCTCTGCACTGTCGGGTTAGCTTCATCCAACGACCATCTTTCAAAGTTATTGGCACACTATATAGTTCTTGTGCCATAGTTGCATGTTTTGGAAAAAAAGCTACTAGTGGGTTGTACTATCTATTTAGGAATAGAAGATGTATACATGGAAGTTGTAGGGAAAGAGATGACATGGAGCATCTCAATTCCTATGAGTAGGGATTGGAAAAGAGATGTCATTTGGTTCACATCATAGGAAATTTTGTATTGAATATAGAGATGACATGTTTCTCAATTCCTATGAGGAGGGATTAGAAAAGAGATGTAATTTGGTTCATATCATAGGAACTTTTCTATTGAATATACGCTAATGTTTATTTTCCTTTTAAATTAAGGGAGTATAGGAATCCATTCATATGAACCAAGTGGCTCTAAAGCTATAGAAATGATATCATGTTTATTTCCTTTGAAATGTGGAGTATATGAATCTATTCCTATGAACCAATTGGCTCTAAAGGAAAAAAATCCTATAAAAATCATATCATATAGAGTTCCTATGATATTCCTCGACACTAAAGGATGCTTGAAATTGCTGCGGGTGATACGATGGTCTTTCTTTGTAGACTCCTCACCCAACTTTATAGTTACCTCTCTAAGATGAATGAAATGATATATACATGGTATTCTACATGTGCAATTTGGTACACGAAAACTCGGTAAAAGTTTGCGAGGTTCGAATTTTCAATAAAGCTATATGCACTGCATTTCGGGATGGAGGGAGCATACGGCTGTTGCTAACACTCACGTGGAAGATTTGTGTGTAGGAGGAGTGACTGTTCTGTTAAATGACATGGAAAAACTGACACTGTCGGATGCCGATCTAACGGTCCTTATGGCGTTTGTCAGGAAAAGGCTTGTGGCAAACGTTTGTCAGATAATGATTTACGAACACATGCATTGCATTGATACGTGCCCCCCTCTCTCTCACGCACACGCACCCTCAGGAGTCACGACTCTCCCGAGTCCTCTCGCAGACTCGGACGTCGCTCCCACCGTCTATCTGCAGGTAGACGTCACGCACATATGTGCTCTTCACACCCTACCCTCAGAACTTCTAAAAAACAAAAGACGGCGCGCACATTTTTATTTTAGCTCACACGTCACACACTTGTACTATTACTCTTGCGGTGAACGTTCTTTGGGCATAGTATATTGTACTCTCACGAAGAGAAGCGGTGCACGCACGCACTAGTTCTCTCACACCCACTCGCGGGTACACGTAGGAGCGCATTTTTTTGAAGCTGGTACAACAAAATCACTCCACTATATATAAAAGCAGGAGCCTTAGC
The DNA here is from genome assembly GCF_003073215.2 of Triticum urartu. Taxonomy (NCBI): domain Eukaryota; kingdom Viridiplantae; phylum Streptophyta; class Magnoliopsida; order Poales; family Poaceae; genus Triticum; species Triticum urartu. The sequence continues at coordinate 563,793,033 of NC_053025.1, forward strand.
ACTTGCTTTACTAGGGTTCCTCTCATTCACTCTCTCATGCTCTCCAGATCTAAGCAACACATAGGTGGCCACACTCTCTCTCAGCTCACGGCTGGTCACAAATCTGGCCGGTCAACCTCGACTGGGGCAGGGGTGTAGGTGCATCGTTCATGCTGTCATCGGCGGCGAGGGAGGAGACCAACGGCTGCCCGCGCGTCCCGATCGGTGGCCGTGCCGTTCTCTCTGAGAGAGCGCCGGCTCGGGAGGGCCTCCGACCACTTCTTCCTCCCTGCGGTATTGTGGCCAAGATGCGGCCTCCCGACGCCGTCTTTGCGACATGCCGACGGCCCTCAGGTATATATTCCTTCGAAACCTGCCTTGCTCTACTGCCCCAGCTCCCTTCGTGTGGATCCTTTTCTACTTCCGTCCGCTGTTCCAAAGCCACCTAGACTTCTACTAAGGCACGTGCTTTGCACGTATGTTCTGTATGATAGATACTCATATACCTTCTTTTTAGAGAGTAGATATCATAGTGTGTTTGTTTGCATGATCTAAGGACTATTCTGAAATAAGAAGCAAATCACTTGCACAAATCAAATTGAGTTCCAAGTAAGAATTTGATTACAAGATAAAAGTTGTAGTTTTATTATATGCTGTTTCCTGGGTTCCACTGATGTATAGTTCCAGAGTTGTTTGACGGTTTACATGCATGTTTATGGACTATTTTGTGCAACTAAATAAGTCATTTAGGTCTGACAGATACTCATGTCCTGTATTAGCTTGAGGTATAGCTTATGTATGACTGAAATAAAATATTACACTTTTTCTGCGAATAATAAAAATATTACATTTCTCGATGAAGCAGAATAAAACTTTAGCTAGCATCAGCCATGCAATGTTATGTTATGTGAACAGTGTAAACTTTGCAGTATAGCGGCATCTAAAAAATCCATTTTTACAGTAATCTAAAAAATTAGTTAGTAGTAGAGTGTTTATTTGCCAGGTGACAACGGGGAACCAAAATGTGCTAGCTATTTGCCAACTTGTCGTACTTGCATGTGAGGAGGTGGCAACAGTTTCTAGACATTTCTCAACTTCAGTAGGTGCAATCCAGATTCAACGGGGACTTCTTTATTTGTTTACTTGAAGAGCAGAGTCAGCCATGTGCACGAGGAGCGGGAGCGAATCCGGCAGCTCTTAGCCGTCAGATCATGTCATCCTTTGTTTGATGGACGGCAGTGATATGCATGAGAGGGGAAATGAACGGTGGATTTTGAGCCAATGCTTGTTTGGGCGGGAGAACCGAAGATGGAGTGGTAAATCCAATTTCAAAACTGCCTCATTATAGTAGTAGTAGATTAGAAGTAAAGCTATTTCATACAGTCGACTCAAAGCGTTGGTTCAAACAGGGAAGAAAGTGGGAAAGTTGTAGCATGAATCTAGGACTTGGTTCTAAGAGGAAACAGGGGAAAGTAGTAATATCTGTCACTGTTTAAATAACCGTATATCTTATTTGCGCAAACAGGGATGTCTGTCTCCATATCATTTCGGGATGTTTGTCTCTGTATCGTTTCTATCCGCGCAATCAAAAGCACACACCTTAGTTTTAGTACAAGTGCGCAAAATGAGATGGCTATCCCTCGCTGCCGTCGTCTAACCTCCCGTCTTCATGGTATCCCTACATTGGTAGTAACTAAGGTAGAATGACCAACACAATCTAAAAGAAGCTGATTCATATGTTTTACTTCCTGATTGTAGTGCAGGGACGAGCGAAAACAACTGCATCCTAGTCCGGAATGCACTTTCTACCAGTTCATCCATGGACCAAGGACTAGCTGGCACGGCTGCACAACGGTTTTTTGGACAGGTGCGCGGACAAGAGGCATTGTGGTCTGCTTATTTCTGCAAATAGCGGTGCTTAAATTTAGTGGAATGCACAAGCATTTCAGCTGGTCAGTAAACTGCATGGTTCAATTTAGCATTCCAGCTGATACCACAATTATAATTGGTTATTCTGGAATGAGAGAACCTAACCCTAAATGGTGGCAACAAGAAAAAACCAGAGTGAACTCCAGGAAATTTAAGCCTGCCGGGAGGCCCTTTGCTCAGAGAGAAGCCTTGCTTGTTTTTTCCCGATTTGTAAACCTTCTCACAACTTTGTCTTTTGCTGTGAACTAGTATATGTTTGTTATGTTCTATGAATCATTGAGATGTATAAAATTGCTTAACTTATGCTTTTCAAGTTTTTTATGAAGACGAGTTTAATGTGAGTGTTCCACATGAGCGCTGGACTAGCGTGTGAACGTTTGGAATTTATTACATTGTGGCCTCAATTAACTGCATGAACCACTGTAACAAGATATATAGTTGCCTATATGTCAGACAGTAGATTGTTGATTGTTAGCTGGTCGATAGCCTAGTGTTGAAGCGAGCTGAGCCAATGTGCCGTGTTTTGCACAACTGCTTACAAGTGGGGTAGCACCAACAGTGTTTACAAGTACTTATGTATATGTCGGCGCACGGTTCTCGAACGAGTGCTCTATTTCGTCAAAACACACACTGCTCGTATGATAAACCGTGACAACTTATGTCTTACCATGCCATATTCATGAAAAAACTAGTGAGGACGCATCTGTTTCGGCAACAATTACGATGGTTCTCACATGATTCACGGGCACACAAAAGTAGCAGCAGTTCCCATACACGGATTCAAACAGAGTACTAGCCCCAGAGGGGTCAATAACATGCAAGGTTCGGATAATTAGACACAATCCAAACTACTATTAAACACTAGCTGGGGCAAATATTCATGCCTCGATCTAATTTGGGCTGGACACAAGACGGACCTTGCCATGAACATCATCGAGGACGTCCTGCAGCAGCTCAATCCTGTGAACCTTCATGAAGACAACCTTGTGGCCTTGCCACTGATAAACTTGTTTGTGGAGGCATGCCACGTCATCTTCCTGCGTAAGCTTGACAAGAACAGTATTCCTCACAAACGAAGGAGTAGCTTTGAACTTCTTGTGCTTCAGTACACCCTGGACAACACACCTGACAACAGTGAGGCTGGAATACAACTCTTCATTGGTATAACCGCAAATGGCTTCCAGGATCCAACAGCCTAAGAACTCTGTTTTCCCAGTGCGTATATTCAGGTCGTCTGCCTCATAGCGAGTGACATGTACAACCACACAATCCTTGTCTGGATCAGGGCTCTAATTGAAACAGAAACAAATTCTGAATTACATTTCAGTATAAGAAACACAAGTTATTTAAACCACTACTTATACCATGGCATTGAAGCTAATAAAATTGTGCATTATTAATCACCACATACTTCCTTTTCTAAAAAAAATCACCACATACTTAGATGAAAAACCACAATCGAGATCGGCAAAGAAGGAAATCACCTTGAGCAGCTCAGCGGGGGGGGGGGGGGGAAACACATCCTCGAAGGGGGAAAACTGCTCCTGCAGTGCCACGGGGGCTGTAACCTCAAACGGGGCGTTGACCATCTCAGTATCTGGGGTCACCTCCATGGTTTCCTCCATCTTCTTGGAGCTCTCTGTCTTGTGGGGATCAGCCTCCCGCGTCTGCTGCAATATCGGCAGACCTTTGCCTGGTTCTCCTTGGTCCATCATGAAACTGACGAATACTAGGAGTCCACTGAAAGGAAAACACAATCGCAATGACAATGAAACAAAAAAGAGAGTGAGGATCGGTTACTGCTTTGCAAAAGTTCTTTTTGTCCTCTGAACGAAAATATACCAACATCACGGATCCGCTTACCTTCCCTTCGTTCAGAGAGAAGAACAGTGGCAGATGCAAGTGTTGCCTTTCTTGAAGACGGTGAGGGAGAAGGGGATTCAGCGAAGAGTGAAATGATGGTTGCTTCGTCCGTCAAACTTAGACTGCGGGGAGGTGGGGTTTTGTGATACGATGGCTCTTTACTGCCGCGCTACGACTGGGGTGACTCTCCGCCTGCATACTGCCTTCTAATTTGGTGGATGGCATTTGGGCCCGCGCGCTGCATGACCCGCATGTCGGTGAACAAAAGTATAACGACATTCAGTAGAGGGAGACGTTTCAATGACCCAGGAGGAGCCAGAAGCGGTAGAGTGTCTCCACTGTACTAGTAGTAATTGTTTTTCTGGGTAGCTGTAGAGTGTCTCCACTGTACTAGTAGTAATTGTTTCTCGGGTCCCAAGACAAAACAGCCCATCCACACTAGTAAATAGTAAAATCAATTCAAAAACCTGGGTGCTCTTCTTCCTCCTCGCTCCCACCCACCTCACGTCAGCTCGCTCCACTCGTACCCCCAAATTCCTCACCTCACTCCTACAGAAAACCCCAGCTCCCCTTCTTCCTCACTCCTACATAAAACCCCCAGCTCCCCTTCTTCTTCGCTCGCACTACAACTAGGCTCGTCATTCGTTACTCTGCTCAAAACCATGAGCGCGACGCGACGCCCTCGAGGAAAATGGAATCGGCTGACCCCAGCGCCAAGAAGATGAGGCTCCCACCAGCGGCGACGCCTGTTGTAGATCCCGCACCCGGCAACGCGGGGAGAAGCGGCGACCCCGCCCCCACCGGATCCCAGGAACCCGTAGAATCTCGGGTGGACTACATCAGTGATCTCCCGGACGCCATCCTTGGGGAGATCATCTCGCTTCTCCCCACCAAGGATTGCTGCCGCACGCAAGTCCTCTCAATTCGGTGGCGCCCTCTATGGCGCACCGTTCCCCTTAATCTCGACTGTCGTCAGCTATCTCTCTTCAATGATTTTGAAATCCCCAGAGCCATCATCTCCTCCCACCAGGGCTCCGTTCAAAGCCTCTGCATCCCGTCATGCTACCTGAGCAAGCATACCATGCCCTGCATGGTGGACGCCTGGCTGGAATCCCCTGAATTCACAGAACTACATCTACTTGAGTTCTACTATTCCCCTAGAAATCACATACCACATACCGAATGCCATGAACTTGTGCCCTCAGCACCAATGTCCGTCTCGGGGTTTTCGTCCTCTCTCCACACCGCACCTTTGCGCAGTGCTACCTACCAGACAATCTGGTACTAAACCTTCGACTCCCATTTGTCAAGAAACTTTCACTTGTGCGGGTTCGTATATCGGAGGCCTCATTGCACAACATCATCCACTCCAGTTGCCCTACGCTGGAGTGCTTGGTGCTTGTTTTCACAGTTAGAATCGGTTGTCTCCAAATAAAGTCGCCTAACCTTGTAAGAATTGGAATTTCTTTTGACGGAAGGCAGCTCATCATCCAAGATGCCCCTTCACTTCAAAGGTTGATCCTTGATTCTAGTTATTCACCGTTGCAAATAACCGTCCTCCCTGCGCCTAAACTGAAGACCTTGGGTGTAATACATGATCTCTGTGCTCATTTCAATATGGTGTTTGGCTCCACAGTTCTTCAGGTACTTTACATTATCATCTACACTTGTAACCATAAGCTGCATTTTAAATTTCTGCGCATAATTTATATATCATCTTGGGGTACACATTTTGTACTAATATTATGTTCTATGCTCAATGAAGAGTTTCTCCATGGATGGCCTATCAATGGTGCTGGATTCTGTTAAGATCTTATATATCCAAATGAATAGTTTTGATCTGAACAAGATTATTGGCTTGCTGCAATGCTTTCCATGTTTGGAGAAGTTGTATATAAAGGTGATAATTTCACGCACATCGGAAGCCCGCATATAGTGTACTAGAATTAACCGTTCAACTGTTGCTCTTTCGACACTCTTCTTTTAGACCTTAACTGTTTTCAATCTTCATGTCTATTTAGGCAACATGACGGGGTAAGAAAGTTATAACCAATCGGTGGATTCGTAAGCATCGGGATTTTCTCACTTCTCATGAGATTCTATTGAAGACAATAACGCTAGAACGATATGTAGCCAACCGTGCAAACACAAGATTTGTCACATTCTTCCTGCTGAATGCGAGGTTACTATTGTCCATCAGGCTTAAGTTTATCAGCAACATGGTTTTTACGGATGGGTATGTCGAAGAGCAAAAAAAGGAGTTTCAGGTGGGCAAAAGAGCTTCTGAACGTGCCGGGCTTCTATTTACAACATATTGTGGTCATAATCCAGTAAATTTTACGACCCAGGATGTTCATTCTATGGACCTGACCGACATTTGACTGTGACTGCCGAAAATAGTTCTGGAGTTAGATGTTGTTGCCCTTTTCAATCTGGTTTTTTTGTAAACCTGGTGAACAATTAACCCTCGTGCTTTTGTACAGTTTGTAAGCTGGAGTTAGATATTCCTGCCCTTTTTAACTCGGCTGTGACTGTCATATTTTCTTTGAAACAAGGCAAATGGCTTGCCATTCATTTAATTTAGAGTGAAATATTGTAACAAATCCAAACCAAGGGAAATAACATCACTCTCGCCGGCTGCTTGAGCTCACTGTGCATTACAAAAGCCAAGTGATTAGCCCCCACCAGCACCCACAAACTTATTTCAAACTAGCACATCAAATGGGCTATAAATTTTCATAGGAAAGGCTGCATGACCGTGACAGATTTGGATTCTGACATTTGGGACCCGCGAGGAAATAGCCTATCCAAGGTGGTGTCGACTTACCAGCCAGTCAACAAACGATTCTGCCTAGCAGCCGTTGGATTGACATCCAACATCTGTTGTGTATCTTCTATCTCTTGTCTTCTTCTTCCTCCAATCGCCCAAACCAAACCACCCCGTCGGCTCCGCCTGCTCCCGCCTCCCATGGCTGGCTGCACCTCCGCCGCCCTACCGTACGTACCCTCCAACGTTGGCTAGTCCCTCCCTCTATTCCCCCACACGTCCTGTTATTCTCTGGTGACGTCAGCCCCAACACGCACCCGCGCCAGAACCAGTCAACCCTCGTACTCCCCTCCGCCTGCGACTGGACCGACGCATCTTCAACGGCTCCTGTTCGTTCCGTCCGAGGCCTCGCCATCGTCCTCCGCCTTGCGGCCTTGGTTCGCTCGCCGTGCGCGGTGCGCCGCCCTCTTGCGTTGTCAACGTCGTCAACAACCGAGAGGAACAAGGAGATGACTGTACGTGGAGAGGATGACAGTAGGGACCCACCAGCGTCATGGCAGTACGCAAGCAAGTGCCTCTATAGTACAAGCCCAAAAATATGGTTCCTCCTAATTGGTTGGACATCTGGGGCTCATGCCATTGTCAACGTAGTCAATAAACGAGAGAATTACACTACGAGCGGCTGACACCAGGGACCCAGCAAGTCGCGCAGTTTTTTTGAGGAACAAACAGTTGTTATTTATACTACTTTTAGCGACGGACCAGGGTAACAACGGGGCTGTGCGGGGGCTGTGGCCTGTCTAGCCAGGGTTTTATTTATGTTCACCACATCATAAGCCCAGTTGTGTTTTTTTCTTGCTGAAAATGGCTAGCCTAGTTCTATTTTTTTAAAGAAATACCCAAACAAGGCCTACTTGCTTTATCGGCCCTGATGGGCTACAAATCTTTCAAGACTAGGAGAGTTTCATTCGGTTTGCCCAAAAATGGGCTGTACATTTTTAAAACACATCAAACCGGGAATTACTTTCAATTTTTTTTCATTACAAGATCTTAAATTCCATTGATTTTTATGCGTGGACAATTATTTGGATTTTATATTTATATAAATTATTTTTCAAAATAGTTTGAATGTGAATCGATATTTCTAGATTAAAAATAGTTGTCCGCATGTAAATATGCAAAATTTCGTATACTTTTTAACCGTGGCCACAATATGGGGTGTGATGCTAACAAAAAGAAGATGGGCTCCAAAAAAATTCTTACGAATTAGCAAATGGGCTGTACATTATTAGAAATAATGGCAGATGGGTTGTATGCTGTTTTCCACAGATTTGAGGCTGACTTGTGCGCCTACTACAGGTTGACGCGTATGCTTTCATAAAAAAAGGTTGACGCACACGCAACACCCTGTCAACTTAGTCAACACATGAGAGTAGTGACTGTTGGATGTCCATCCAACGGCTGTCGTGCTTCTTCAATCTCTGCTCTTCATGCTCAAGCCGCTCAAACAAGCGCCGGCGGGATTGCCTGCTGCCTCCTCCCACGGCCGGCTATGCTGCCGCGCAGGCCTCACGGCCCCACCGTACTCCCATCGCTGGCCTAGCCATCCCTCTACTCACCCACACCTGCTGTTATTCTCCGGCGACGGCAGACGAACCAGTAAACCCTCGTACTCCTCCGCGTGGGAAACAACTGTTGAGTATTCCCTGGCTCCGTGTCATTCCCTTCCTAGGCCTTGCCATCGTCCACCGCCCTGGTGCTCTCGCCCGGCCTGGTCAACATGGTCAATGAACGACATCCATCGGAACTACACTGTACGTGGAGAGGCTGACAGTTGGGTCCACGGCCGCACGCAAGGAAATGCCTCTTTATTACACGCAAAATACTGATTTCTCCACCTGATAGCTAGGACCCACAGGAAGGGCCTCTGTATTTTGCGAAAAAACGTTCCCCCACTGACAGGTTGGACCCACCAGCTATATCTTCACACGCAATGAAGTGCCTCCTTATTATGCCCAAAAAAATAATACCCCCTGCTAGCTGGGACCCACCATATTGTTGGGCTGACTTGTGGGCCTACTAAGTTGACAGGGACGAAGAGCTTTGTCAAATTAGTCAATTCTCCAGTGACCGTATGATGTCCATCCAACGACCATAGTGCTTCTTCAACCTCTGGTCTTCTTGCTCCAGCCGCCCAAAGCAGCTCCGGTCGTGCCGCCTGCTCCTGCCTCCCGTGGCCGGCTGTGCTACCGCAGAGGCCTCACCACCCCCATACTACTCCCACCACTGGCCAGGCCATCCCTCCACTCACCTACACCCCATGTTATTCTGTGGTGACGGCAGCCTCACACCGCAGCCGAATCAGTGAACACTCGTACTACTCTCCGCATGGGCATCCACTGCCGCGTCTTGCACGGCTCCGTGTCGTCCCCTTCCTAGGCCTCGCCGTCGTCCACCGCCGTGGTGCTCTCGGCGTGGCGTGGTCAATGTGGTCAATGACCGACTTCCATCGGAAGAGTACTGTACATGGAGAGGCTGACAGCTGGGTCCACGGCAGCCGCAAGGAAGCGCCTCCTTATTACGCGGAAAATAATTATTCCTCCACCTGACAGCGGGGACCCACCGGACGGGGCACCAGTATTTTGCGAAAAAATCATTTCCCCCTGACTGCTGGGACCCACCGGACGGGCCACCGTATTTCACGAAAAAAACGTTCCTCCCGCTGTCAGCTCGGACGCACCAGAAGTGCCTCCTTATTACGCATAAAAAAATGAATACTCCCCCGGCTAGCTGGGACCCACCTTGCTGGGAGGATGACTTGTGGGCCTACTAAGTTGACGGGGACGAAGGGCTTTGTCAACTTAGTCAATATGAACGATTGTAGCTCCAGTGACGTACGATGTCCATCCAACGGCCTTAGTGCTTCTTCAACCTCTGGTCTTCTTGCTCCAGCTGCCCAAAGCAGCGCCGGTCGTGTCGCATGCTCCTGCCTCCCGTGGCCGGCTGTGCTGCCGCAGAGGCCTCGCCGCCCCCTACTATTCCCACCGCTGGCCAGGCCTTGCGGCGACGGCAACCTCACACCGCAGCCGAACCAGTGAACCCTCGTAGTCCTCTCTACGCGGACTTCCACTGCCGCGTCGTCCCCTTCCTGGGCCTCGCCGTCGTCCACCGCCGTGGTGCTCTCCGCGCGGCATGGTCAATGTGGTCAAGGAACGACTTCCATCGGAAGAGTAGTATACGTGGAGAGGCTGACAGCTGGGTCCACGGCCACAACCCAGTTTTTTTGTGATTTGCCAAGTAAGTCGCTTTGTCAGGCCTGTTGGGCTGCAATTCTTTCAAGACGGGGAGAGCTTTCATTCGGCTGGCCGAGAAAATGGCCCATCAGTAATGAGAAATGGGTTGTACATTTTTAAAACACATCAAACTGGCAATTAGTTTCAAATATCTTTTTTTTCATTTCAAGATTTTAAATTACATTAATTTTTATGCATGGAGAATTTGTTGGATTTTATATTGATATACATTTATTTTTAAAATCAGTTTGAACGCGAGTCGAAATTTCGGGATTAAAAACAGTTCGGACCGCACCGAAATATGCAAAATGTCGTATAATTTTTTAACAGTTGCCACAATATGGGCTGTAATGCTAACAAAAAGAATACGGGCTCCAAAAAAAACCTTAAGAATTAGCAAATGGGCTGTAAATTATTAGAAATAATGGCAGATGGGCTGTATGCTGTTTTCCACAGATTCGAGGCTTTCCTAAAAAAAGGTTGACGCACAAGCACTGACTGTTGGATGTCTATCCGACGGCCGTCGTGCTTCTTCAATCTCGGCTCTTCCTGCTCCAGCCTCCGGTGGGACAAGCGCCGGCGGGCTGCCTGCTCCCTCCTCCTCGCGGCCGGCTGTGCTGCCGCGCAGGCCTCACCGCCCGACCGTACTCCCATCGCAGGCCTAGCCATCCCTCTACTCACCCACACCTGTTGTTTTCCTCCGACGACGGCAGACGAACCAGTAAACCCTCGTACATTCGTACTCCCCTCCACGTGGGAAACAACTGCCGAGTCTTCCCTGCCTCCGTGTCGTCCCCTTCCTAGGCCTCGCCATCGTCCACCGTCGTGGTGCTCTCGGCGTGGCCTGGTCAACGTGGTCAACGACCGACATGCATCTGAAGTGGACTTTACGTGGAGAGGCCGACAGCTGGGTCCACGGCCGCACGCAAGGAAATGCCTCCTTATTACGCGCAAAATAACGATTCCTCCACCTGACATCAGGGACCCACCGAAAGGGCCTCTGTATTTCGCGAAAAAACGTTACCTCCGCTGACAGCTCGGACCCACCAGCTATATCTTCACACGCAAGGAAGTGCCTCCTTATTATGCACAAAAACTGAATACCCCCCTGTTAGTTGGGACCCACTATAATGACAGGCTGACTTGTGGGCCTACTAAGTTGACGGGGATGGAGGGCTTTGTCAACTTAGTCAATATGCACGATTCTAGCTCCAGTGACCGTACGATGTCCATCCAACGGCCGTAGTCCTTCTTCAACCTCTGGTCTTCTTGGTCCAGCCGCCCAAACCAGCGCCGGTCGTGCCTCGTGCTCCTGCCTCCCGTGGCCGGCTGCGATGCGGTGGAGGCCTCACCGCCCCCTACTACTCCCACTGCAGGCCAGGCCATCCCTCTACTCACCCACACCCCCTATTATTATGCGGCGATGGCAGCCTCACACCGCAGCGAACCAGTGAACCCTCGTACTCCTCTACGCATGGGCATCCACTGCCGCGTCTTCCCCGACTCCGCGTCGTCCCCTTCCTAGGCCTCGCCGTCGTCCACTGCCCTGGTGCTCTCGGCGCGGCGTGGTCAATGTGGTCAAGGAACGGCTTCCATCGGACATGGACTATACGTGGAGAGGCTGACAGTTGGGTCCACGACCGCAGCAAGGAAGTGACTCCTTATTACATGCAAAATAATTATTCCTCCACCTGACAGCGGGACCCTCCGGACGGGCCACCGTATTTCGCCCCCCTGACTGCTGGGACCCACCAGCTACATCTTCGCAGGCAAGGAAGTGCCTGATAGTCGGGACCCACCTGGTCGAAGCGTACGTAGCGTTGTCATTCTGGTCGCGAACGTGTACGTACATACTGGTCGATGTAGAGGCACGCACGTGTCGTAGTAGAGGCGCGCACGTGTCGTAGTAGAGGCGTGCACGTAGCATGTACACGTACGTACAGTGGCCAGGGTGCAAGAAAGAAAATACGACCACGTATGTGTACATACGGGCGGGGTCTGAACGCCTACTCGCGCGTACGTACGGCCAGGGCTCGTGTACATTACTGGGTCGGAACGGAGAAACAGCGTCGTCGTCGTGTTCATGGGGAGGCAATGGAATGCGTCGTGTTCATGGGGAGGCAACGGTATGCGTCGTGTTCATCAGGAGGGCTTGGACGGAACAGGCGATGGAAACGAGGCCTGGCATACCGCAGAACAGAGGAAACGACCTTGTGTTCGACCGACCACGTTCAAAACGGGATCTTGTTCATCGGGAGGGGTCTGGCGTACCACAAAACGGAGGAAATGGACCTCCTACGGTCGAAACGGGGGTCCTGTTGATCGGGAGGGGTGTGGCGTACCGCAAAACGGAGGAAACAGACTTGTGTTGGAGCGCTATGGTCGAAACGGGGGTCCTATTCATCGGGGGGGGGGGGGTGGGGGGGACTGCAAAGCGGGAACTCCATCGGGATACTGTTCATCTCCACCGTTGACCCCTCCAGCCTCCACGAGCTACTGTTCATCCACCGTCGACCTCCTCCAGCCTCCACCTGTGACTATTCATCCACGGGCTCCTGTTCATCCAGCCTCCACCGCGCGCTACTCCACCGGCTACTGTTCAACCACCCCTCCACCATCTACTGTTCATCCAGCCCTCCACACCACAGGGTCCTGTTCAACCACCACTCCATGGGCACCCCTCCACCGTCTATTGTTCATCCAGCCCTCCACACCACGGGGTCCTGTTCAACCACCCCTCCATGGGCACCCCTCCACCGTCTACTGTTCATCCAGCCCTCCACATCACGGGGTCCTGTTCAACCACCCTCCACCGTCTACTGTTCATCCAGCCCTCCACACCACAGGGTCCTGTTCATCCACCCCTCCACCGTCTACTATTCATCTAGCCCTCCACCACACCACGGGGTCCTGTTCATCCAGAGGCAACGCCACCGCTCACTGTTCATCCAAACCCCCCGCAACGCTCACTGTTCATCCCATCAATCGGCTTCAGTTAGCAGCAGTAGCGAAGGAATCGCTCGATCGGGTTCAGTTAACAGCCATCGATCGATCGCTCGGGTTCAGTAATGCGTAGTCTGCAGTGCAATCGCTCGGGTTTAGTTAGAGCCCAACGCCTTGCTCGGGTTCAGTTAGAGCCAACGCCTCGCACACACGCGCGTAAGTGTACGAGAGAAACGCGCATCGCTCGGCCCCCGACCTCCCACCGTAACCGGGAACTCCCCGAAATTTACCTCCCCCTCTCTTCTACCATGGTTTTTTCCGTCATGGATGGCCCAAAGAATGTCATGCAGCTGCTTCTCCGGCCCGCCCAGGATGAAAAGCCCATTTTCTGTCATGATTTTTTGTCATAGAAGTAGGAGCCCACCACATCTATGATGATACCAGGTTTTGTCACAATTATCATCGTAGAAGTGTCATATGTATGACAAATTTTTTTTTCGTTCGGCCCAAAATGTCACGGATGTGTCTTTTTTTTGTAGTGAAATTTCGACTCACATTCAAACTGATTTTAAAAATAAATGTATATAAATATAAAATCCAACAAATTCTCCACGCATAAAAATTAATGTAATTTAAAATTTTGAAATGAGAAAAAGATATTTGAAACTAATTGCCGGTTTGATGTGTTTTAAAAATGTACAACCCATTTCTCATTACTGATGGGCCATTTTCTTGGCCAGCCGAATGAAAGCTCTCCTCGTCTTGAAAGATTTGCAGCCCAACAGGCCTGACAAAGCGACTTACTTGGCAAATCACAAAAAAACTGGGCTGTGGCCGTGGACCCAGTTGTCAGCCTCTCCACGTATAGTACTCTTCCGATGGAAGTCGTTCCTTGACCACGTTGACCACGCCGCACGAAGAGCACCACGGCGGTGGACGACGGCGAGGCCTAGGAAGGGGACGACGCGGAAGTGGAAGCCCGCGCGGAGAGGACTACGAGGGTTCACTGGTTCGACTGTGGTGTGAGGCTGCCGTCGCCGCAGGGCCTGGCTAGCGGTGGGAATAGTAGGGGCGGTGAGGCCTCTGCGGCAGCACAGCCGGCCACGGGAGGCAGGAGCATGCGGCACGACCGGCGCTGCTTTGGGCGGCTGGAGCAAGAAGACCAGAGATTGAAGAAGCACTACGGCCGTTGGATGGACATCGTACGGTCACTGGAGCTAGAATCGTTCATATTGACTAAGTTGACAAAGCCCTTCGTCCCTGTCAACTTAGTAGGCCCACAAGTCAGCCTCCCAGCAAGGTGGGTCCCAGCTAGCCGGGGGAGTATTCATTTTTTTGTGCGTAATAAGGAGGCACTTCCAATGGGTCCGAGCTGACAGTGGGGGGGAACGTTTTTTTCGCGAAATACGGTGGCCCATCCGGTGGGTCCCAGCAGTCAGGGGGAAACGATTTTTTTCACAAAATACTGGTGGCCCGTCCGGTGGGTCCCCGCTGTCAGGTGGAGGAATAATTATTTTCCACGTAATAAGGAGGCACTTCCTTGCGGCTGCCATGGACCCAGCTGTCAGCCTCTCCACGTACAGTACTCTTCCGATGGAAGTCGGTCGTTGACCACGTTGACCACGCCGCGCCGAGAGCACCAGGGCGGTGGACGACGGTGAGGACTAGGAAGGGGACGACTCGGAGCTGGGGAAGATGCAGCAGTGGGGTGTGGGTGAGTAGAGGGATGGCCTGGCCAGCGGTGGGAGTAGTAGGGGGCGGTGAGGCCTCCACGGCATCACAGCCGGCCACGGGAGGCAGGAGCACGCGGCACGACCGGCGCTGGTTTGGGCGGCTGGAGCAAGAAGACCAGAGGTTGAAGAAGCACTACGACCGTTGGATGAACATCGTACGGTAACAGGAGTTAGAATCGTTCATATTGACTAAGTTGACAAAGCCCTCCGTCCCCATCAACTTGGTAGGCCCACAAGTCAGCCTCCCACTATACTGGGTTCCAGCTGGCAGGGGGAATATTCATTTTTTTGTGCGTAATAAGGAGGCACTTCCTTGCGTGCGAAGATAGCTGGTGGGTCCGACATGTCAGCGGGGGGCACTTTATTTCGCGAAATACAAAGGCCCTTCTGATGGGTCCCAGATGTCAGGTGGAGGAATCATTATTTTGCGCATAATAAGGAGGCATTTCCTTGTGTGCGGCCATGGACCCAGCTGTCAGCCTCTCCACGCACAGTCTACTTCCGATGGTGTCGTTCGTTGACCACGTTGACCACGCCGCGCCGAGCGCATCCAAGGTGGTGGACGACGGCGAGGCATCGGACAACAACGAGCCGAAGATGGGAAGACGCAGGAGTAGAGTCACAGACAGAGAGGTGTACGAGGGTTAACTGGTTCTAGTGCGGTGTGGTTCGGCAGTCGGTGGAGAAGAACAGGAGGTGTGGATGGGTGGAGGGATGGCCTGGCCAACGGTGGAGTAGCGCTTCATAGCGAAGCGTGCTAAGCAAAGCTGCTAGTAGGTGGAGGCGGGAGGTGGTCCCGGCGGCGCTGGAGGAAGAAGACGAGAGATTGAAGATGGATGCCGGTCGTTGGATGTAAATCCAACGGCTAACATGTCAGAATCATTTGTTGACTAAATTGACAACGACTTGCATTGGCTTCGACCTACTGGCCCACATTTCAGCCTCCAAAAATGTGGCACGTATTCAACCCATTTTTTCAGAATTTACTGTCTTTTTTTGCACGATAGAATTTACAGTCAATTTGATCTTTTTTGTTGAATTACAGCCATTAGCTGGGTTGGGTGAACAAATAATGTAGCGTCCATGTGGCCCGTTTATTTTATTTCCTAAAAAATTACAGCCCATTTGCACTTTCTCGAAATACACGATTTTGCTGGGCTGATTCTAATTATAATGTTGGGTTGGGCCAGCAATGTTATCGAAAAATAAAAAGGGGCTGAGCATTTTGTTATAAATATATTTAAATGATAAGTGATATTATTACATTCGTCCTTAAATCTTACCAAGCTTTTGTACACAATCACTAGGATTTTCGTGCCAAAACAATCCAGGATTTTATTTGTTAAGAAATTATTTTTATAAGTTAATAAGATGTGGGATATTGTTTTCTTACATATGTAAGTATCTGTTAAATATATGATGACAATAAAAATAATATATAATAGCATATAAAATATTTTTTTAGAAAAACATGGAGCATCTCCCCGGTTCCATTGCTGAGAACGAAACCACAACATATTCTGATACAGCAGCTCAAAGAGTAGTTCGAAAGCAAAGGTAGAAAAGCTACAAACTAGGGGGGGTGGATGAACAAGTTCTCTGAATAACACAAATCACCCGAGTGGTGCCAAAGGCAGAGCGGATAGAGCACTCAAATGACACAATGAGGATCCAGTGAAGCCTTCATGGTCTTCAGTCGAGGGGCCGTGTCAGCTTGCGGCGACTAGTAAGCAAGCGGAGACACCGGGCTAGAAGGCGTAGCATGGTCGATGTCCCTCTTTTTCGGCGCCAGGTGCCCATCATCTTCATCAGAGATCTTGAGACGAGCCCACGGGTCCAGCCCTAGAGCAGGTCAAGCCTTGTTTAGCCACAAGCGATCGCCAACAGTTTCTGGAGGGATCTTGTTAGGGTTTCCACGAAGCTCATCAACTTGTCCTTGTCGATCCAGAGGAGAGAATCGCCCAGTTCCTCACCATGTTCCTGATCAACCTCAAGACCTGCGGAATGGAAATCCTGGAGGTGTTACTGAAAATCATAGCATTTTTATATTTCCAGAGGCACCAAAGGACAGCTGAGCTAACAGTGTTTAAAACTGAGCACTTTTTGGTAGCAATCCTGAATCTGGCGACAGATTCAAAGGATAAGCCAATCTGACTAGAGAAATATTCCTCAATGTGGGCCCAGAGATGTTTAGCAACTATACATTCAAAAAATAGGTGAGAACAAGACTCTTGTTTCAAGCAGTAAACACAATCAAGGGGTTTGATGATGTGTCTCTTCCTAAGGTTATCCCTAGTCATCAATTTGTTTTTGGAGAGAAGCCAGAGAAATACATGAATTTTAGGGGGAACTCTCAATTTCCAGACAGCAGGGATAAACACGGGTTGAACCCCTCTAAAGTTGATAGCATGATAGAGGGAGCTGGAGGAATACTTCCCCTTATTGTCCAGCTGCCAAATCAGGGCATCTGGCTCGGCAGTAAAGGTAATGCTTTTGGCAATTTCCTCCAACTGGAACCATTGTTCCATGAGACTATCACTAAAGTTCCTTCTAAAAGAGAGTTTTAGGCATTGACCGTCCCAAACTCCATTGATACTTTTGTTAAGCTCATTGCAAACAGAGTAAATAGGCCAAAATTGGACTGCTAGGGGGGATGTGCCAAACCAAGCATCTTCCCAGAACCTGGTTCTGCTCCCATCCCCTATGTTCCATCTGTAGCCAAATTTCATAGCATGCATAATAGATTTTAATCCTTTCCAGAATCTAGAGGTCTTAGGGTTGGAGGAAGGGACAAAAATATTAGGTTTATTTCCTAGGTATTTATGGGCAATAAGAAGCTTCCAGGGTTTCAGGTCTTCCTCATAGAATCTTTTAATCCAAGACCCTAGAAGGCAGATGTTAATTTCTTGGAGGTTAGGTATGCCTAGGCCTCCAAAATCTTTTTTCATAGAGACTAGGGCCCAATTAGCAAGGTGTAGCTTCCTATTTTCCTCAAAATCATTCCACAAGCAATTAGACATCTGAGAATTGATGAGGTTCACTGCCCATTTAGGTAACTTGAAGAAGGAGAGTAGATACACTGGAATGCTAGCCAAACAAGCTTGTATGAGGATCAATCTACCTTTGTAAGAGAGAAGTTTGCCCCTCCACCCAGCAATCCTTTTAATGATTTTATCCAGAAGGGGTTGGATATCCTCTCTCCTCAGTTTATCATAGCGGAGAGGGATACCTAGGTACTTAATGGGGAAGTTACCTTTATTACAAACTAGAATAGAGAGGAAGTCAGCTAACTCCTGATCATCCATGTTGATAGGGATGAGTTCACTTTTAGAGTAGTTGATTCTCATGCCTGAGAGTTGTTCAAACCAGGTTAGAATAGTTTTCAGATTGCTAGCATGTGTGGAGTCATTGTCTAAGAAAAGGATGGTATCATCTGCATATTGAAGACAGATGATGCCACCAGGGCAGACCTCAGGACAGAGCCCTGCAATCAGACTATGATCACCAGCTTTGCTCGGCATTTTAGTAAGAACGTCCACTACTAAATTAAACAAAAGCGGGGAGATGGGGTCACCTTGCCTAAGGCCTTTACCAGCAAGAAAAAATCACTTCCACAGTTATTTAACTTGACCCCAACAGACCCCCCATGAGTAAGTTGCTGGATCCAACTCTCCTCTATGAAAGGCTTGGAAAAGAACTAAGAGATCATTTTTCACCAAGTCCCAAAAATGCTGGTAAAACAAGAAGGGAATCCCATCAGGACCAGGAGCCTCATCAGGATAAGAGCTAAAAATGGCTTCCTTCACCTCTGTCTCTGAAAAAGGGGCTTCTAGCAGCTCATTTTCAGCAGGAGAGACTTTTTCAGAAGCAGAGAAAAATTGTTTTGTAGAGGGAACCCAGAAGGGTTTTCTTTCTTAAACAGGTCTTTGTAGAAGTCACTAGCCACTTTCAGCATCTCATCTACCTCAGTAACAGGGCCATTAGGGCCATCAAGAGAGTGAATGAGGGTTTTCCTCCACCTCTGGTTAGCTACTGCATGGAAGTAAGCAGTATTTCTATCATCCTCCTTAATGTTCCTATCTCTAGACCTTTGTTTGGCTTTGATTTCTTCTTGAAGACAAATTTTCTTGAGCTCTCCATGGACAAAGTTTAATCTATTAGTCTCAGCCTCAGAGAGGTCAGTGGTTTCTGCCTTAATATCTAGAGAATCAAACTCAAGGAGGAGAAGCCTTTTGTATCTTCTAAGATTAGCTTCCTCATTGGAGTTCCACCCTTTGGTAGTTCTTCTAAATCTCCTGATTTTGATCTGGCAATTTTCTAGGGGGCAGCTGCTCCCAGTAGGCTCATTCCAGATTTTCCTGACTAGCTCAGTAAAATCTTCTCTAAGCAACCACCACTTCTTAAATTTAAAACTATTGCTCTTTGGAGTTTGGTTAAGACCAGAGTCCCAGAGCAAAGGAGTGTGGTCACTACCACATCTGGGCAGAGCTTTACAACTAGAAAGGGGAAAGAAACTATCTAATTTTGTGTCACAGAAAATTCTGTCAATGATGGACATAATCCTGGAGTAGCACTTCCAACATATCTAGCAAAACTGTGGGTTTTCCTTCTGACAGGGCAATTCTCAACTTTATGGGTAACCATTTTGCAGATAAAACAACTCTTGGGCTTGACACATTTATCCAAATGATGCCCTGGTTCCCCATAGTTGTAGCAGATCACCTCAGAGTATGCCATAAGGCCCGAAGCAGGGGCAGGAGCAGTTTTCTGGATGTCCTATCTCTTCTTTTGCTGATTCTTGCCTTGAGATTTCCCACGATCTGAGAGTAAGAACCACTAGCAGATTGATCTTGGGCAATTACAGGAGCCTGCCCAGATTGTGCCCCCATTTGGGGCGGAGGTGGGCCGTACCACTGCCCAACCAGCGCTCCCCCCATTGTGATAGGGGAAATTCATCAGAGTTCCTAGTTCCTTCTCATCCACCAGCCAGATGTTGTCTCTCAGGAAGCAGAAATAACCACCAGACAGCTCAATTGAAGCAGATTGCAAGCCTAATTTCAATCTTCTGCAGGTTTGGGGGAGAGGTAAGGTAGGGGATCCACCTGCTCCGGCTCCGGTGGCGTGCTGGTGGGCAGGAGTCCAGTCAAGCATTCCCATCTTGCAGCACAGCGTGGATCTCCTGAATTCACTTCTCCTTTCGCCCATCGAACGAACGCAATCGGCGGCTCACTGGGGTGGGGCATCCTGTGCTTCTTCGAGAAATCTCCTTCGAAGTAGATACGCAGGGCTAGATTCAGCAGCTCCCAATCCACATGATCCTTGCACATCCGAGCATACCTGCGTGAGTGAGAGAACGGATTCGGTCCCTCCTCGGCTTCCTCCCTCGCATCTTCCTCCTCTGCTTCCCTCCATTCGCGCGTGCACTGGGTCCAGGAGAGAGTGTCGTCACGGATCCGCATCGCCCGCTCCCTCCATCTCCTCCCTCGAGTCTCCCGCAGCACCGCCGGCGCGACGGAGTCGAGCGGCTGGAGCATCCGCGGGAAGGCTTTGTAGACATGTGGGAGATGCATCTTGTACATCTGCCTGTCTTCCAGCCATTCCCCCGTGGATATGGCCGGCGACTCCATGGGGCGCGCGAGCGGACTTGCTGAGGGGGGCAGGCGCACCCTGAGTCAGGAGGCGGGGGGTGGCGGCGAGATCTATGGCGGCGGCGAGGGTGGAGGTAGTGGCGGGGGTGGCGGCGAGGGTGAAGGTGGTGGCGGGGGCGAAGGGGATCGTGAGAGCGGTCATTTATTTGCTAATTATGTGAACTAAACAGTCAACATATAAAATGATTTAAATATATATAATATAGTTAGAAGGGAAACATAAGTTGGACCTGGCGTTCCTATTCTTATATAGAAAAATAGAACAGACCTCTGCGTTTTCTTCAAAAAAATACATAAATTGGGTTGCCAAAAATAAAACCTCGGATGGGAGGTCCATAGGCCGGTCGATACATGGCTGCCCTAAGAAAATACAAATAGGCCTATGGACCTCCCATCCTAGGAAGTGGGATGCGCATGTTAAAAATGAAAGCCTAGACGGGGCAGCCCAAAACTACGTCCAACACTTGCCAAAACTTCGTCCCTCGTTTTCTCTGTGTTTCGCACACTCGACATTGTGTGGGCATTTTGACTGTGCATCATATGAAGATGTGTTATGCATGAATGTTGATCAGTATGATGTTAACTGGCTGGTAGTTCCATTTTCGACCATGAATAAAACTTCCAACATGATGTTAACCCTGTTTGAAAAGGCCGTGTTAATATAAATGCTCTGCCTCTCAAAGTTGCAGTTTCTTATCTGAAACTGAACTTGCAGTTTCTTATCTGAAACTGAAACTTGCAGTTTCTTCTCTGAGAATCACATTGTCTGCACTTTTATACTCCTATGAAACTACATTTTTAAGTGCTAAAAATAGATATCTAGAATTCATAAAATACTTCATATGCTCAATACTGCAAATCTGAAATTCAAAAGACATTCATATATGAAAGTACTCTCAAAATACACAACACAAAACACAAATTAACAACCTGCAAATACTGACAACCCTAAGCTCCTCTTGACAATTCACAACCTGCCCAACTATTGGGCTGGGGGGCAGCCCCCGCCTATTCCTCGGCGGCAGACAGCCGCCCCATGAGACGATGTGAACGGCGAGGGAGACGATGGCGGGGAAGCGTCATCGGGCCAACTGCTTTTCTCCTCTTGCAGTTGGGTTTGGTCGATGAAGACTCCACTGGCTCGCTCTGGCAGGACACCCTCACAAACGGCACCCTGTAGATGCTCGATCCTTCAATCTCTGGTGGATGCTCCATCTGGGATTGATACTCCCACCACCGCTCCCTCACGATCGGATTCGGTGAATCTGTTTGCTCCATGGCCCAGAGGAGCAGCACTATGTACTCCGGCGCGACTCCCTTCGGGAGTATCGCCGCCTTTTCGCTCTGTTGCAGATATTTGGCCATGGATGTCGCCGTCGCCGCTAGTTGGTCCTTGTTGTCAAACCAAGACTGTATCTCCAACATCCTAGCTAGCTTCACAGGGTCGCCGTCTGCGATCCTCATGTATCGGTTGTACTCCTCCATCGATCTACTTCTCCACAACACCTTCACTCACCGGCAGTGGTTTTGAATGGAAGACGAGAGGAGCAACGCTGGTTTTGGATTAGAACGGGAGAGGAGCGACACTGGTTTTGGACTGGAACAGGAGAGGAGGGGCTGTGGTTTGAAATGGAAGAGGAGAGGAGCGGCGCTGCATTTAGATTGGAATAAGAGAGGAGCGGTGGTGGTTTAAGAGGAGAAGAGCAGAAGAGCGGCGTTGGTCTTGTAAGTATTTTTTTGTTGTTTCGCGTATTTTAGGTCAAAGTTTGACCACGTACTATATTTGACAAGCAAAATGTGAATGCATGTCACCAAAAATTGTATCGTTTGGTTCGTATCTGAATGTACTTTCAAATTATACTCCCTCCATTTTTGTATACAAGGCCACAAACTCATATTACAGGTACCAAGGTAAAAATCAATGCTATGTTTAAGTCAATGTTGCAAGCTAGCTTGTCACCTTGATCGGCGTGTTAATTAATGTGGTTTTTCTCTCCCAAGCACAACAAGCCAACCCTCTTACTCCTCATTGGTTGATTAATGTTGGGAATGCAAGCTAACCTTCTCACCCCCGCATGCACACAAGGGATATTAATGTCCTCGGGTGCTAGTACGAGGCAAACGCCATCAATTTTGCCTCGATTAATGTTAGTGACCTTGTATAGTTGCAAATTGTAATTTTGTTAGTGGCCTTGTATACAACGTATAACATATATTTTATGTGCGAAAATCATGGTCAATTATGACCCAGAATAAAAGGGAGACTAGTTAATGTGGGGTCGCTTTCTTAATTGAAGGGTAAATTGATTTTGATTTTGATCCAGTCAGAGCGCGTCGGCCCTCTCGTCCAATCCTAAATCGCTGCCGCACGCTCCACTCCCTCTTCTCCATTGCAAAACCACCTCCTCTCCTCTCCATCGTCTCCATTCCAAAACCACCGTCTCGCCTCTCCCTCTTCTCTATTGCAAGATCACCGTCTCTCCTCCGTTTTCTAGACGCTTTGCTCCATGGCGCGGGCGCAATCCATGGATACAAAATTAGTATACTGTATACTATTTAAAAGTCGAGGGCGGGGCTTTTCCTGCGCGGTAGGCGGCGGGGCAGTTCCGCCTAGTCGGTTTGACAGAGACGCGAGAAGACGAGGGAGTAGGCTGCTGCAAACGTAGGGATGTGTGATTTGACAGCAAGTTACTGCTGGACAGGTGGGGCCCCATGATTTGACTTGCCATTATCATTTTAACTGCGGCGCTACGACCGGCGTGAGTCTCCCAGATTCCTGACCACCTCCATACAGGTGCCTCTCCCAATGCTCCACCATGTAGTAGAGGCTGGCTCTTGCATGAGAGCCCACTTCTCCACTTTTTCCTTGCCTCTCTTTCCTCCACATATGCAAAAATGCCATGTAAAGCGCACTATTGTACTTACTTTTACTTGCTCCTACAGGTGCTTAAGCTTGCCACATAAGCATAAAGTCTGATGTGGCAAGTTAATCAAGAAGAGAGAGACTAGTTTGGTGACCCAAGGAAGAAACGGTGCTAAGCGCGTGTACCTAGGTGAAAAGACAATTTTGAGTCTATAGCTAATTAACTGAAGCGAACTTAGCAACACCATTTCATTGGAAGAGGTCACTCCTTGGCAAATGCAATAAATACACGCGCTTAGTACCGTTTCTTCCTTGAGTACAAAGAAAGAGATAGAGAGGAGTAAAAAAATACAATTATAGCCAACCTTGTTGTAGTATGAGTGACTAAGTGATGACTATGTATGACATGCCAACATTAGATAGCCTAACGCACCATGTTAAATCTCCAAGGGCGCGACCGTGCGAGCGACGCGACGGTCGTGGTAGGCGCGACCATGATACGGGCTGCTGGCAGCCCTTGGATCTAAGATCAAACGGTCGCATGCTAAGTTGCTGAAAATTTGCAGAATAACCCTCCAGGATAGGATATTCACCCATAGGTCTAGAATCACACCATGCAACCGTTCGATCTCAGATCCAAGGGCTCTCGGAATCCCGTATCATGGGAGACTGGAAAGCCACTACCCTGCCGTTCGCACGCTGGCAGTTCGCTCCTACTCGTCCCCGCACATCCTTCGATACTACGGCGGTTCGCTCCTAGTCGTCCCATCCATTCACATTACGGCAGTTCCACTAATCCTAACCCTCCTCCCAAATCCATGGCGTCCCAAATCTCCACGATCGGCGATGAGTACAAGGTTAGAACCATCACCGGCGATGAGTTCGACGTCATCTACACCCGTTCTTCCGCGATGGTGAAAGGATGCCTTTCTCGCTTCAGACGCATGTTTGAAAACTCAGATGATGAGTGGGTCGCTGGGCTAGATGTTGAGTACACCACAGTCCTGGGAGAAGAGAAGGATCTAAAGGACGAAGAGAGGAAGAAGCTCGCCGTGATCCAGGTTTGCGTAGATAACGTTTGCTTGGTCTACCACATATGCCATGCCGACGTTGAGTGCCAGGATTTTAAGAACATCCTCAAGGACAAAACAGTGAAATTCGTTATTGTAGACTTTAAGAACGATAGGGATGTCTTGCGTTGGATAGGTCTCGTTGTAGGCAACCCCTTCGACCTCCAGAAGAATCGGCTGGTGTCCTCTCGTCAGCCTTCAATGTTGACCCTGGCAGGAGCCATGGTTCATCCTTCGTACCGTAAACTGGAGAAACCTCCATACACGTTTCATCGTCATGCATGGCAGCGGAATGTACTAGATATAGACCACATCCACTACGCTGCAATGGATGGCTACCTTTGCTTCAATATCTACAAGGGTTGGATGAAGAGCAACAGCCAAGTGTGCGGTTCAAGCAAAGAAGTATCGACCAAGAGGAAGAGGGACAAGGACGAAGTCGAGGACGTGGACGAGGACTCCGAGTAAGGTGGCAGTGTCGTTACTCATGGTGGTTCTAATGCAGTGTCTACCGGAATAGTTGCAAAGTTTAATTTCAGGTGTGCTTAATTTAATTTGAGGGGTGTGTTGTGGTGAGCCCCCAGCAGAACTGTCGGGGGACTAATCCACGAACACCTATGGGACCAGCGGACCGAGTCCCTTTCAGTTCGGCGGGGGCGGAGGTCGTGCAAAGAGCGGATCGAGGCGAAGCACACGAGCAGTTACCCAGGTTCGGGCCGCACGGATGCGTAAAACCCTACTCCTGCTTTGTGGTTTGTATTAAGTTCTTGCTCGGGAGCGCGGAGTGCTACAGTACACACCAGCAGCTAACGAGACCGAGCGTGAGTGTTCTGTTTTTCCGAACCCCCCTCTACGTTGCGCATGGGCCTCCTTTTATATGCTCAAGGGGTCACCAACAGGTGGCAACGGAGACAAAGGGTAAAAAAGGTGATGCGGTAGGTACAGCTACCTGCTACAGTGTATCATACCTAACCCTGACGGCAAGGGACAAGGGCCTTAAATGCCCGTCTGCGTCGCCTAAACAGTGTAAAAGGGACCGTCAGGGACGCCACCGCTCGCCACGATGGCAATCTTGTCAGCGCCGCTTGCCACCGCTCACCGCTGGCTGCACAGCCGCCCGCCACGCACGCCTGGAACGGTCCCAGAGCGACACATTGGTGGATGTGCTGGAGCGCGGGCACAGAGTGGTGGCTTGCCGCGGCAAGCGCCTTACCACGGTCGTTGTCTTGTCGTGTCCGGGAGCTTGTCGCTCACCGGGCCTTGTCGGGACGTGTGGCGCGCCGCGGCAAGTTCCTTGAGATGCCTTGGGTGGCCTTCCCGGCAAGCTCCTCTTGCCGGGGTCCTGAGGTGCCTTGGTTGGCCTTCCCGGCAAGCTCCTCTTGCCAGGGTCTTGACTTGGATACTTTCTTCTTGAATGGCTCCAAAGGAACCACTGAGGACCTTGGCGGTCACCCGGCAAGCCTTGCCGCGGGATGCTGCAACTGCCCGTGCACAAGTTCGGGATACTAGGGTACCCCTACTCTAGTACACCGACAGGAGCCCCCGGGCCTGGGCCATACACGGTGCCGAGCGCTGTTGGGCCAGGCCCAAAACAGGGCACGGGCACGCGCGGCCTAGGTTACGCCGTATCTTTCTCCGTATTCACCGCGCCCTTCCCGAACGGCACGCGTTGAATGCGGCGTCGTGGGAGAGATCGTGGGTGGTTACTTTATTCGGAAATGTGGAACGTCCGCCCCCTCCCTCCTTATAAGCAGGGGAAACAGGGGCAGTTCGCACATTTGCCGGTTGCTGCTCCAATCTCAGAAATCTCCGCCGCTCCCTCGTCTTCCCAAAGCCGAAAGAGAGCAGCACCCCGCCCCCCATCGCCACCAGCACCACCAACACCGTCGACCTCCTCCACCACTTCCGCCATGGCTCCAAAAGCCGACAAGGGGAAGGTTGTGAAGTCGATCGAGGCGCAGCGGCTTGCGGCGCTGCGGAAGGAGCGGACAGTCTTCCCCCCAAGCTCGCCGCAAAGGAGCTGAGGGAGAACTACTACCTCTTCTGGTCGACGGAGACGCGGGCGCACCCGCACACGAAGGTACTTCCAGCCACCGCTTGGAAGACAGCTCCAAACGGATACCCTTTCTTTGCCTTGTTCTTCTACTGCGGGCTCTGCCCGCCTTTCTCTGAATTCTTCTATGATATCATGAACACCTACGGGTTCCACCTCCTTGACTTCACTCCCAATGCCGTTCTAACCATGGCAGTTTTCGCGCATCTTTGCGAAAACTTTGTCGGAGTCCATCCCAATGTAGCCCTCTTTCGCCATTTCTTTATACCCCGAGTAGAGAGAGGAGAGCCTTTATCCGGCGGAATCGCCTGGATCTCAAGGGCCAGCAAGAAAGAAACTTATCTGGAGGGAGAGTTCCGCGGCAAGTGGGAGGAATGGAGGGCAGACTGGTGCTGGATTGACGAGGAGAATCCGCAGCCGTTTACCACCCGGCGCCAAACCCCAGTAGCACGCGACAGCGATTGGAGTGACGTGGCCCCAGAAGACGATAGGCTGAAGATTGCTGTCACCCGGATCCTGCGCCTCAGGCTTGCCGGGCTTACTGTAGGCGCTGTTGGCGCATATTTTCTTTGCCGCCGCATCGCCCCCCTGCAGGAACGGGGGAGGCCCGCCTGGGAGTTCAAGAATGCGGCAGATATCATGAGGCTGCGCCCGGGCCTCAACTTCAACTTCACTGTCCTGGAGCTCAACGTGATGCTCCAGGAGCTGTTCAAGTACGACCCCCAACATCCCGAAGTTTTCAGGCTGCCGGGGGGCGTCGTTCCGCTGTGCAACAATTCCTCGCTCAACCGCATCTGGGCAATGATGCCGCAGTGCGACTCGCACGAGATTGTCCCAACTTGGCAAGAGCCTGCGGACGATGTTGTGCACCAATTCTTCGATGGCTTGGTAGAAGTGGCGATCCGCTCCGACGAGAAGGACAGCCTCACCCGCGACACCACCGATGAGGAGATGACACGCATCGCCACCAGGCTGGAAGAGGCGGCGGCAGCTGCAGCCGCGGGCGAATTTGGATTCACCGTGGAGGAGGCAGATGCAGCAGAGGCGGGAAGCCGTGCCGAGCGAGAGGAGCGCGTCGGCGAGAAAGAACTTGCCGGGCATGGCGCTGGGTCGAGCGAGCCCGCCAAGGATACGAGCGGCTCGCTGGAGATCAACTCGTCTTCCACCTCATCTTCGGACAGCTCGCCGCAAGCAGAGCCTCCATCTCCACCAAGAAGGCGTCTCCGCAAGGCCGGGGACGTAGCAGAGTGGCAAGTGAGTCAACAGCCGCCGCGCCGCACGACACGCTCCACCGCGGCAAGCAAAGTTGCCGCAGGAGCATCTCACGCACAACGGCAACTGGAGCGGGGTCCTCCCGGACCACCGCTTCTGCTCCTGCCGCTTCTCATGCCGCGACGACAGCTGGAGCGGGGTCGTCGCAGACCACCGCCACTGTTCCCGCCAAGCGGTCAAGGGAAGCCACTCCTCCACCTCCTCGCGCCGGACGTGAGCCGGATTTCGACTTCTCCACGTTCAGCTCCGACGAGGAAGAAGAAGAAGAGTAAGATCCTCTTGTTGTACTTGTAGTTCTTCAATCCTTGCTGTTTTGTCTTGTATCTCACTTGCTTTACTCTGAACTTATTCCTTTTCAGGACTCTGGCCCAGAGAGCAGCGAAGAGAGCCAAGGCCCCGGTGATTATCATTGAGGATGAACCCACGGCAATAGCGGGGGGGGGGGGGGGGGCACCCGAGACAACCTTGCCGGACCCGGCAATTTTTCTCCAGAGCAGCCCCCAGCGTAAGTATCTGGTTTGCTTTCCGCTGTGAGGCGCGTATGGATACTCTGTCTTTGCTGATATCTGACTACTGGCTTGTGTAGGAGCAGAGCAGCCCCACCAGGAGCCAAGGGAGAGTCCTCCGGCAAGGGAGAGCTTTCCGGTAAGGGAGAAGTCTCCGGCAAGGGAGAGTTCTCCGGTAAGGGACAACACCAGCGGCCCCCCGATGGCGGAGACCATGACTGGAGAACCAGGTACAGGTAATCCTCTTGCTTCGAAACTTCCCTTGGGTTCTTCTTCTTTTGATCTTCTTCTTGTTGAATATTTACTTGACTCTTCTCCCTTTTCTGGCCGTCAGACCCATCTGCTGCAGAGCAGATGGAGACCGAGGTTGCCGCCGACGAAGCAGCCGGTGCTGGCGATCCCGCCGGCGCAGAGGCCGCCAAGGCTGCCGCCGCAGCAACTAGCGAGGGGTCTGGCGATCGCACTGACGGCCCTGAGGCCGCAGGAGCACTGGGCGCTACCTCGACCGCCGACCCGTCCGCCGCTGCCAGGCGTCTACTTGAAGGCCCTGAGGCCCCAGCCAGGCGTCTACTTGAAGGCCGGCGATGGCGTCTTCATCAACCTCCCCTAGGCATCAAGCTCCAGGGCGCCGGTCGAGGGAGAGATCTTCGACGGGGAAGTGCTCGCCTCCGCTGGGCTGACGTTGGTTGATGCGCCAAGCAGCAGCGGCAACAAGCCCAAGGAAGAGCGGCTGTTGCGGAAGTTGTTGTCGCTCTACCGCGCGCGGCAAGCCAAGCTGGAATCCCGCGAGGTGCTTGTCGCGAAGGCGGGAGCAGACATCGAGAAGCGCGTGGAGGAGCTCGGGGGTTTCCACCGAGAAGCCCTCCGGTCCCTGGCGGAGGAGCGGGAGCAGCTCGCCGAAGCGCAGAAGGCCTTCCTCCTCGAGAAGGCTGAAGTCAGAGAGCGACAGCGGCTTGCCGCTGAGAAGCTATCCGCGGAGGAGGGCGAGCTGGCGCAGCGGAAGGTCAATCTTGACGCCCACGAGGAGGAGCTTGCCGGGCGCGAGGAAAAACTCGGCGGAGCCCTCAAGCACGCAGAGGATGCTGCCGCCGCCGCCGAGGCCGCCAATAAGGAGCTGGAGGCGAAAGTGGCGCAGCTGGAGGCCGATCTCGCCGAGAAGGGCAAAGAGCTCAGCGCCGCCAAGGACTCCAACGCGGATCTTGAGTTGAAGTTGACTACTTTGACCAAGACGCTGGACGGCGCCAAGGAACAGGAGGCGGCCTTGAAAGAAGAGATCAAGGCCGACAAGGCACTGCTGGAGAGTGTTGCCACCACCCAGAACGCTTTCAGGGAGACTGTGGAGCACTGGACGGAGAGTCTTGTGAATGCTGCCACAGACATTGACAGGGAGTTGGCGCAGCTGGGGATGGAGGATCTCGGGTATCCCTCCGACGAGAACCTCCAACCCAGTGCCAAGCTCGTCTTGTTCTTCAAAGGCGTGGCGACGGCCCTTCAGCGGCTCCGGGAGAAGATCCCAAAGCAGCTGGCCGACGAGTCGCGCAAGATCTGCGCGGGAGCTCTTCAGAAAGTGTTGGTGAAGGTGGCCTTCCGCAATCCGGGCCTCAACCTCACCAACATCCTCAAGACCCTGCCGCCGGATGCTGATCTGGAGGCGCTCAAGACCCTTGTCGCACCCATTATGGACAAGGTGAGCGGGATCAAGAGGATCGAAGGCGATCGCGTAGACTAGGCCGCCTGTTTCTTCTTTCCTTGTCGCTGTTTATCATGTTATGAAAACAATCCGTTAGAGCCGCGACTAGCTATCTTGTAATATAGCTCTATTCTGGGTAATGATTGCAATGTTATTCCCTTTACTTGATTCCTCCCTTTGTATGTTTTTGCCCTACGCTTTTAGGGAACTTGCCGGTGCAGGCACCTTAGCCGCGAGCGCTGAGTGCGGAACGTCAGCAGCCTGCTGGCGGTGCCGTTACCGACAAGAAACCTTGTCGCAACTACTCGCAGCTCACTTAAGTTGTTGAGTGGACTCGAAACAAAGTAAGGGCGCAACTAGCTACGAGTTGGTTCCTCCGCGCACAGGTTTTCCATACAAAGTGCGGTCGTTCAAGGGAGATAACTTAGAAAATTTAAAAAATCTGATTGCTCAAACTTTGGCAACTTAGCTTTTCTGTTGTTTGCTTCCCGGCAGGGCGAAACTTTCTTGGACGACGCCTGGTCCATACCATTATCTTCTCCTTTCCCCCCGGCAAACTTGTGGGCGAGGGAACCTTCCTTTCCTTGAGAAAAAAGAAAGAAGAGAAAATAAAGATATGGAGCATTACGGCTCGTTATTGCTTACCGGGGAGTAGGTGCTGCACAAAGTGTCAGTTAACACATGCAAAAAATAGAAAGCATGAAATTGACAAGATGTGCGAAGCACATGAGCTTTACTTATGCACGGGGTCTGCGCCCGGCTTTGTACAAAGGATTACATGCAACAGCGGCAAGACTTGTACAAAAGGTGGTTGCCAGAACAGGTTCCGGCAACCGCGCCTTACGGGTAAAACTTATGAAGATGCTCAATATTCCAGGAGTTGCTCACCGGAATGGCATCTTCGGTCTCAAGGCGGACAGCGCCAGGCCTAGTGACTCGTTTCACCCGGTAAGGGCCTTCCCACTTTGGCGTCAACTTGTTGGAATTCTTGGCGGATTGAACACGCCGAAGAACAAGGTCGCCTTCCTCGAAACTTCTGGCATTAACTTTGCGGCTATGGTAGCGGCGCAAAGCTTGCTGGTAGCGAGCAGCTCGCACAGCAGCCTGAAGACGGTCTTCCTCAAGGAGCAGCGTGTCATCTTGTCGCAGCTGCTCTTGCTCAAGCTCATCATAAGCGAGCACTCGAGGTGACCCGTATACGAGTTCCGTGGGGAGAACTGCCTCTGATCCATAGACTAGAGCGAAAGGTGTCTGGCCAGTGGCTCGATTTGGCGTCGTCCTGATCGACCAAAGAGCCACCGGCAGCTCCTCGATCCAGTTTTTTCCGCACTTGTGTAGCCTGTCGAAAGTTCTGGTCTTGAGCCCTCGCAGCACTTTAGCATTTGCCCTCTCCGCTTGACCGTTGCTTCTCGGGTGAGCAACAGAAGTGAAGCAGACCTTGGCGCCAAGATCTTGGACGTACTGCATGAAGGTGCGGCTCGTGAATTGCATACCGTTGTCGGTGATTATCCTGTTAGGGATCCCGAAGCGGCAAACAATCGACCTGAAGAACTTGACTGCTGACTGTGTTGTCACCTTCCTCACTGGTTCCACTTCCGGCCACTTTGTGAACTTGTCGATTGCAACGTACAAGTACTCAAAGCCCCCGATTGCTCAGGGAAAGGGGCCGAGGATGTCGAGCCCCCAGACCGAAAATGGCCAGGATAAAGGGATTGTCTGGAGAGCTTGAGCTGGTTGGTGTATCTGCTTGGAATGGAACTGGCACGCTTCACACTTGGTTACTTGTGCAGTTGCATCCTGGAGGGCTGTCGGCCAAAAGAAACCTTGCCGGAACGCTTTGCCGACAAGTGCTCTTGCGCCAATGTGGTGACCACATATGCCTCCATGTATCTCTGCCAACAGCTTTTGTCCGTCTTCCCGGTGAATACACTTCAATTTCACACCGTTGAGTCTTCTTCTGTACAGTGTCTTGTCGACAAACTGGTACATACTTGACTGCCGGGCTACTCTTTCCGCTTCTTCTTGCTCTTCGGGAAGTTCTCCTGTCTGAAGGAAACGGACAATCTGCTGTGCCCATGCTGGAGCTTGTGGCTCGACAACAAGGACTAAAGGCAAATCTGCTGCTGCGGGAACATCCGCTTCTACGGCGAGAACCTGCGGCTCTGCCGGAGCTTGACGTTCCCTGGCAAGCTTGCCGGAGCAAAACTTGTCGGGAGCTTCTGCTTCAACGGAACAAACCCTAGGGCTTGCCGGAGTAGAATGCTCCTCAGCGCTTTTGGCGTTGATCTTGGGGACCTTCTTGGCGGCGGCTTCGGGAAGCTCTGCCAGAAAATAGTCACCAGAAATCAACTTCCTCTTCTTGCTCTGTCCAGTTGATGGCGTTACGGACGGTTGAGTCAGCTTGAGCACAAAGATCCCTGGTTCCACAGGTAACTTAAGTGCGGCGCACTTTGACAGGCCGTCGGCAATGGCGTTCTGAGCTCTTGGAACATGCTCCATCTGTAGGCCGTCAAAGTGCCCTTCTAGCTTTCTCACTCCGTCGACGTAGGCTTCCATCAACGGACTTTGATAGCTCTTGTTTACTTGGCGTACGACAAGCTGTGAGTCACCCCTGATAATGAGCTTCTTGATCCCAAGGTCTGCCGTGATCCTGAGACCGGCAAGCAAGCCTTCATACTCTGCAGTATTGTTTGTTGCTTGCTCCTTGGGAAAGTGCATCTGGACTACGTACTTGAGGTGCTCTCCGGTGGGCGTGACAAGCAGCACGCCAGCGCCGGCGCCTTGCAGCGAAAAGGCACCATCAAAGTACATCAGCCACTCTTTGCTTGCTTCCTTGACGGGGATGCTCGTTTCTGGAATTTCTTCATCTGGTGTTGGCGTCCATTCTGCTATGAATTCTGCCAATGCTCTGCTTTGGATAGTTGAAGTACTTTCAAACTTGAGGCCAAAGCTTGACAGTTCCAGTGCCCACTCAACAATCCTGCCTGTCGCTTCTGGATTCTGTAGTATCCTCTTCAGCGGAAAGCGAGTGACAACTGTGATCTCATGTGCTTGGAAGTAATGGAGCAGCTTTCTCGAGGCCATGAGAAGGCCGAAAAGCAATTTCTGCACGCCAGAGTACCTTGACCTAGCCCCCTGCAGAAGGGAACTGACAAAGTAAACTGGGCGCTACACCATTCTCTTCTGTATCTCCTCGCGCGCCTGCGCAGACCCATCCTTGTCGGGACCAGAGCTTGTCGGGGAAGCCCCCTGCTTGTCGCTGGATGTGCCTGCCGTGGTTGTTGGCTCGTCATCTGCCTCCCTCTCTGCTACTAACGCAGCACTTACCACTTGATTGGTTGCTGCTATATACAGCAGCAACTTCTCTTGTGGTTTAGGTGCGACAAGTATTGGAGGAGAGGACAGGTATCTCTTCAAGTCTTGCAGCGCAGCCTCCGCTTCCGGAGTCCATTTCATTGGACCTGCCTTTTTCAATAATTTGAAAAATGGCAGGGCGCGCTCAGCAGACCTAGAGATAAACCTGCTGAGAGCAGCCACGCAACCGGCAAGTCTTTGTACATCCTTGACGCGCTTTGGTGCTTCAATCTGCTCAATGGCCTTGATCTTGTCGGGATTGGCTTCAATTCCCTGCTGAGACACGAAGAACCCGAGAAGCTTGCCGGAGGGGACTCCAAACACACACTTCTCTGGGTTGAGCTTGAGGCTGATCTTGCGCAGATTTGCAAAGGTCTCGTCTAAATCTTGGATCAGAGTTGCCTTGTCTTTGCTCTTGACCACTATATCATCCATGTAGGCTTCCACATTCCTGTGTATTTGTGGCTCAAGAGCGACATGGACTACTCTTGCAAATGTTGAGCCAGCATTTTTTAATCCGAAAGGCATCCGTATGAAACAGTACGTGCCACATGGAGTAATAAATGCGGTCTTCTCCTCATCCTCTTCTTCCATGAAGATCTGATGGTATCCTGAGTATGCGTCAAGAAATGAAAGCAAATCACATCCGGCTGTGGAGTCAACAATCTGGTCAATGCGCGGCAAAGGAAATGGGTCTTTGGGACAAGCTTTGTTAACATCGGTAAAATCGATACAAAGTCTCCATTTCCCGTTTGCCTTGTGCACGACTACAGGATTGGCCAACCACGTAGGATGGAGCACTCCTCTGACAAGGCCTGCTGCTTCCAACTTCTTGATCTCTTCTGCAATGAACTCTTGGCGCTCCACTGCTTGCTTCCTGACCTTCTGCTTGACGGGCCGCGCATGAGGACAAACGGCAAGGTGGTGCTCAATTACTTTCCTGGGAACACCGGGGATGTCAGACGGTTGCCACGCAAACACGTCGACATTCGCCCGCAGGAAAGTAATGAGCGCGCTTTCCTATTTGGAGTCGAGAGTGGCACTGATGGTGAAGGTACCACCAGTGCCGTCCTCCTTGGAAGACACCTTCTTGGTCTCTGGCGGAGTTGCCATTGTCTTCTTACACTTGCCGGTGGAGCTCGATGGTGCGTCCTCGACGGCAGTGCAGCACTCCGAAGAGGTGCGCTTGCCGGAGTGGGCATCAAAACTCTTGCCGGACTTGGTCTTCTTCTTCTCCCCGGGAGCTTCAACGGCAAGTGACTTGCGGTCTGTTGCGGCTGCCGCTTCCTGGTAGATCTTGTCGGCGCAGATAAGAGCATCCTTCTTGTCGCCGGGGACAGAGATGACGCTTATCGGGCCTGGCATCTTCAGCATGTTGTATGCGTAGTGAGAGGCTGCCATGAACTTGGCGAGTGCTGGACGGCCAAGTATCCCATTGTAAGGCAATGGAATATCGGCAACGTCAAAAGTGACCCTCTCAATCCTGAAGTTCAGCTCGCTGCCAAATGTTGCTGGCAACGTGACCTTCCCCTTTGGCTTGCTCCTTCCCGGGTTAATTCCTTGGAATGTGCCGGTCTCTTCAAGCTCGCTGTCAGGGATCTGGAGTTTCTGGAGTACAGCGGAGGAGATCAGGTTCAAGCCGGCCCCGCCGTCAACTAACAACTTAGTG
Source organism: Triticum urartu (assembly GCF_003073215.2). NCBI lineage: Eukaryota > Viridiplantae > Streptophyta > Magnoliopsida > Poales > Poaceae > Triticum > Triticum urartu. The sequence continues at coordinate 563,827,665 of NC_053025.1, forward strand.
ACCTTGAGGTTGCGGATAGTTGGTGAAACCAACATCGGCAAGCACCCGACTGTAGTTGTGCGGTCAGGGTGGTCCTCAATATCAAAGATGATAGGCGTGCTGGACCATTTCAGAAGCTTGCGTGACTCGACAGGTGGTTCTCCCGCATTGACTTCCCGCACCCACTGCTTGAGTTGGCGGTGCGAAGTATGCAGAGAAGCACCGCCATCAACGCACAAGACTTCTGTGGCTTTCTGGAACTCCTGTTCGCTGGTCTCAACATCATCCATGTCTTCGTCGTCGTCGTCGTCTTCATCCTTGTCACGGCCGCGGGGAGGTCTGTCTCCTTGCCGCTGCTTGGCCTTGCCGCGGCGTCCTCCCCGGCCGGCGCGCTTCTTGCCAGATTCTCCAGCGCCTCCTTGGGCCCTCTCCTTGTCTCGTCGCTCGTACTCAGCCTTTTGCTGCTGGACAAGCTGCTCGACCTTCTTGCAGCTCTGGAGGTCGTGGCCCTTGGTGCGGTGGATCTTGCAGTACTGCTTGTCGGTGCCGTCCTGCTTGTCGGCGACCGCCACAGCCTGGCAGTTGGTGCATGCGGCGATCTCCTTGCCGGGGCTACCAACTTTGGCTTTCTTGGCGCCACCTTCGTTGCCGGACTGCTCAACGACTAGCACATCTTTACCTTTCTTCTTCCTGTTCCGCCGCCGGTTTTTCTTTCCCGGGGCTGCATCCTCACTGTCAGATCCTCCTGCTCCTATATTCTCTCCGGGGAGTTTCCTCCCTTCTTCAGCACGTGCACACTTATTGGCCAAGGCATACAGCTCACTGACGTCTCTAATCTTGCACATCGCCATCTCCTCCCGCATCCTGCGGTTACGCACGTTCTGATGGAATGCGCTGATGACCGCGGCAGGATGGACATCTGGGATGTTGTGCTGTACATGGCTGAATCTCTGAATGTACTTGCACAGGGGCTCTCCTTCCTTCTGGGCGAGTAGATGAAGGTCACTCTCTTGGCCATGAGGTTTGTGGCCGCCTGTAAAGGCGCCGACAAACTGATGGCACAGGTCTGCCCAGGAGGATATGGAGTCGTCCAGCAAGTGCATGAGCCAGGTCCTGACGTTGGGTTTGAGCACCAGCGGGAAGTAGTTGGCAAGGATCTTGTCGTCCCGTCCCCCGGCAGCATGCACCGCGATGGTGTAGATGCTGAGGAACTCCGACGGATGCGACTTGTCGTCGTACTTCTCTGGTACGTCTGGCTTGAAATTCTTCATGCTGGGCCACTGGACTTGCCGCAGCTCACGAGTGAACGCAGGGCAACCTACCGCGTACGGCAAGTCGTCTGGTTCCCCTAGCGCATGCATGTCAACAGAGGGCCCAGCGCGCTGGTCTGATTGACGTCGCACTTCTCTTCGGCGCTCGATGCGAGTACGAGCGTCTTCTTGCTGTCGTTCGTGAAGAACTTGGCGCTGATTTAGACGAGCTCGTGGATCTGATGACGCGGTGGAGTCGCTGTCGAGGTGGATCCGGCGAGTCGGCGATCTTGGCCTTCGGGGCGGAGAGTGCACAGTAGTTGCACCCCCACCGGTCTTGTCGCCACCGGCTCGTGCCTGGCTGACTTGCCGCGGTTGCGACGTGCTCGGCTGCCGCTGAGTGTCGCCGTTGGCGAAGCCGATGAGATTCTGGATGGTGGCCCTCCAGTCGTCGATCTTGTCTGTTGTTGGAGGGTAGTCTAGGAGCAGTTGAGCTCGCGCCAAAGCTTCTGCTGCAGTGGCGGGTGGTGGTGGCGAACGGTGCGAGGAGCGGGATATGCTCGGACTTCTAACTATGTTAGAAGGAGCAGTATCCCGTCCAGGCGACCGCGCCTCGCTCGTGCCAGCATGTTGGTGTGCATGCTGGTCTGGAGCACTCCGAGATCCACCAGCTCGATCTTGGTCCAGCAAACGCATGGTACTGTGAGCACCGTGACGCTGCTGGTCCCGCGCCTCATGAGGTGGGCGTGGTGCATGTACGGATGCCGAGGTCTTGGAGTGCGCCCGGTCGTTGTGGGAGCCGGCTACGCCGCCGATAGGCAGCGCAGCCTTGTCCTTGGACCTGGAAGCACCGTGAGCTCCCTCGTCGATGCCCGTTCTTCCGCCGGCGTCCGCCCCATCAGCCGTTTGCTCCGGCGGTGGTGGGTTCGGCGCGGACGAAGCAGCCGCCTCCGAAGCCTTCTTCTTCGGTGGCATGTCGATGAAGATGATGAAGATCTAGCTCGCGTGAACACCAGATTTGGTTCACACAACCTCGACGCCCCCTACCTGGCGCGCCAAAGATGTCGGGGGACTAATCCATGAACACCTATGGGACCGGCGGACCGAGTCCCTTTCGGTTCGGCAGGGGCGGAGGTCGTGCAAAGAGCGGATCGAGGCGAAGCACACGAGCAGTTACCCAGGTTCGGGCCGCACGGATGCGTAAAACCCTACTCCTGCTTTGTGGTTTGTATTGAGTTCTTGCTCGGGAGCACGGAGTGCTACAGTACACACCAGCAGCTAACGAGACCGAGCGTGAGTGTTCTGTTTTTCCGAACCCCCCTCTACGTTGCGCATGGGCCTCCTTTTATATGCTCAAGGGGTCACCGACAGGTGGCAACGGAGACAAAGGGTAAAAAAGGTGATGCGGTAGGTACAACTACCTGCTACAGTGTATCATACCTAACCCTGACGGCAGGGGACAAGGGCCTTAAATGCCCGTCTGCGTCGCCTAAACAGTGTAAAAGGGACCGTCAGGGACGCCACCGCTCGCCACGATGGCAATCTTGTCAGCGCCGCTTGCCACCGCTCACCGCTGGCTGCACAGCTGCCCGCCACGCACGCCTGGAAGGGTCCCAGAGTGACACGTTGGTGGATGTGCTGGAGCGCGGGCACAGAGTGGTGGTTTTCCGCGGCAAGCGCCTTACCGCGGTCGTTGTCTTGTCGCGTCCGGGAGCTTGTCGCTCACCGAGCCTTGTCGGGACGTGTGGCGCACTGCGGCAAGTTCCTTAAGATGCCTTGGGTGGCCTTCCCGGCAAGCTCCTCTTGCCGGGGTCCTGAGGTGCCTTGGTTGGCCTTCCCGGCAAGCTCCTCTTGCCGGGGTCTTGACTTGGATACTTTGTTCTTGAATGGCTCCAAAGGAACCACGGAGGACCTTGGCGGTCACCCGGCAAGCCTTGCCGCGGGATGCTGCGACTGCCCGTGCACAAGTTCGGGATACTAGGGTACCCCTACTCTAGTACACCGACAAGAACTATGTTATGTTTCTTCTCGTTACTTTAACTCTTCAGTACGTACATACTAGTATTTCTTACATTTCATCTTTTAGTTGGTATAGTACTACCACTCGTTTCTTCACATTATATACGTAAAATATATATGGCCAACATCATATAGCCAGCAGTTTCGCATTGTCCTCCCGAAGTCGTAGAATTTCGCCGGTTGCCTTCTTCTCTGAGGCAATGCTCTTCTTCAGCAGCATCACCAAGCCGGCGGTCAACTCCCCCTGCAGATTGAGCTCAGCGGGCATGTCGTCGAGGCTCTCCTTCAGCAACTCCATCAAGCCTTGGATGAACTCCTTCTGCTTATTGAGCTGATCGGGCATGCCATTGAGGGATAACGACTCTAGCTCCGCCGGCTCGGCATGTTCGCCTCCGTGGCTAGGGCGCTCTTGTGAGCCATCGCCTGCCCGTGAGAGATCTTTTGAGGTCTCTGCGTGGCGGCGAGCCCTCTTTTTTTCTGCAGCCTTGGTTGCCGCTCCCTTGTTACGAGTAGTTCTCGACCTAGAGCTCTGCTCACCGGCCATGGCAACGACGGACGATGAAGAAGCACTTATGAGGAGGAAAGGTAGAGTGATTTTTGGTTAGGTAGTTCCCCTTTTTATAACCTAAGTACTAGCACTAGTACTAATACCTGCATAGTGGGAACACGTTCAGGTTTGGTACGTACTACTAGTAGGTGTGAGCAGGCTTTCGAATGTGATGGGAACAAGGTAAAGATTAATTGATGGTTTTGGTTTTGAGGCCCGAAACGGCCCCCGATGAGTTTAGCGGAACATAAATTTCAAGTACTACACTGCTCAAATGCGTAAATATTATGTTACTGTCAAAAATTGGTACAAAATACGAAGGAGACCAATGGAAGTACTACTAGCAACCCACGATTTAACTACTCGCATGCGCGCAGTGGAGTAATAATGTCTTTCTTCCGCCCTCACGTCCACTCAATTTGCATGCGTTGTATTAATTGACCATCAATGAAGTGAATGACTTTACACGCGTCAAATTATCACATGGGGTGGATCTTGGTACAAAATTGCGTCCGCCCGTGTACCCGCGTGTGCGTGCGAGGAATGAGTGCGTGCATGGCGTGCATGCACATCTTCGCTTCATGCATGTACCGCCAGTATGGCTCAGGGAGGACGAGTACATTCTTCTGGAACCAGCAGCACGTCACTGTGATCAATCCACGCAAGGAGGTCGCGATAACGTGCCACGTGGCTTCATGAACTGTAAGAGAGACACTGTGTAGCGTGCCATTGGTATTCTAATTTACGTGTTTTGCACATACTCGAAGTACTAGTAAGGTACACGTGCATTGCACGCATCAGATTTTGCAACCAAATTATGAATAAATACCACACTATAGCATGTAAGCTCTGAGTCATATATGCCTGATGTAGCACTTCGTTTAATTCTTATAGTTCATCTCATTCAAAATCAATTAGTTTTTATAAAAAATCTAAGAACGCGGGAATAGGAAAAACATGGGATTATAGTGGAATGTCGTCTTGAATCCTACAGGATTTTACGAGTGTTTGATTGTGCATAGAAAAAACGCAGAATTCTTTCAAAGAGGTTTGAGTGGATGGGATGTTTCCTATGAAATCTAGTGCAAATGAATCATATGGAAAAATTCCTATGGTTTACAATCCTACGAATCAAACAACCAAGATAGGAAAAATTCCTAATGATTAGAATCCTCCAAAATTCCTTTGAGAATCCTTTGAATCAAAGAAGCCCTTAATCTATTTTATGATTCATGGAATTGTGCGTTGTAAAGCATAAAGTAAAAACAAATAATGGCAATTCAACTAGAAAAAAGTTTTGGCAGTTATGATACGGAAGATTCTAGAACAAAAGAGAACCACTGTTGTTTTGAGGTTTGTGCATTATGCTTAAGTTCAACCATGGAGTCTGCTAGATTGTACATGTGGCAAAATCCGGTGGGGGGCTAGAAGATGGTGCGAGGGGCCGAGTGGAGGGAGACTATGAAGGAATGCACAAGTGCGAGATCGATATTTAGAGAGAGGGGGCGAACACGTGCGCTGATGCGCGCAGTGGCGGAGCCATGAAAAATAAATGAGCTAGGGGGCCAAGCATTGCTAATCCTTTACGAGGAGGGTCAATTCATGAACTTAAACCATTTTTAGCAGCAATTGTCTAATGATCACATTCATATTAGCCTTGATATATAGTGATGTTAGGGGGGGGGGAGGGGCAGGGCTCTTACTGCCCCCTGTCTTCGCCATTGTGCACGCGTCTGAGAGATGAAGCAAAAGGCATGGATGATGAGAGGGTGACGTTGGATACATAATTAATGTGGGTGTGTTAGCTATATATGTTAATCCTATATAGAGAGATATAGATTGATCGATGTGGACGTGGGAAAGAGGGTGAGACCTCACTCGATATATCGATTAATCGGTTTGTGTGGAAAACTATGAAAGACCTAGCTATATACACACATACATAGAGGAACATCGATCGTTGCGCATGCACGCGTGAGAGATAAAGAATGCCCGATATGATGGGGAGGGGGATGTGTGTTGGTGTGTGCCTTCATGGGAGACCGACCTGAAGAAAAAGATTGCATGCGTGCGATGGATAATGCCAACTGGTAGTGTGTGTGCATGCATGCACGAGAGAAAGTTAGTGGTACAATTATAAAGAGAAGACTACTATGTGGGTGTAAAAGAATAGCTGAATAGGTGAGGTCACAATCAATGTAAAGTTGAATTCAAATATTTGAATAAGAGATCGTGATGTTTGAAACCCATGCATGCATGAATATAACGGCGATCTGCACGGTGTGGTTTGGAAACGAGCATGTTGTAATGTATACAGATTGAACAAGGTCAGACTGATTTGAATTTGAGATACCGACGGCAGACATCATTTGGCCACGTCGCATCCGTGCATGGACACACTATTCTAATTGGAGATGATGGGCGGCTTCTGCATCACATATCTATATCTATACCCCTATATATATTATATTATATATTTTTTATATTGTATGCGGGTAACTTTAACTTTGAAAGATGGTCATTGGATGAGGCGAATCCGATGGTCCAAAGATGGCAAATTTGAGCACTACTGCCGTTGGATATCATCAAGATTCCACCAGATTTCGCCACATGTATAATCTAGAAGACTCCATGGTTGAACTTAAGCATAATGCACAAACATCAAAACACAAGCACTTCTTATTTGTTCTAGAATCTTCCGTATCAGAATTGCCCAAATGTTTTTCTACATGATTTGCCATTATTTGCTTTTACTTTATGTCTTACGACGCACAATTCCATGAATCTTAAAATAGATTAGCTTTCTTATAAAAACTAGATGATTTTGAATGAAATGAACTATAAGAATTAAACGAACATCTACATCATGCATATATGACACAAAGCTTGCATGCTATAATGTATTTATTCATAATTCGGTTGCCAAATCTCATGCGTGCAATGCACGTGTACCTTACTCTAGTCTAAATGGTGTTTGTGTGTGTTGTGCGGGTTGAGGTGCAAATTGTCTTTTCTTGGGTACACATTAAGCTTGTTCTTCCGAAATTTCAAGCCGCGCCTTGTTATGCCGAAAATTCAAGCTAGCGTCTCTGTCTATCGTGCTGCGAAACTCCCGCCTCTTCAACCCACGCCTTGTTAGCCTGAAATATTTAAGATTATCTTTGTCTCGTTGTGCTCCGACAACTCCCTCCATCTCAACCCGCGCCTTGCTATTCTGAAATTACAACGCGCGCGAAAACTCCCACCTCCTGTGAAATCCCGACACGCGAAATGCCCGTGGTACCCCTGAACCGAAAGAACCGCCTCAAATCGGTGGGGGTACTTTCATAACTTACCCCACATTTCGGACAAGCGCGTCTCTAAGCCATGGTTCCCCACTGCCATCCCATCCGCCCACCCATTCGTACACCAAGGCCGCGAAAACCCGCGATGAAACCCCACACCCTGCTCCGTCCGCCACCCAGCCGGAGCCTCTTCCCTAACGATGTCGTCCACAGCAACACCTCGACGTCCCTCATCCACCGTACCGGATGAGGATCCGTCGTCGATCTCATCGTCCCGCTGCAGCCACCCCGTCCTCCACCTCCAAGGAGCTGCCCCGACGTTCCCCTCGTCTTTCGCGCCACCTCCATTCCCACACCGCCGTCTTCACCTGCACCACCGGAAGAGCATCATCATCACCGTTTCCTCGGATGAAGCTGCAGCCTAATCGGTGCCACCAAAGAGGTTGTACAATAATCGCCGCATTTTCTTCTTGATTCGATCTCACGGTGCTGCCGGCGCTCGATCCCGAGCCGACACGGCGCGGCTCCATCCACGGCGGCATCGCCGGCCACTTCCTCCATGGCGTCGCTCCCTCGACAGTGACGTCCACATCAGTAGGACCTGCTGCTGCTTTAGCTCTCGCTCACGTTGCTGCTCTGCTCTTGCTCTCGGTCCCCTGCCTGGTCTGCTCTTGCTATTGCTCTTGCTCGTGCTGCTGCTCTCGCTCTTGCTCTTGCTTGCGATGCTGCTCCGATTTAGCTACACTTCACTCCGATGCCGCCGGGGTGAAGGAAGAACCAGCCGCAGCAGGGAGGGGGGCTCGTCGGAGAGGTACCCCACTATCTATCTTAGGGTTCAGGATGGGGGCGGTGGTCGCCGGCGGTGGCGGGGTGTTGGCGGGGCGGTGGCGTGGGGATCGCCGGAGAAAAAGCTCAGCATGGGGGGGGGGCTAGAGGGATGGCCGGGGCGGCGGCGGACCGGCAGTGGGGAGTGTTTTCGGGGCGAGCAGGGCGGCGCACCGCCGGCCGCGGGCGGCGAGGGCTGCTGATTGGCCGGCTCAGGGGGGTGGAGGTTGAAGATGAACCACAAGCCCTTGATTTCGTATCCAACGGCTGCAAAATCGACTGACCAGAGATGAAAAAGTCAGTCGACCGATGTGTAGCCTCACCTTGCTAGTGCGTTTAGTTTTGACAGCAAAATTCAGTTTCGACAACAAAATTCAGTTTCGACAGTTAAGTTCAATTTTGACAGTTAAGTTCAGTTTCGACAGTTAAATTCAGTTTCGACAATTAAGTTCAGAGATGAGCGGCTGATGTATTTTACATCTAGCACTTTGTGGTTATGTATTTTACGTCATGTATTGGAGATGCTATTAGAATTCCACTCAGGTTAACGTTGTTCGTTGTCTCTCTTGTCCTGCTTCAGCCTCGGCGTCGTACAACTCACCGGAGCTGCTCCACCGACGAAACCCTCCATCACAGCGGAGCAGTACCTCGGGCTCCATCTCCAGACGCCTAAGATCTTCTTCCCCTCCTCCGACAGCGAAGTTAGCCGGAGCATCCTCACCGGCCAACCCAATCATGCTGAGATCGACATGGCTTCGCCAAAGAGGTTGTACACTTGTTGCATCTCTTTTTTACTCTACATGTTATATATATTGTCCACTGAGCACTCGTAGTAACGGGTGTCGTGGTTCTAACTCTGACAGTGATGTAGGGGGGTATGTATGGAGAGGCTAGATCTCAGCTATTGGGAAGTTGTAAACACACCAAGATGTACGAGTTCAGGCCCTTCGCGGAGGAAGTAACAGCCCTACGTCTCGGTGCCCGGAGGCGGTCGATTGGATTACTGGCGTGTGAATAACAGGGGTGCGAACCCTTCATACTGAGGAGGGGGTGGCTTATATAGAGTTCGCCGGCCCCCTCCTGCCCTCAGTAACGCAGGGTTTAAGGTACATTTAAGGTTGGGCGTTACTGGTAACGCCCCTAATAAAGTGCTACAATGACCGTAAAGACTACTCAATAGCCGACCGTTTGCCTATGGAGTGACTTTAGGTCTTCTGGCAGTCGAGTGGTTGGCTTCGTGGTCGAGTGATAGCTTCTTGGTCGAGTGTCTTGAATCCGTCGAGTGGGATACCTTCAAGTCGATTGAAAGGTGACTTTTTCTAGGGACGTCCTTGGGTAGGGCTCTTTGGATAGGTCCGTGCCCCTACCCGAGGTGCATAGCTTCATCATTAGCCCCCGAATGGATCGAGGTTTCGAGTGGGGAAAGAGTTGGAGAACTTTCCGACTGGCCCTTTGGGCTACGTGAGTGCTTCGTTTTGGGTCAATCGTCACGGATGACGTTGCCAACCTTTTTCAGTCGCCTTGATCCATTCCAGGCCTTTCGTCGAGTGAATTTCTTTGCTTGTGACGCACTAAGCGCCGGCGCGATCGGGGTCTTCTATTTTGACAAGTTGTTCTATGGCCCGCGGATGTCGCAGGATTCGGATTTTGGGAAGCGCGCGGGGCGGGAGCGGCCGCAGTAATCGGAAGCGATAAAGCGGAAGCTCCTCGATCCCCGCGTCGCCTTTTTCGCCACGTACTGCGTGCTCGTCTGTTGCGGGATTTGACTGGATAGCCTGGGCCTACCAGTCAGCCACTCGGAAGCGGTCCCTTATAAATCGCCGGCTCGGGGTTTCCAAGCAGTGCGCTCTCTTCTCCTCCTTTCTTCCGCCTCTCTCGCTTCGCAAGTCTTTCCGCCACCTCCGTTCCCGCCCCAGCGCAGCAGGCCCGTGCGAGACCTCGCCGGCGACGATGACGAAGAGCAAGACCTCCGCTCTGGAGCGCGCGAAGAAGGCGGCGGCGGCGGGGAAAGGGAAGAGGTCAACTCGGGGCGGATCCTCCTCTAGGACCGCTCTGCCCAAAGGTTGGATTCAGGGCGACTGGATGCCGTCGGTGCTCCGTCAAGAGGATCTCGATGACATGGTCGAGGGGGGAGTCATCCCCCACCAAGCCACGCGTCTTCCGGGGGGAGAGATCGAACCTCAACCCCGTGACGGTGAGTGCGTGCTCCTAGCCACCCACATCGACCGAGGGTTTTCTCTGCCGCCTCATCCCTTTTTCCGGAGTTTTCTGAACTTCTTCGGAGCACAACTCCATCACTTCACTCCCAACTCCATCGTATACCTCGCCGCTTACATTTCCATGTGCGAGGCTTTCTTGGGTTGCCGGCCCACTGGGGACTCTTCAAGCACATCTTTACCTGTCGCTCTCAATCGGTCAAGAAGGCCAAGTCGAGTGACGAGAGGACGCAGGTGATCCAGCTGTGCGGGGGCCTGGCAATCCAGGTGAGGGGGAAGAGTTGTTTTCCTTCCATCACTTTCCCGGAGTCAGTCCGCGGTTGGCAGGCAACCTGGTTCTACTGTCAAGACCAGGCGACCCCAGGGCAGTTGACTGGACTTCCTCCATTCTCTCTCGACTGAGCTGTAAAGCCCGCTTCTCTGAAAGTGTCGCTGGAGGAAAGGGCCCAGGTCAAAGTGTTGGCGGGTCGAGTGGTTGAGCTCGTCCGAGAGGGTGTGACTGGCATGGACCTGCTGGAGGTCTTCCTCCGGAGGCGTATCCAACCGCTCCAGGCCCGTGACCACCCGATGTGGCTGTACGCGGGCCTTGACGACACCACTCGGGTCCACCCGGAGGAGGTCACCGACGAGATGCTGGAGGGGTGGCTGTCGAGCATTACGGGGAACAAAGACAACCCCCGAGGAGCCAGGAGGGTGGTTCCACTCGACAATTCGTACGAAGTGGACCAGGTATGTCTTTATGTTCCCGACTGAAATCTTGCTTTCTGCATTGGTCTTCTTTGAGTTGGTCGATTGACTTTCGTCTTGTCCATTGTTTTCCAGGCGACCACCAAGATGTACTCGATGCCCAACGGGGCTCAGGGGCCAACCGAGGAAGGGGAGGCGAGCGGAAGTGAGAGCGGGGACGACCAAGGCGAGTAGGAGTCCGACGGTGAAGGAGAGGGAGACGACAATGTCGACTCCAGCGAAGAGGAGGAGGAGGAGGACGAGGCCGAACCCCCTCGCCCAGAGGGGCGGTCCAAGCACACACACGACCCAGCGCGGGAACGTGGCAAGGCGACTGCTTCTGTTGGGCAGTCGTCGAAACGCCCTCGGACCTCTTCTCCTACGCCGACTGGGAAGGTCCCCAAGCTCCCACGCACGACGCTGCCCAAGCCGCCCAAGGCTCTACCCAAGATGAAGATAGCTGTCCCTACCATTTCTGGGTAATAATAAGACCTGTTTTCCTTCGTCGACCATGGACAGATCCTTGGTCGATTCATTGAGCCAACCGACTGACTTTTGAGTTTTGCAGTGCTGCTACTTCTGAAGTCTCCGCCAAGGGTGACGACCAAGAGATGGAGGATGCTGTTACCTCCAACCCTGGTACGGTTACTGACGTTCTGTATTGAGTCGACTAATCATTTACTGCAACTCTGGTCGACTGAACTTTTCCTTTGTAGCCCCTCCTCATGTTATCGACCTCCCGGATGACGACGACAACGGTCCGTTGAGAGTGAGGAGGCACAAGAGGGAATCGGCTAACAAGACCCCCCAATCCGCTCCGGCGTCCGAGGCCATGGCTCGGGATGGTGGTGACGCCGCTCGGGCTTCTGTGACCTTCGCCGTTCCTCTGGCGAGTGCGCGGCCCTCGTTGTCGACTGCGGATCCGTCTTCACTTTTTGCCGCATACCCCGTCCCTGAGGACCAAGCGGCTGCTGCAAAGGAGGCTATACGCCAGGCGGGGATCATGATGGAGCAAGTGAAGATGGCTCGGGAGGCCAGCCAAGCAGCCTATGACGCGAGTTCGGCTCTTCAGAGCAACGTCCAGGTCAGTCGACTCAACACTTGGTCTGTTATGATATGCTGTTTGAAGAGTCTCTTTTCCGGAGATCTTTTGTATCTGTACACCCACTGGGTGTAGTCCCCGAGACTACGGTGGACTGCTGGCAGTCGACTGTAGTCTTTACATTGTGTTGCTCTAGTTGTATTTCTTCACTAGGTTTGGTCGGTCCAGGTCGAGTGGGACTGTATCCGGTCGACTGCGGGCAGTCGACTTTTTCTCTCTTTCTCTCTTTTTTTTAAACAGTGGGGGCACGCTGAGTGCACCCACTGGGTGTAGTCCCCGAGACTACTGTCGAATGTTTTTGATTCGGCTGTGGTCTTAGAAACGTCACCATTGTCTCTTAGTTACTCGGAAGCAACTTATCTTGGACGTCTGTCGACTGATTTTTCTTTTACAGAAATCTTGCGAACTTGTAGCTCGCTACACTGAGTTGGAGAATCAGCAGATCCAGCTCAACCTTAACTTGAAGCTTGCTCAGGAGAACTTGAAGAAGGCGCAAGAAGAAGCAAAAGGTATGGCTGGTGAGGTTCTCCATTCTTAACGGGTGACTTTTCTTTCTCATCCATTCTTGATGTTGGTTCCACTCGACGCGCCGCAGATAAACTGGAGGAAGCTCTGAAGAAGAAGGACCAAGAACTTGCAGAGGCACAGAAGGAGGCCTCGAGCAAAACGAAGCTCGCGGAAGAGAAACTGGCTTCGGTCGGAGCTCTTGAACAGGAGAACTCCAGACTGAAGACTGCTCTCGAGGCAGCTAATCGGGACGCCAGTCGACTGAAGAAAGAGAAGATGGCACTGCACGACAAGGCGGGTGAGCTGTCGGGGAAGGTAAAAGATCTGGAGGCTTATCTTGGTGGACTCACGAAGAAGCTGTTTGTCATGCTCGAAGGTACTTATTCCAACCCGGCTGTCTTGTAGTTGTCGAGCCTGCGTACGGCCACTGTCTTACCCTTGAATCGTGTTTGCAGAATTCTGCCAGAACTTTGAAGAGGAGACCAGTCGAGTTTAACCAGGATTGGACCCTGTTAACTCTCTCGTGAAGGACGAGGCTGCAATGAACGTGCTCCGTCTGGAGTCTCGTACTGCCAGCGTCGTTGACTATCTGGCTCGGCTGAAAGTTGCGATGTCGCAGATCGACGCATCCCTCTGGCCTGGGACGACGCTTCAAAACGACCTCGAGTCTCTGATGGCTCGACTTAACGAAGTCCCAGGTCGAGTGGCGGAGTGGAAGAAATCTTCAGCTAGATGTGGTGCTGATGTCGCTCTGTCCCTAGTTCGCGTCCATTGCAAGGAGGCGCGAGAAGAAAAGTTGGCGGCCATCCAAGTCGCCAATACCAGGAAGCACAGCTTTCAAGACTTCATGGAGACCTTCATCGCTGCTGCCACCCGCATTGCCGACGGGATCGACTTGGACGAGTTCGTCGCCCCTTCCAGTCCTCCTCCTGAGGAGTGAAAAAACTTTAAATTGCCTCGGAATGCCGAGTGGATTTGTAACCGTTAAACTCTACCTTAAATTTGCCTCGGGATGCCAAGTGGACTTGTAACAGTTATACTTTGCCGAGCCGAGGGCTCGAGTACTTTGAGGTCTGGGACCTTTTAGGCTTTATCTGAAATTGATTTCTCGTTGGACATCTTCATGGTTTGATTCGTCGAGTGGAACTTGATCTTCACTCGGAGTTAGCAGTCGACTCGCGGATTGGGTTGAGTCTTGTACTAAGGTGAGCACTGGGCTGTAGCTAAGCCTCTGGGTGGGAGGTTTGCTCTCCACTCGGTAGGGTTTTTAAACACTTAGGCGAGCGCTGGGCTGCAGCTAAGCCCCCGAGTGGGAGGTTTGCTCTCCACTCGGTAGAATTTTTTTTCAAACTTAGGCGAGTGCCTGACTATAGCTAAGTCTCTAAGTGAGAGAACTTAGGCGAGTGCTGGACTGCAGCTAAGCCCCCGAGTGGGAGGATCGCTCTCCACTCGGTAGGATTTTTTCAAACTTAGGCGAGTGCCGGACTGCAGCTAAGTCTCTAGGTGAGAGAACTTAGGCGAGTGCTGGACTGCAGCTAAGCCCCCGAGTGGGAGGATCGCTCTCCACTCGGTAGGATTTTTTCAAACTTAGGCGAAGCGGATTCGCAGCTAGGTCACCCACTGGGGGATTTCGTAAGCAAACAGGAGTGACAGCAATTATTGAAACACTCTTTCCTTTGATAAAAATAAACTGCAGCAATTTTTCTTATTACATCTCGTCCAAGGGAGAGCTCAAGTGTAAAAGGGGCAGAGTAGTTCCGCATTCCAAGCTCGTGGCTCGTCGACCTGGCGATCAACATTGTAGAGGTGATACACTCCATTGTGGAGGACTCTGGTGATGATGAAGGGGCCTTCCCAAGTAGGAGCAAGCTTGTGTGGTTTCTGTTGATCCACTCGGAGGACCAAATCTCCTTCTTGGAAGGCTCGACTCTTCACATTCCGGGCGTGGAATCGACGCAAGTCTTGCTGATAAATGGTCGATCTAATCATGGCCATCTCCCTCTCTTCTTCTAGGAGGTCGACTGCGTCTTGCCGGGCCTGTTCTGCTTCATCTTCGGTGTAAAGCTCGACTCGGGGCGCGTTGTGAAGAAGATCACTTGGCAGAACCGCTTCGGCTCCATAAACCAGAAAGAATGGAGTTCTTCCAGTCGACCGGTTAGGGGTGGTCCTCAATCCCCACAGAACAGACGGAAGCTCGTCGACCAAAGCACCTGCCGCGTGCTTGAGATCACGCATCAGTCGAGGCTTTAGTCCTTTGAGAATCAGACCATTTGCTCTTTCAGCTTGTCCGTTCGACTGGGGATGGGCGACCGATGCGTAGTCGACTCGAGTGCCTTGAGAGGCGCAAAAAGCTCTGAACTTGTCCGAATCGAAGTTTGACCCATTGTCAGTGATGATGCTATGCGGGACTCCATATCTGAATGTTAGCCCTCTGACGAAACTGATAGCAGTGCAAGCATCAAGATTCTTGATAGGCTTAGCTTCAATCCATTTGGTAAACTTGTCGACTGCCACAAGCACATGAGTGAAACCACTTCTGCCTGTTTTCAGTGGACCAACCATGTCTAGTCCCCAAACAGCAAAGGGCCAGACGAGTGGAATGGTCTTCAGGGCTGATGCAAGCTTGTGTGACATGTTGGAGTAGAACTGGCACCCTCCACACTTGTCGACTATCTCTTTTGCCATCTCATTTGCTCTAGGCCAGTAAAATCCCGCTCGGTATGCTTTAGCCACAATGGTCCGAGAGGACGCATGGTGACCACAGGTCCCCGAGTGGATATCGTCAAGGATTATCCGACCTTCTTCTGGTGTTATGCACTTCTGACCGATTCCAGTCGCGCTTTCTCTATACAACTGCCCCTTTATGACTGTGAAGGCCTTGGATCAGCGGACAATCTGTCGAGCCTCTTCCTCGTCCTCTGGGAGCTCTTTCCTTAGGATATACGCGATGTACGGTATCGTCCAGTCGGGAGTGATTGCCAAGACTTCCATGATTAGATCGACCACAGCAGGAACTTCGACTTCAGTCGGATCTGTTGCACTTTTTGGTTGTGGGGCTTCTTCTGTGAAAGGATCCTCCTGGACTGACGGCGAGCGGATGTGCTCCAAAAACACATTGCTGGGAATGGCTTCTCTCTTGGAGCCTATCTTTGGCAGATCATCAGCTGCTTGATTTTTCAGTCGGTGGATGTGATGAAGCTCTAACCCCTCGAATTTCTTTTCTAGCTTTCTCACTGCGTTGCAATAGCCAATCATGGCCGGACTTCTGACGTCCCACTCCTTCATCACCTGATTAACCACCAAATCTGAGTCGCCATAGACCATGAGGCGACGAACGCCAAGTGAAATGGCCATGCGCAACCCATACAAAAGTGCTTCATACTCTGCTTCATTATTGGAGGAATCGAAGTGAATCTGGAGAACATATCTGAGCTTATCTCCTCAGGGGGAGACTAGAACTACTCCAGCACCGGAACCATTCAGCATCTTAGATCCATCGAAGAACATGGTCCAGTGCTCCGAGTGAACTTGAGTCGGAAGTTGCTGTTCAATCCACTCGGCGATGAAATCTGCGATTGCTTGGGACTTGATAGCCTTCTTTGCTTCAAACTTGATATCTAAGGGAAGGAGTTCAATCGCCCATTTGGCCACTCGACCAGTTGCGTCTCTGTTATGCAGAATCTTTGACAGTGGGGCGTCGCTGACGACTGTAATGGAGTGGTCAGAGAAGTAATGTGCAACCTTCTTCGTGGTCATGTAAATCCCATATACAAGCTTCTGGTAGTGAGGGTATCTTTGTTTTGAAGGGGTCAAAACTTCAGATAGATAATAGACTGGGCGCTGAACTCTGAAGGCCTTTCCTTCTTCTTCCCGCTCGACCGTAAGTACTGTACTAACAACTTGTCCTGTGGCTGCAATGTAAAGCAGCAGAGGCTCTTTGCTGATTGGGGCAGCGAGCACCGGCTGGGTGGTGAGCAGAGCTTTGAGCTCTGCAAATGCTGCGTCAGCTTCTGGAGTCCACTCAAACTTGTCAGACTTCTTCATCAGTCGGTAAAGAGGCAACGCCTTTTCACCGAGACGAGAAATGAATCGACTTAGAGCGGCCAAGCAGCCTGTAAGCTTTTGGACATCGTGCACGCGTACAGGACGCTTCATCCGGATTATGGTGCCAAACTTTTCAGGATTGGCATCGATCCCTCGTTCGGAAACGAGAAAACCGAGTAACTTTCCACCTGGAACTCCGAATGTGCACTTTGATGGGTTGAGCTTGATATCATACCTCCTGAGGTTGGCAAAGGTTTCAGCAAGGTCAGCCCGCAGGTCGAAACCTTTCCGTGACTTGACCACAATATCATCCATGTATGCCTCCACATTCCGACTGATTTGAGTGAGTAGACACTTCTGAATCATTCTCATGAACGTGGCTCCGGCGTTCTTGAGGCCGAACGGCATGGTGACGTAACAGAAGCATCCGAATGGAGTGATGAAAGCTGTTTTGATCTCGTCGGGTCCATACAGACGGATCTGATGGTACCCGGAATAGGCATCTAGAAAAGACAATCTCTCGCATCCCGCAGTCAAGTTGACTATTTGGTCGATGCGAGGGAGGGGAAAATGATCTTTCGGGCAGGCCCGATTGATATGTTTGAAATCAATGCACATGCGAAGTGACTTGTCCTTCTTGGGGACCATGACAACATTGGCGAGCCACTCGGAATGGTAAATCTCTCGGATGAACTCCGCTGCTAAGAGCTGAGCCACCTCCTCGCCAATAGCTTTCCTCTTCTGGAAGGTGGACCGTCGAAGATGTTCTTTCACGGGCTTGAACTTCAAGTTGACTCGTAGACGGTGCTCAGCCAGCCCCCTGGGAACTCCAGGCATGTCAGAAGGCTTCCATGCGAAGACGTCCCAATTCTCACGGAGGAACTAGATGAGCACTTCTTCCTATTTGGAGTCGAGCATCGTCGAGATGTGAGTCGGAGCAGCGTCGGGGTCGGTCGGGTGAATGTGAGCTGTCTTAGTTTCACCGGACGACTGAAAAGCAGATTCTAAAGCAGGCTTCTTGGCTCGTAGCAATTCATTTGGATCAGCAGTCTTCTGGTACTCTTGCAGCTCAACAACTGCCATCTGAGCGTCAGCAATCTTCGATCCTTTCTGAAAACACTCCTCAGCTTTCTTCCTATTGCCGGTAACGGTGATCACGCCTTTGGGGCCAGGCATCTTCAGTTTGAGGTACACGTAACATGGCCGAGCCATGAAGCGTGCATAAGCTGGCCTGCCCAGAATGGCATGATAGGCACTTTGGAAGTCAACTACCTCGAATGTCAACTTTCCCTTGCGGTAATTCTTTGAATCGCCGAAAACCACATCGAGAGCAATCTGTCCGAGTGACACGGCCTTCTTCCCAGGAATGACTCCGTGGAAGCTCATGTTACTGGTACTGAGTCTGGACATTGGAATGCCCATCCCTTTCAATGTTTCAGCATATAGTATGTTCAAGCCGCTGCCACCATCCATCAGGACTTTGGTCAGTCGAGTGCCTTCGACAACTGGGTCGACCACCAAAGCTTGCCTCCCAGGGGTGGCAATGTGCGTAGGGTGATCGGACCGGTCGAAGGTGATGGCAGTCTGCGACCATTTCAGATAACTAGGTGTCGCCGGAGCAACCATGTTCACCTCACGATTAATGACTTTCAGTCGACTTTTGCTTTGGACATCAGCAAAAATCATCAGGGTGGAATTGATTTGGGGGTATCCATCGTCACTGTCTTCCTTGTCCCCGACTCTGTCCGACTCTTTTTCCTTATCCTTGGGCTGTTTGCCCTGAAACTGCTGGATCAGGAGCCGACACTGTCGAGTGGTATGCTTTGGGTAAATAAAATTACCCTCTTCATCTTTCTTGGTGTGGATGTGACATGGTAGATCCAAAACATCGTTTCCATCCTGATCCTTGACTTTCTTGGGCTTCCAGGTGCCCTTGGGTTTTCCCTTGAAGTTTCCTTGGGCTACGGCCAGGGCCTCCCCAGGAGCGGCTGGCTCGGCCTTCTGCTTCTGTTACCGACTGGAGTTTCCTCCGGTTTCTTGGGTGACTGCCTTGTGCTTGCCACTCCGGAGTCGGTCCTCGTCTTCACCATTAGCGTACTTGGTGGCAATCTCCATCATCCGATTCAGAGACATCTCTCCAGTTCGACCGAACTTCAGATTCAACTCTCTGTATTTAACGCCCTCCTTGAAGGCACAAACTGCTTGATGGTCTGGCACATTCTCGACTGAGTGATGCAGTGTGATCCACCTCTGGATGTATTCCCTCAGAGTTTCATTCGGCTTCTGCACGCAAGACCGCAACTCTGTAAGGCCAGCGGGTCGCTTGCATGTTCCTTCAAAGGTTGTGATAAACACTCGGGAGAGGTCCTCCCAGGTGTAAATACTGCTGGGCGCCAACTGATTTAGCCACGCTCTAGCTGAGCCCTCTAACATGAGAGGCAAATGCTTCATGGCCACCTCATCATTGCCACCGCCAATCTGGACAGCCACTCGGTAATCTTCGAGCCAAGTGTCAGGCTTAGATTCGCCGGTGAACTTGCTGATTCCAATCGCCAGCCTGAAATTGGGAGGAATCACTGCGGCTCTGATGGCTCGACTGAAAGACTCTGGCCCTGAAGCACGTGCTCTGCTGCTGGCAGGCGCATCTCTGTTGTGGCCCTCTCGATGAGCTCTGTTCCTGTCAACCAGACCTTGAACGAGGATGGATCTCGCATCAAAGCCCGGGTCTCTGGGGTCGACTGGAATCCTCTGCCCAACACTATGAGGGCGTCTGTCATCTTGCCGTCGAGGCGCATATGACCCACTCCTCGGGGGAGGGGTTGGCACTCGACGTCGATCATCACGGTCGAATCGGTGATCATACTGCTCATTCCTCCTGTACTGATCATGCCGGTCACCACGTCCCTCACGCCTTGGGGGTGATCTCGGACTGTGAGCCGACTCGACTGTATCCGTCACGACGGATCGACTGTGGATCCTGTTCCGCAACTGAGAGACAGCAGAATTCTGGTTTCCCGCCGCCCGGAGCAGCGCTCTGATCTGCAACAAGCCCCTGCCCGCCTCCGACTGGGAGGGCTGAATTGATTCTGCTATATGGGCCGCAGCGGCCAAATTCTGAACTGGGGTTCGGTATACCTGCGGCGGCGGGAAGAGCTGATGCCGACTGGACTCGGGAGCTTGCTGACGTCGACTAGACTCGGGAGCCCGCCGACGCGCTTGCTCGTCGAGTGTCCGCTGGAGATTCTCTAGTCGAGTGCGCTCGGCCAGGTTAGCCAAGCGCGCGTCCTCCAAGGCCCGGGCCTCGGGGGTTTCTCCGACAATAGGAGTGTGGAGCGCGTCCATGTTCCGACGGCGAAGCTCCTCTCGCTGCGATGATGTGAGAGGTTCGGGGAGATACTCATCGTGGGGATGTGACGGGTCGCCCCCACCCGCGCCTTCACCAGCACGAGGGAAACCAGGAGGACTGTGCGTCCCATCAACCGCCAGAACCTCAGCCGCTGGGTCGCTGCTGTCGCACTCGGATGCGGTCTCCGCGGAGCCAGTTGACAGGTCGAACAGGCCGCAAAGGGATTCGTCGGGCTCGATCGCCGCGACTTGCGGGGTGGCCGACTTGCGAGCCACGGCATGGCTCACCCACCTCTGAAGTCTCGACCGACCGGAGCGCTTACGCCGGTGGGAGACCGAGCGAGGGGACGATACGGGGGCCGACCGATACTAGGTCGACGGCTGTCGCAGAAGGACTCCACAAACGCATGCGCGGAAATGCATCGCGCCGCGGATGGGGAGCGCGTCGATGTCGAGTGGTGCCTCCTGGAGCCAGGCGGAGTCGTCGGCGATGAACGTGAGTGCGCCGAGACGGATCTCGCGGCCTTCCACCAAAACTCCGCAGAAACCATGATCAAAGGGATCGAAAAAATCGCAACTTCTCCAATTAGGCGCTAAGATTCCGGCCCCACGGTGGGCGCCAACTGTCGTGGTTCTAACTCTGACAGTGATGTAGGGGGGTATGTACGGAGAGGCTAGATCTCAGCTATTGGGAAGTTGTAAACACACCAAGATGTACGAGTTCAGGCCCTTCGCAGAGGAAGTAACAGCCCTACATCTCGGTGCCCGGAGGCGGTCGATTGGATTACTGGCGTGTGAATAACAGGGGTGCGAACCCTTCATACTGAGGAGGGGGTGGCTTATATAGAGTTCGCCGGCCCCCTCCTTCCCTCAGTAACGCAGGGTTTAAGGTACATTTAAGGTTGGGCGTTACTCGTAACGCCCCTAATAAAGTGCTACAATGACCGTAAAGACTACTCAATAGCCGACCGTTTGCCTACGGAGTGACTTTAGGTCTTCTGGCAGTCGAGTGGTTGGCTTCGTGGTCGAGTGATAGCTTCTTGGTCGAGTGTCTTGAATCCGTCGAGTGGGATACCTTCAAGTCGATTGAAAGGTGACTTTTTCTAGGGACGTCCTTGGGTAGGGCTCTTTGGACAGGTCCGTGCCCCTACCCTAGGTGCGTAGCTTCATCAACGGGAAATACGATTATTTTATCCTACTATATGAGAAGAAGTGAGGTATCAGGAAACTTAGCTATCTGTGATGGACTCTCTTGAACGCCATCATTATTTATCTCTACGCGTTTGAGCTGTGCATTTGTCGATGGGCCTGGGAGTTGAGCTAGTATGACAGTGGCCTGGGTCCAAAGTAATAGAAGTAGCACAAAAACATTTTTTTAGTGTAGGATTTTCCTTGCTCAAGCCTGCCTACTAGAATTGCCAGTGCTTGAAAGGAAAAGTGAATGAAAAACATCAGAATTGGAAAGTTTCCTATGGTACTACTTTTCATGAATTTGGTGCAAAGGAATGGAGCAAAGGAAAACTGTAGGATTTGTTCCTTTAGTGTCTCCTTGAAAGAAAAATCGTAGGAATTCTAATTTCCACTTCTCCTCCTTTTCATATTCCTATTCATCAAGCACAAGACTAAGAGATAGTAGCATAATAGCATTATAACCGTACATTTTCTTGTGGTTTGACTTAATCTCACCATGCTTTTTTTGCATCCTGTGATCTTCCAATTGTTGTGAATCAAACACCCAGATTGGCAGAAATCCTGTGTTTTTAAATTCTCTATTGTGCACATGCATTCCTATCCTATTCTTGTCTATTTCCTATCCATGCATTGTTAGAATCCTCAAATTCAAACAAGCCCTTACTCAATTACTTTTGTTACAGATATGTGTCAAAGAAAACCTTGTGTGGTTTGTCCTGCTCCTGCGGCACTGTGTTCCACCCCAGCTCAGCTGCTCCAACGACGGAAGGGTTCACCAAAGCAGGGATCCGCTCTCCAGACTGTCTTTCGCCGCCTCAGATCTTCTTCCCCACCACTGGGAGCCACGACAACTGCATTACCATCATCAACTGAGCAGATGACCTTGAGGACTACACGGGTCCGTAAGAGAGGTCGCACTCTTCCGTGTCTGCTTACGTTATGCATCGCTTAATATGATGACATGCTACATTATCGTCGTGTTCACCTATTAGACTCCAAGTCAGGTCCAAACTAATGCTGAAACTTGAGTTTTTAAATGGTTGTGAGGTACATATTGGGGCAACAATCAGTACTATCTGTCTACTATCTGGTTAATCTCCGGTGTCTACTATGAGTTTCATGTTGGGTGCAAACAAACATTAAAGGAGCCATTATCTGTATTTTTAACTAAAGCTATTATCTGCCTGCTATCATTGGTTTTGGTTCTATCCACAGTTTGCTACCATCACTCTGGATTTGTGCATGCACTCCTTACATAATCTCACTATGTTTTATTCCTATGCATGCCAGTTATTGTACACAATGGAACTGGTCAGGTAGAGCAAAAGAGACGAGCCTTGCGTGGCAATAAAATTTCATGCAGACATCGTTCCATGGTGGGTGCAAAGGCAGCCCCCCTCCACCCATTTTGGATCGTAATCAAGAGGAAGATAACTGTTATGAGGGGGATTCAAAAGGAGAAGACCACTCCTATTTACCCCATGAGGTCTTCGCTCTAACTTGGCATGCTGATGTTGGTAATGTCATGCATATGGTGCCTTGCATTGCTTACTGTATACATTAAAGATGTCATCTGCTTAGTTTAGACATGCTTTGTGTCAATGCCATCTGTTTAGTTTCTTTATCGTATATGTGAATCATGCAATGCCATCTTGTCTAGCCAGGCATCATATATGTGAATTTTGCAATGCCACCCTGGTTAGCCGGTCATCTTATATGTGAATTATATCATGCCATCATTTTTTTATTACGTGTTAAATTTGTCAACAATTTTAGTACATTCAATTACTCTTCCTGTGCATCAGCCATTTGGCACGGTCATGCAAAAATCTGGAGTGGAAACAAGGTCTTCAGAGCAGACAATGCTATCTAACGAAGCGCATGTCTTGCTGGTTACCGATAGCTCCTCAGAGGAGGATTCAGAGACAGCTGACCAGTCATATTTCCCCCCCGAGGTGCATGCCCTAACTTGGCAGGGTTATGTTGCTCATATCATGCGTATGGTATCTTGCATTGCTATGTCATTTGCTTAGTTTAGACATGCTTTGTGTGAATGCCACCTGTTTAGTGTCTAATTACCATATATGTGAATTATGCAATGCCATCTTGTTGCAAGACATTATATATGTGAATTATGCAATGTTATCTTGTTGCAAGGCATTATGTATGTGAATTATGCAATGCCATGCTGTTTAGGCAAGCGTCATATATGTGAATTATATCATGCCGTCCTTTTTTTGTATTTCGCATTGCTTTTGTCGACAATGTTTGTATATTCAACTGCTCTTCCTGTGCATCAGCCATTTGAATTGGTGATGGAGAAATCTGGAGTGAAAACAAGGTATTCAGAGCAAACAATGCTACTTGCTGAAGTAGATATCTTGCTGGTTACAGATAGCTCTTCGGAGGAGGATTCAGAGGCAGATGACCAGTCCTATTATCCCTCTGAGGTGTATGCTCAAACTTGGCAGGGTTATATTACTCATATAATGCATATGTTGTATTGCAATGCTTAGTTTTTACATCATATACACAATATTGAATGCCATCTCCTTAGTTGACACATCATATATGCGATTGCCCTCTGCTCACTTCCTTAGTATATAAATCATATATTTGAATTATGTCATGCCATGATGTTTACATAGACAGCATGTATCTGAATTATGGCATGCCAACCCATTTTCTAAAGACATAATATAGTTATATCATCTCATCCTGTTTACATAGTCATCATATTTAAATTATGTAATTCTATCCGTGAATTATATCATGCCATCATGTTTCCATCGACGGCATGTTTGTCATTTATGGCATGCCAACCACTTTAATAGACACATCGTATAGTTATATCATGTCATCCTGTTTACATACTCATCATATTTTTAAGTATGTCATTCTATCCTGTTTAGTTAGCCATCATACATGTGAAATTGTGTCATGCTATCCTGTTTAATTAGCCATCATATATGTGAAATTATGTCCTGCTATTCTATTTGCTTAGACAACATAAATGTGAATTATTTCATGCCCTGTTTTCTTCCCTACTATCCATTGCACCTATCTATCTTACAATGTCTGTACATTCAATTACTTTTCTTGTTTATCAGCCATTTCAATTGGAGGGAGTGATGGCAGTATCTGTGGGAGTAAAAACACGGTCTTCAGAAAAGATCGTGCTACCTGTCGATGCAGATAGAACCACGGTTGTACTTGCCCAAGAACCAGCCCCACCACACATAACCCACACTCATGCAGATTGTACCCCTACCCAGTTGGACAGAGAACCAGCTACACCCCTTCTAACCCCAACCCCAGTAGATAGACACCCAGTTCCCATTGACACAGCACCGTCTGCACCACAGAGCACCCAAACACGAGAAGTTAGTAAGGCAACTGCAGTGCCCAAATCACGAGGACCACCAGTCCGAACCCGAAGTCAACGCTTAAAGCAGAAAAAGAATTGTTCTCGCGTCAGGTTCTGTAGCTATGGTTCATACTACTTTGCTCTTGCATCACTGTATTTACTGATACCAACTAATTTCAAATTTGAAGGATGCAATAGAAACTCCAATGGCGCAACAGGTATGTTTTAAACCTGTTTCTTCAACGTGTTTGGCTGTTTGCTGTAGTAACTTGCTCTATGTTGATTTCAGTTTCAATTGAATAAACAGTTATGTTCTCATGCCATGCACATTACAAGTGTTGTTATTTCTATGTAGTTTCCCACACTTATATTCTGTCCATGCTGCTTTGTCTTAAATAGATATGATTCGAACTGTATATATCTTGATTTGGCAACATAAACTAGAATGATATAGACCATAAAGTGACCATACTACATAGATATATGTTTGTTTCATGCTGTTATCCTATCCACCTTACTACTGAACTGGTTTACCAAAATGAGTTTCATATACTACATTGTAAACCTGAGATGTGTTTGTTTGTTTCTCTTTTAGAACGCGGATAAAATATTGGAGAAGAGTACCCTGTTATGCAATGGTAAAGGAAGTAATGCAGATAAGGTTCAAGATAGTGAGACATCCCTGTTGGTCTCCAAGAAAGCTGATAAAAACTATATTGAAGACACTGAGACAACCCCAGAGTCATGTCTTGATGTAGTGTTCGAGTTACTGGCTACCACTACTTGCACCAGCTCTTCGAACTCATTGTCTGAATCAGTTCGGCTTCTTGAGTCTCAACTTCAAGTTGAAAGACATCGATCAGATGTTATGCGACAGGAAGCCGAAGGATTGAGGAAGTCCCTGCAGAATTCAGATGCATACTTTCTGGTGCAATAGCAAGCGCTGGAGGACTTAAGCGCCAAACAAGAGAAACTTAATAAGCTTGCTAAGCATCTTGCCAGCATTATGGGTACCCAGGATATTGTTTCTTGAGCTCTTCTGAAGTGGTTTCAGTTCTGGACTTGTTTTGCTGCGGCGTTTATATGCTGTTGTGTTCCCTATATTTGCACTGGTGGTGAACTTTGATGCCCAGTGGATGTAATATGTGTAACAGCCATGATAGCCTAGTGTAAGTGGCATTCTTATTTATTTCCTTGTTGTCCTGTTTATTTGTTTGCTTGTAGTCAGTGCAGTTCTTTTTCTGCGATTTGCTAGTGGCTGCAATAACCTATTTTTTAAAACTAGGCCACAATAACCATGGGCTAATATTTACTGTAGTGACACTGGGCCTCCTACGGGCCGTAGAAATAGTGGGCCAACTACGGGCCGTATAAATAGTGGGCCTTCTACGGGCCATAGAAACAATGGGCCTTCTACGGGCCGTAGAAACAATGGGCCTTCTACGGGCCGTATCATCAATGGGCCTTCTACGGGCCGTATCATCAATAAGCCTTATACGGGCCGTATGATCGATTGGCCAAACATGGGCCAAACAAACCACATTCTGGCCGTAAACGGGCTAGAGTTGGAATCGTCCGTTCATGGGCCGACCATAACGGGCCATCGTTAATAGGCCGTATTTGATGACGCTATGAAAACGACCCAACGTATTAACGGACCACAAACGGGCCGACTGTAACCACGGGCTGAATTTGGCCCACAAGCAGAAAATGACAGTAACAGGGCCGTAAGTAAACGAATGCTGGAAATGAGCCCAAGAATAAATGGGCTCTGAGAAGGCCGAAAGATAACATGGGCTGGAGACGGCCCAACGGAATAACGGGCCATTAATGGGTATAAAGTGATACACTGTTCATTACGGGCCAGTTTCACGACGGGCCGTTAATGGGTGTAAAGTGATACACTATTCATTACGGGACAGTTTCACCACGGGCCTTTAATAGGCCAAGAGTTACATAGGGCCTCATATGGGCCGAAAGGAGCCATGCGCCATACATGGGCCAGAAGTGAAAACGGGCTGGAATCATATTGGATGGCCCAGATGACGCTACTGGGCCTAATTCGGATAGGGCGTAACGGGACTTGGGTTAGCGGGCTGTAAATGGGCTATATGCGAACAAGCCATTAACAGGCTTTCCATGGGCCGGCCCGCCACCTTTTAACCAAGTCAAACGGGCCGGCCTTTTCACAGGAATGGGCCTCTGTTAGGCCGTGCCACCTATCAACGTATCATAGGCGCCTTCTGTGCAATGAGTGGATGACATCTGTTCCGACGATGAGCCGACACGTGTTTCCTCCAGCCAATGATGATTTTACACGTGGAAAATCCCCATTGGTTGGGGCTGTTAACGGGTTATTGGATCCAAAACCCGACCCAATAGCTTAACGGCGTTCCGTTACGGTGGATGCCACATGTCGGTCACCCTTGACAAAAGCACTTCTGTGACGCGCGATTTATCGTCATGGAAGTGGACACTTCCGTGATGATAATTTTGCTAATGTCATGGAACACTTCTACGACAGCACAGGTATGACTATCTTGATTCTGTCATAAATTTGTCATGGATGTACATGCATGACAAGAAACACGACCTACTGTGACAAACACGTATCATCACGGAAGTGTATGTTTTTGTAGTGTACATACCCTCAGCCCCGAGGGTGAACTACTCCCTCCTCGTCATGGAGAGCACCGGGATGATGAAGATGGCCACCGAAGAGGGATTCCCCCCTCCGGCAGGGTGCCAGAACAGGTCTAGATTGGTTTTTGATGGCTATGGAGGCTTCTGGAGGCGGAACTCCCGATCTATTGTGTTCTCTGATGTTTTTAGGGTATGTGGTCATATATAGGCGAAAGAAGTCGGTCAGGGGAGCCACGAGGGGCCCACAAGGGTGGGGCGCGCCCAGGGGGCAGGCGCGCCTCCCTGACTCGTGGCCACCTCGAAGCTTCCCTGACGTCTACTCCAAGTCTCCTGGATTGCTTCCGTTCCAAAAATAACTCTCCCGAAGGTTTCATTCCGTTTGGAGTCCGTTTGATATTCCTTTTATTCGAAACACTAAAATAGGCAAGAAAACAAAATTTTGGGCTGGGCCTCCTGTTAATAGGTTAGTCCCAAAAATAATATAAAAGTGTATAATAAAGCCCATGAACATAAAAAACGGGTAATATAATAGCATGGAACAATCAAAAATTATAGATACGTTGGAGACGTATCAGTGTCCTCCTTTGAACGATTCGAGTGGCTTGTCTTGGCACATGTTCACACATGTAGTTGAAACAAAATCAACATAGCCTCCACGATATTTACATGGTGAATTATATCCAACTCATGCTTGCACTCAGTGTTGATTAATTTTAATGCATGTTCATGATTGTTATCGCTCTCTAGCTGATCGCTTCCCAGTCTCTTTCTAGCCTTCACTTGTACTAAGCGGGAATACTGCTTGTGCGTCCACTTCCATAAACCCCAAAAGTTATTCCATATGAGTCCACCATACCTTCCTATATGCGGTATCTACCTGCCGTTCCAAGTAAATTTGTATGTGCTAAATTCCAAACCTTCAAATGAAATTCTGTTTTGTATGCTCAAATAGCTCATGTATCAACTAGGGCTATCTATATCTTCCATGCTAGGTGGGTTATTCTCATGAGGAATGGACTCCGCTCCTCATTCACGAGAAAATGGCTGGTAACCGGGATGCCCAGTCCCATGCTTAAATTAAAATAATTGCAAACAAAACTCCCCCAAGATTGTTGTTAGTTGGAGGCACTGTTGTTTCGGACAAGCCATGGATTGATGTTTGTTGGTGGCGGGGGAGTATAAACTTTACCATTCTGTTTGGGAACCGCCTATAATGTGTGTAGCATGGAAGATATTGAGATCTCTCGGTTGTTATGTTGACAATGAAAGTATGCCACTCAAAATATTATTTATCTCTATTTCAAAAATCGAGCTCTGGCACCTCTACAAATCCCTGCTTCCCTCTGCGAAGGTCGTAACTATTTACTTTTATGTCGAGTCATCACCCTCTTATTAAAAAGCACCAGTTGGAGAGCACCGCTGTCATGTGCATGCATTACTATTAGTTTACATTGAGTATGACTGTGACTGGATCTCTTTTACCATGAATTACAATGTTTAGTCAGTCCTTGAATTTCAAAGGTGCTCTGCATATATGTTTTGCGGTCTCAGAAAGGGCTAGCGAGATACCATCTTGTTATATCATATTATGATTGTTTTGAGAAAGTGTTGTCATCCAAGATTTACTATTATTGCTCGCTAGTTGATTACGCCATTGATATGAGTAAACATGAGACCTAAATGTTATTGTGAATATGGTTAGTTCATAATCTTTGCTAAAAACAACAAGATCAAACAGAGTTTGTAAAAGTTTTTCTTTATCAATTTCAGTTTGTCAACTGAATTGCTTGAGGACAAGCAAAGGTTCAAGCTTGGGGGAGTTGATACGTCTCCATCGTGTCTATTTTTCCAAACACTTTTGACCTTGTTTTGGACTCTAACTTGCATGATTTGAATGGAACTAACCCGGACTAACGTTGTTTCCAGCAGAATTGCCATGGTGTTATTTTTGTTCAGAAATAAAAGTTCTCGGAATGACCTGAAACTTCACGGAGAACATTTTTGGAATTTATAAAAAACACTGGCGAAAGAATCAACACCAGGGGGCCTACACCCTGTCCACAAGGGTGGGGGCACGCCCACCCCCCTGGGGCGCGCCCCCTGTCTCGTGGGCCCCCTGAGGCTCCACCGACCTCAACTCTAACTCTATATTCACGTTCGGGGAGAAAAAAATCAGAGAGAAGGCTTCATCGCGTTTTACGATACATAGCCGCCGCCAAGCCCTAATCTCTCTTGGGAGGGCTGATCTGGAGTCCGTTCGGGGCTCCAGAGAGGGGAATCCGTCGCCATCGTCATCATCAACCTTCCTCCATCACCAATTTCATGATGCTCACCGCCGTGCATGAGTAATTCCAACATAGGCTTGCTGGACGGTGATGGGTTGGATGAGATTTATCATGTAATCGAGTTAGTTTTGTTAGGGTTCGATCCCTAGTATCCATTATGTTCTGAGATTGATGTTGCTATGACTTTGCTATGCTTAATGCTTGTCACTAGGGCCCGAGTGCCATGATTTTAGATCTGAACCTATTGTGTTTTCCTGAATATATGTGAGTTCTTGATCCTATCTTGCAAGTCAATAGTCACCTACTATGTGTTATTATCCGGTAACCCCGAAGTGAAAATAATGGGGACCACTCTCGGTGATGACTATAGTTTGAGGAGTTCATGTATTCACTAAGTGTTAATGCTTTGTTCTGGTACTCTATTAAAAGGAGGCCTTAATATCCCTTAGTTTCCAATAGGACCCCGCTGCCACGGGAGGGTAGGACAAAAGATGTCATGCAAGTTCTTTTCCATAAGCATGTATGACTATATTCGGAATATATGCCTACATTACATTGATGAACTGGAGCTAGTTCTATGTCACCCTATGCTATAACTATTGCATGAGGAATTGCATCCGACATAATTATCCATCACTGATCCATTGCCTACGAGCTTTTCACATATTGATATTTTCTTAGTTACTTTTCCGTTGCCACTGTTACAATCACTACAAAACCAATATTATTACTTTTGCCACCGTTATCGTTACTTCCATATTACTTTGCTACTAAATACTTTGCTGCAGATATTAAGACTTTCAGGTGCGGTTGAATTGACAACTCAACTATTAATACTTGAGAATATTCTTTGGCTCCCCTTGTGTCGAATCAAAAAATTTGGGTTGAATACTCTACCCTCGAAAACTGTTGCGACCCCTATACTTGTGGGTTATCAGGGTATCGTATTGATTCACTTCATATATGTTTTGGCACTCAACTCGCGGATTCCCGAGGTGACATTGGGGTAATCTATGCATAGGGGTTGATGCACGTTCTTTTCTTTGTTTCTCTGGTAGAAATCTTGGGGCACTCTTTGAAGTTCTTTGTGTTGGATTGAGTATTATGAATATGAATTTGCTTTGGTGTTATTTTCGTATGAACTCTAGGATAGGTCGAATAAAAATAATAGCTTTGTGTTATTTTAGTACGAATTCTTGAATAGATCGAACGGAAAGAATAGCTTTGAGGTGGTTTCATACCTACAAACAATTTATTCTTATGTTCTCCACTAGATAGGAACTTTGGAGTGATTCTTCATGGCACTTTGAGGGGTGGTTATACGATCCAATTACATTAGCATTGTTGAGAGGTTGCACTAGTGAAAGTACGGACCCTAGGCCTCATTTTCAAGCATTGCAATACCTTTTTTGTGCCCATTTACTATTTGCTACCTTGCCGCTTTTATTTATTCATATAATAAAAAAAATATTTCTACCATCAATATTACACTTTTATCACCATCTCTTCGCCGAACTAGCGCACCTATACAATTTGCCATTGTATTGGGCGTGTTGGGGACACAAGAGATTTCTTGTATTTGGTTGCAGGATTGTTTGAGAGAGACCATCTTCATCCTATGCCTCCCACGGATTGATAAACCTTAGGTCATCCACTTGAGGGAAAATTGCTACTGTCCTACAAAACTCTGCGCTTGGAGGCCCAACACGAGTCTACAAGAATAAAGTTGCGTAGTAGATATCCATGTCTAGATTGGATCTGGTGTTTCTGGAACTTGCGGCGGCTGGAATTGATTTTCGTCGACTCCCCTAGGGTTTGTATAATTTTGGGGTATTTATAGAGCAAAGAGGCGGTTCGGGAGGCCACCGACGTGGGCACAACCCACCTGGGTGCACCCGGGGGCCCACGCGCACCCTGGTGGGTTGTGCCCCCCTCGGGGCACCTCCAGGTGCTTCTCCAGCCCATTGGGTGTCTTCTGGTCCATAAAAAACACCACAAAGAGTTTCACTGCTTTTGGACTCCATTTGGTATTGATTTCATGCGATGTAAAAAACATGGAAAAAACAACAACTGGCATCGGGCACTATGTCAATATGTTAATACCAAAAATGAAATAAAATGATTGTAAAACATCCAAGAATGATAATATAACAGCATGGAACAATAAAGAATTTGTTGGGGAACGAGTAATTTCAAAATTTTCCTATGCACACGCAAGATCATGGTGATGGATAGCAACGAGAGGGGAGAGTGTTGTCCATGTACCCTCGTACACCGAAAGCGGAAGCGTTAGCACAATGCAGTTGATGTAGTCGTACGTCTTCATGATCTGACCGATCAAGTACCGAACGCACGGCACCTCCGAGTTCAGCACACGTTCAGCCCGATGACGTCCCTCAAACTCCGATCCAGCCGAGTGTTGAGGGAGAGTTTCGTCAGCACGATGGCGTGGTTACGATGATGATGCTCTACCGACGCAGGGCTTTGCCTAAGCACCGCTACAGTATTATCGAGGTGGACTATGGTGGAGGGGGCACCGCACACGGCTAAAAGATCAAACGATCAATTGTTGTGTCTCTAGGGTGCCCCCTGCCCCCGTATATAAAGGAGCAAGGGGGAGGTGCGGCCTGCCTAGAGGGGGCGCGCCAGGAGGAGTCCTACTCCTACCGAGAGTAGGACTCCCTCCCTTTTCCTTGTTGGACTAGGAGTGGAGGGGGAAAGAGGAGGGAGAAAGGAAGGAAAGGGGGGCCCTCTCCTTGTCCTATTCGGACTAGGGGGGAGGGGCGTGCGGCCCTGCCCTGGCCGCCTCTCCTCTTCTCCACAAGGCCCACTATGGCCCATTAAGCTCCCGGTGGGTTCCTGTAACCTCCTGGTACTCCGGTAAAATCCCGATTTCACCCGGAACACTTCCGATATCCAAACATAGGCTTCCAATATATCAATCTTCATGTCTCAACCATTTCGAGACTCCTCGTTATGTCCGTGATCACATCCCGGACTCCAAACAAGCTTCGGTACATCAAAACATATAAACTCATAATATAACTGTCATCGAAACGTTAAGCGTGCGGACCCTACGGGTTCGAGAACTATGTAGACATGACCGAGACACGTCTCCGGTCAATAACCAATAGCGGAACCTGGATGCTCATATTGGCTCCCACATATTCTACGAAGATCTTTATCGGTCATACCGCATAACAACATACGTTGTTCCCTTTGTCATCGGTATGTTACTTGCCCGAGATTCGATCGTCGGTATCTCAATACCTAGTTCAATCTCGTTACCAGCAAGTCTCTTTACTCATTCCATAATACATCATCCCGCAACTAACTCATTAGTTGCAATGCTTGCAAGGCTTAAGTGATGTGCATTATGGAGAGGGCCCAGAGATACCTCTCCGACAATCGGAGTGACAAATCCTAATCTCGAAATACGCCAACCCAACAAGTACGTTCGGAGACACCTGTAGAGCACCTTTATAATCACCCAGTTACGTTGTGACGTTTGGTAGCACACAAAGTGTTCCTCTGGTAAACGGGAATTGCATAATCTCATAGTCATAGGAACATGTATAAGTCATGAAGAAAGCAATAGCAACATACTAAACGATCGAGTGCTAAGCTAACGGAGTGGGTCAAGTCAATCACATCATTCTCCTAATGATGTGATCCTGTTAATCAAATGACAACCCATGTCAATGGCTAGGAAACTTAACCATCTTTGATCAACGAGCTAGTCAAGTAGAGGCATACTAGTGACACTCTGTTTGTCTATGTATTCACACATGTATTATGTTTCCGGTTAATACAATTCTACCATGAATAATAAACATTTATCATGATATAAGGAAATAAATAATAACTTTATTATTGCCACTAGGGCATATTTCCTTCAGCCTCCCACTTGCACTAGAGTCAATAATCTAGATTACACAGTAATGATTCTAACACCCATGGAGCCTTGGTGCTGATCATGTTTTGCTCGTGGAAGAGGCTTAGTCAACGGGTCTACAACATTCAGATCCGTATGTATCTTGCAAATTTCTATGTCTCCCACCTGGACTAAATCCTGGATGGAATTGAAGCGTCTCTTGATGTGCTTGGTTCTCTTGTGTAATCTGGATTCCTTCGCCAAGGCAATTGCACCAGTATTGTCACAAAAAAAATTTATTGGACCCGATGCACTAGGTATGACACCTAGATCGGACATGAACTCCTTCATCCAGACTCCTTCATTTGCTGCTTCCGAAGCAGCTATGTACTCCGCTTCACACGTAGATCCCACCATGACGCTTTGTTTAGAACTGCACCAACTGACAGCTCCACTGTTCAATGTAAATATGTATCTGGTTTGCGATTTAGAATCGTCCGGATCAGTGTCAAAGCTTTGCATCGACGTAACCGTTTACGATGAGCTCTTTGTCACCTCCATAAATGAGAAACATATCCTTAGTCCTTTTCAG
Source organism: Triticum urartu (assembly GCF_003073215.2). Classification (NCBI taxonomy): domain Eukaryota; kingdom Viridiplantae; phylum Streptophyta; class Magnoliopsida; order Poales; family Poaceae; genus Triticum; species Triticum urartu. Next base: position 563,861,461 of record NC_053025.1, read on the forward strand.
GTATTTCAGGATGTTCTTGACCGCTGTCCAGTGATCCACTCCTGGATTACTTTGGTACATCCCTGCTAGACCTATAGCAAGGCACACATCAGGTCTGGTACACATCATTGCGTACATGATAGAGCATATGGCTGAAGCATAGGGAACATCTTTCATTTTCTCCCTATCTTCTGCAGTGGTCGGGCATTGAGTCTTACTCAACTTCACACCTTGTAACACAGGCAAGAACCCTTTCTTTGCTTGATCCATTTTGAACTTCTTCAAAAATTTGTCAAGGTATATGCTTTGTGAAAGTCCAATTAAGCGTCTTGATCTATCTCTATAGATCTTGATGCCCAATATATAAGCAGCTTCACCGAGGTCTTTCATTGAAAAACTCTTATTCAAGTATCCCTTTATGCTATCCAGAAATTCTATATCATTTCCAATCAACAATATGACATCCACATATAATATCAGAAATGCTACAGAGCTCCCACTCACTTTGTTGTAAATACAGGCTTCTCCAAAAGTCTGTACAAAACCAAATGCTTTGGTCACACTATCAAAGCGTTTATTCCAACTCCGAGAAGCTTGCACCAGTCCATAAATGGATGGCTGGAGCTTGCATACTTTGTTAGCTCCCTTTGGATCAACAAAACCTTCCGGTTGCATCATATACAACTCTTCTTCTAGAAATCCATTCAGGAATTAAGTTTTGACATCCATTTGCCAAATTTCATAATCATAAAATGCGGCAATTGCTAACATGATTCGGACAGACTTAAGCATCGCTACGGGTCAGAAGGTCTCATCGTAGTCAATCCCTTGAACTTGTCGAAAACCTTTCGCAACAAGTCGAGCTTTATAGACAGTAACATTACCGTCAGCGTCAGTCTTCTTCTTGAAGATCCATTTATTCTCAATTGCTTGCCGATCATCGGGCAAGTCAACCAAAGTCCACACTTTGTTCTCATACATGGATCCCATCTCAGATTTCATGGCCTCAAGCCATTTCGCAGAATCTGCGCTCACCATCGCTTCTTCATAGTTCATAGGTTCGTCATGGTCTAGTAACATAACTTCCAGAACAGGATTACCGTACCACTCTGGTGCGGATCTTACTCTGGTTGACTTACGAGGTTCAGTAACAACTTGATCTGAAGTTTCATGATCATCATCATTAACTTCTTCACTAATTGGTGTAGGTGTCACAGAAACCGGTTTCTGCGATGAACTACTTTCCAATAGGGGAGCAGGTATAGTTACCTCATCAAGTTCTACTTTCCTCCCACTCATTTCTTTCGAGAGAAACTCCTTCTCTAGAAAGATTCCGAATTTAGCAACAAAAGTCTTGCCTTCGGATCTATGATAGAAGGTGTACCCAACAGTCTCCTTTGGGTATCCTATGAAGACACATTTCTCCGATTTGGGTTCGAGCTTATCAGGTTGAAGCTTTTTCACATAAGCTTCGCAGCCCCAAACTTTCAGAAACAACAACTTTGGTTTCTTGTCAAACCACAGTTCATAAGGCGTCGTCTCAACGGATTTTGATGGTGTCCTATTTAACGTGAATGCGGCCGTCTCTAAAGCATAACCCCAAAACGATAGTGGTAAATCAGTAAGAGACATCATAGATCGTACCATGTCTAGTAAAATACGATTACGACGTTCGGACACACCATTACGCTGTGGTGTTCCGGGTGGCGTGAGTTGCGAAACTATTCTGCATTGTTTCAAATGAAGACCAAACTCATAACTCAAATATTCTCCTCCACGATTAGATCGTAGAAACTTTATTTTCTTGTTACGATGATTTTCAACTTCACTCTGAAATTCTTTGAACTTTTCAAATGTTTCAGACTTATGTTTCATTAAGTAGATATACCCATATCTGCTTAAATCATCCGTGAAGGTGATAAAATAACGATATCCGCCACGAGCCTCAAAATTCATTGGACCACATACATCTGTATGTATGATTTCCAACAAATCTGTCACTCTCTCCATAGTTCCGAAGAATGGCGTTTTAGTCATCTTGCCCATGAGGCACGGTTTGCAAGTACCAAGTGATTCATAATCAAGTGATTCCAAAAGTGCATCGGTATGGAGCTTCTTCATGCGCTTTACATCGATATGACATAAACGGCAGTGCCACAAATAAGTTGCACTATCATTATCAACTCTGCATCTTTTGGCCTCAATATTATGAATATGTGTATCACCACTATCGAGATTCAACAAAAATAGACCACTCTTCAAGGGTGCATGACCATAAAAGATATTACTCATATAAATAGAACAACCATTATTCTCTGATTTAAATGAATAACCGTCTCGCATCAAACAAGATCCAGATGTAATGTTCATGCTCAACGCTGTCATCAAATAACAATTATTTAGATCTAATACTAACCCCGAAGGTAGATGTAGAGGTAGCATGCCGACTGCGATCACATCGACTTTGGAACCATTTCCCACGCGCATCGTCACCTCGTCCTTAGCCAATCTTCGCTTAATCCGTAGCCCCTATTTCGAGTTGCAAATATTAGCAACAGAACTAGTATCAAATACCCAGATGCTACTGCGAGCATTAGTAAGGTACACATCAATAACATGTATATCACATATACCTTTGTTCACCTTGCATCCTTCTTATCCGCCAAATACTTGGGGCAGTTCCGCTTCCATTGACCAGTCTGCTTGCAGTAGAAGCACTCAGTCTCAGGCTTAGGTCCAGACTTGGGTTTCTTCTCCTGAGTAGCAACTTGCTTGCTGTTCTTCTTGAAGTTGCCCTTCTTCTTCCCTTTGCCCTTTTTCTTGAAATTGGTGGTCTTATTGACCATCAACACTTGATGCTCCTTTTTGATTTCTACCTCCGCAACCTTTAGCATTGCGAAGAGCTCGGGAATCGTATTATCCATCCCTTGCATGTTATAGTTCATCACGAAGCTCTTGTAGCTTGGTGGCAGTGATTGAAGAATTCTGTCGATGACGCTATCATCCGGAAGATTAACTCCCAGTTGAATCAAGTGATTGCAGTACCCAGACATCTTGAGTATATGCTCACTGACAGAACTATTCTCCTCCATCTTGCAGCTGTAGAACTTATTGGAGACTTCATATCTCTCAATCCGGGCATCTTCTTGAAATATTAACTTCAACTCTTGGAACATCTCATATGCTCCATGACGTTCAAAACGTCGTTGAAGTCCCGGTTCTAAGCCGTAAAGCATGGCACATTGAACTATTGAGTAGTCATCATCTTTGCTCTGCCAGACGTTCTTAACGTCGTCAGTTGCATCAACAGCAGGCCTGGCACCCAGCGGTGCTTCCAGGACGTAATTCTTCTGTGCAGCAATGAGGATAATCCTCAAGTTACGGACCCAGTCTGTGTAATTGCTCCCATCGTCTTTCAACTTTGCTTTCTCAAGGAACGCATTAAAATTCAACGGAACAACAACACGGGCCATCTATCTACAATCAACATAGACAAGCAAGATACTATCTTGTACTAAGTTCATGATAAATTTAAGTTCAATTAATCATATTACTTAAGAACTCCCACTTAGATAGACGTCCCTCTAATCCTCTAAGTCATCACGTGATCCATATCAACTAAACCATGTCCGATCATCACGTGAGATGGTGTAGTTTCAATGGTGAACACCACTATGTTGATCATATCTACTATATGATTCAAGCTCGACCTTTCGATCTCTGTGTTCCGAGGCCATATCTGTTATATGCTAGGCTCGTCAAGTTTAACCTGAGTATTCCACGTGTGCAACTGTTTTGCACCCGTTGTATTTAACGTAGAGCCTATCACACCCGATCATCACGTGGTGTCTCAGCACGAAGAACTTTCGCAACGGTGCATACTCAGGGAGAACACTTATACATTGATAATTTAGTGAGGGATCATCTTATAATGCTACCGTCAATCAAAGCAAGATAAGATGCATAAAAGATAAACATCACATGCAATCAATATAAGTGATATGATATGGCCAACATCATCTTGTGCTTGTGATCTCCATCTCCGAAGCACCATCATCACCGGTGTGACACCTTGATCTCCATTGTGGCATCGTTGTCGTCTCGCCAATCTTATGCTTCTACGACTATCGCTACCGCTTAGTGATAAAGTAAAGCATTACAGGGCGATTGCATTGCATACAATAAAGCGACAACCATATGGCTCCTACCAGTTGCCGATAACTCAGTTACAAAACATGATCATCTCATACAATAAAATTTAGCATCATGTCTTGACCATATCACATCACAACATGCCCTGCAAAAACAAGTTAGACGTCCTCTACTTTGTTGTTGCAAATTTTACGTGGCTGCTACGGGCTTAGCAAGAACCGTTCTTACCTACGCATCAAAACCACAATGATAGTTTGCAAGTTGGTGTTGTTTTAACCTTTGCAAGGACCAGGCGTAGCCACACTCGGTTCAACTAAAGTTGGATAAACTGACACCCGCCAGCCACCTGTGTGCAAAGCACGTTGGTAGAACTAATCTCGCGTAAACGTACGCGTAATGTCGGTTTGGGCCGCTTCATCCAACAATACTGCCGAACCAAAGTATGACATGCTGGTAAGCAGTATGACATATATCGCCCACAACTCACTTGTGTTCTACTCGTGCATATGACATCTATGCATAAAACCTGGCTCGGATGCCACTGTTGGAGAATGTAGTAATTTCAAAATTTTCCTACGCACAGGCAAGATCATGGTGATGCATAGCAACGAGAGGGGAGAGTGTTGTCCATGTACCCTCGTAGACCGAAAGCGGAAGCGTTAGCACAACGCGGTTGATGTAGCCGTACGTCCTCACGATCCGACCGATCAAGTACCGAACGCACGACACCTCCGAGTTCAGCACACGTTCAGCCCGATGACATCCCTCGAACTCCGATCCAGCCGAGTTTTGAGGGAGAGTTTCGTCAGCATGACGGTGTGGTGATGATGATTATATTCTACCGACGCAGGGCTTCGCCTAAGCACCGCTACAGTATTATCGAGGTGGACTATGGTGGAGGGGGGCACCGCACACGGCTAAAAGATCATACGATCAATTGTTGTGTCTCTAGGGTGCCCACCTGCCCCCGTATATAAAGGAGCAAGGGGGAAGGTGCGGTCGGCCTAGAGGGGGCACGCCAGGAGGAGTCCTACTCCTACCGGGAGTAGGAATCCCTCCCTTTTCCTTGTTGGACTAGGAGTGGAGGGGGAAAGAGGAGGGAGAGAGGAAGGAAAGGGGGGGCGCCACCCCCTCTCCTTGTCCTATTCGGACTAGGGGGAGGGGCACGCAGCCCTGCCCTGGCCGCCTCTCCTCTTCTCCACAAGGCCCACTATGGCCCATTAAGCTCTCGGGAGGTTCCGGTAACCTCCCGGTACTCCGGTAAAATCTCGATTTCACCCGAAACACTTCTGATATCCAAACATAGGCTTCCAATATATCAATCTTCATGTCTCGACCATTTCGAGACTCCTCCTTATGTCCGTGATCACATCCGGGACTCCGAACAACCTTCGGTACATCAAAACATATAAACTCATAATATAACTGTCATCAAAACGTTAAGCGTGCGGACCCTATGGGTTCGAGAACTATGTAGACATGACCGAGACACATCTCCGGTCAATAACCAATAGCGGAACCTGGATGATCATATTGGTTCCCACATATTCTACGAAGATCTTTATCGGTCAGACCGCATAACAACATACGTTCTTCCCTTTGTCATCGGTATGTTACTTGCCCGAGATTCGATCGTCGGTATCTCAATACCTAGTTCAATCTCGTTACCGGCAAGTCTCTTTACTCGTTCCATAATACATCATCTCGCAACTAACTCATTAGTTGCAATGCTTGCAAGGCTTAAGTGATGTGCATTACCGAGAGGGCCCAGAGATACCTCTCCGACAATCGGAGTGACAAATCCTAATCTTGAAATACGCCAACCCAACAAGTACCTTCGGAGACACCTGTAGAGCACCTTTATAATCACCCAGTTACGTTCTGACGTTTGGTAGCACACAAAGTGTACCTCCGGAAAACGGGAGTTGCATAATCTCATAGTCATAAGAACATGTATAAGTCATGAAGAAAGCAATAGCAACATTCTAAATGATCAAGTGCTAAGCTAACAGAATGGGTCAAGTCAATCACATCAATCTCCTAATGATGAGATCCTGTTAATCAAATGACAACCCATGTCAATGGCTAGGAAACTTAACCATCTTTGATCAACGAGCTAGTCAAGTAGAGGCATACTAGTGACACTCTGTTTGTCTATGTATTCACACATGTATTATGTTTCTGGTTAATACAATTCTAGCATGAATAATAAACATTTATCATGATATAAGGAAATAAATAATAACTTTATTATTGCCTCTAGGGCATATTTCCTTCAAAATTATAGATACATCGGAGACGTATCAGCATCCCCAAGCTTACTTCATGCTCATCCTCGAGTAGGTAAATAATAAAAACAGAATTTTTGATGTGGAATGCTGCCTAACATGTTCATATCTTATTCTTTTCTTTATAGCATGGACATTTGGACTTTTATATGGTTCAAAGCAAAAGTCTAGTTTTGACATGAGACTTGAATACTCAAGTATATCAACAAGCAACCATGTCTTTCAAAATATCAATGCTAAAATAAGTTATCCCTAGCAAATTATGCTCAATCATTGATCCATTCATGAAACACACTCGCATATTAACTACACCCAATGCTCAAGTACGATCATAGTGCCCCTTAGTTGGTTGTAACCTACCAAATTTTCAATTTGGAATGTTATACATTTGATCATCATTGCATATCATATTTTATTGCATTTTGGTTGATCCTAGAAATTTCACGCAACTCAAGGACCCTCGGAGAGAGTTGGGGATTTCGTTATTTTCATATTTGAGTTTTCTCAAATTTTGAAAATAGGATCATTTGATTTTATTTATTTTATCTTCAATTATTTCTATCACAAAAATATGAGAGAGAGAATAAAATGACTTTCCCAAAATAAAGAAATATTGAGGATTTAATAATAAAATCAAATAAGATTTTATTTTGGGTTTTATTGCTATTTTATTTGAATTTAGGAAAAATGTGCGTTTTTCAAAATTGCATTTAGGCCCCACATAAATGTTCATCCTGTGCGGCTTGATTTAAGAAGCCAGGGAAATTTTATTTCGGGATTTTTGGAGTCCGTTTAGTATTTCTTTTATTTGTTTTTCTACGCGTAATTATCTTAAAAAAAAATCGAACCGACCTAACCGGGTCGTGTCCGACTAGGACACCTGGCCCGGCCGGCCCTTAAAAGTCGCGAGGGCCCGAGCGGAGCCGTAGTGCCCCAGCCCGAAACCCTAGCCGCCTCGATCCGCGCTCCAGCGCGCCAGCCGCTGCCGCCGCCGCCGCCGCACCGGAGCCGCGCCGCCCCGCCGTCGTTCGCCGGAGCCGCCCGAGGTAGCCGCCATTGCCTCGGTTTTCGTGAAGAAAAGCAATTGTTTTTTTTTGAAAACCTAGATCCGTTTTTTTATTTTTTTCCAGTTTAGTTTATTTAGCGAGCGTTCGCTCGTTAGTTCGTTTTAACGGACGCGATCACCGTTTAGATCCAGATAACAAATGTTCGTTCGTTAATCTGTTCGTCGTTTTTATTTTTCTCGGATTTTCCGCGATTATTTCGGATCGCGATTTCTGATCCGATTTTCGTTTTAGTATAACTTTTCACTCGTTTATCAAAATCATGCGATTCAAGCGCCTGGAGTTTCATCTCGAAACCATCTTTCCGTTTAACCAACTCAAACAAGATTTTGTTTATGTAAATTTTGACTTAGATCCAGATTAGTAAAGGAAGTATGTTTCTTTTGTCGTTTGACTTTCGTTGCTTCGTTCGATTTGTTTCTTTTTGCCAACCGGAGTTCTTAAGTTGAACTTTCTGGTTAGATATCTTATTTGAGCTTTACCCGTGCATTAGATGAGTACTTATTGTATGCTTGTTTGTTTGCGATAGAGTACCCGGAGTGCGCCGCTTGCTACTTCGAATCGCTAGGTTTTGCGGATCATCAGCAAGGCAAGTAACACTTTGATCATACCTCCTACTACCCAGTTTTATTGCATTAGATCAATCCTCAAACATTGCATGATTAGGATCTAATTAAATTGTGGGTTTGGGAAGTAGATGAGGTAGTACCTATTACCTGTTTTATTATCAAACCCTGGGAGTTACTTCTACGTTTGCTTATACTTCTATGCTATGCTAGTAGACGTGGATTGGGTGAGTGTTTCCATGACAGATGTGAGATTGTTAATTAAGGTTTATTTAAGGTGGCAACTTAAATACACATCTGGGTGGATTGAGGCACCTGGGTATTCCAGCGATTGCCTGTTTTTCTTTTGGACCGCCACCCAGGCTCAAAGGGATCATGAGATTATTCATACTAGAAACTTCCGTGTGCAGCCACAAGCTACTATGGGCTCTAGCATAGTTGATTAAGTCGTGCGAACTCTTACAGTGGTAGACTAGCAGATGTAGGGGAAAGTAGGTGTAACGGTCTACCCGATTGTAAGGTGCTAGCGCTTCTGAAAGACTATGTCTCAGTCATCCGTTTCTCAAACACCATGTAGTGCGAGAATCCCAACGGAGGAGATCGAGTCTTGTGGGGAAAAGTGCGCAAACCTCTGCAGAGTGTATAAACTAATCATGGTTCGCTGTGTCCCCGGTTATGGACAACTTGAGTATCTAGTACTTGGATTATCATGTGAATCTCATCATGTTACTTTAATTAATATTGTTGGGTTTTAAATGTTGATGTTTAATTGGGATTGAAAGGGTGTCTACACTCTCAATGTTTAACAACTACCATGATAGTTAAATAAAATTTATTCCTCTGCAGTAGGGAAAAATTGGCTTTACGCAAAACTGTAACCATAGAGCTTTCCACCAGCCAAATATGCATGTAGTATAGCTTATTTCTTTGTGCTGACCCGTTTTGGGCTGCAACGTTCATGTTGCAGACTTTTCAGACGGCGAGTAAGGTGCTTTTAGGTCGTGGTTCTATACTCAGTGATGCCGTTGGAGTTGATGGACTCACTTATCTTCCAAGCCTTCCGATGTTATCGTTATTAGATGGCCTTAAGCCATATTTATTGTAATAAGTTCTCTTTTGAGAATCTCGATGTAATAAGTGTGTGATTGCTACTCTGTTATAAATCCTTCAAGTACTGTGCGGTGTCAGCATTACTGATCCAGGGATGACACTGGAGCACAGAGATTGGACCATTTGAGGTCTGGTCGCTACAAGATGGTATCAGAGCACACGCTGACTGTAGGACACGACCACTAAGCTAAAAGCCCCAGATCACTACTCTCTTCTCATTCTGACTCCTCATCTTTTCTACTCTTTTAGGATGGCGGATGCAAGGAACAAGTTCATGCAACCGGATGAAGATACAACCTTTGGACGCCACTTGAAGGAAGTCACTAGATATCTAAATATCGGAGTACCAAGCTTCACCGGAACCTACAACGCCACTTTACCTGAAGAGGAGCGCTGGATGATTCAAGTTCAAGTTCCAGGAAGGACGTTCATGCCAGTCACCAAGCCCATAGAGTTTTCCTTTAATGCACCAACCTGGAGTCTTGGAAAAAGCATGGCAGCTCACATCGCCATGTGACGTATTGGAGAAGTTTACCGCAATGATCTCAAGGATACTATCTACCAGATTTGTGGGCGCAGAGATGAGCAATGGGAGATGATCAGTACCAAAAAGGATAGATCAATCGCGGCTTTCATCCAGGAGTTAAACCAGCACATTCAACGACAGGAGCACCAGATGTGCGCAGATATGATGGATTTGAAGAAGGTGATGACAAGAATCACGGAGCTGGAGGAAGAACTCAAGGCTACACATGAAGATTATATGGAGGAAATCGAAGTATTAGTGGAGAAGAATGATGATCTGATCAAGAAGATCGGAATATTCACGGGAGGCCCTACACCAGTAGAAGAAGACGAAGAACCCAAGGAGATTTGCCCGGAAGACTATATCATCATTGACGACACCGACTCGGACCCAGACGATAGCGATGATGACTATGTTGATGAAGTTGGAGCAGATATCATGGAGTCTGCAACCGAAGAATATTTCTAGTAGACCACCCCATCAGTAGTAGTATTCCACCATGTAAATATAGTAGTCCGAGCACTTTTGCGATAGTTAGACCGATTGTATGCCCTTGTTTGATTGAATGAAGTGATATTGTTTGTTTTTGCCTCATGTGCATATGGGTAGTGTTTTCTCTTTAGACCCCTCTCTATTCTTAAATCTCATCTTTTCTAAACCATCAGATGCCTCCGAGACGTGACCCCGGATTTACCTTCCCACCAGAGCTCACTCAGTTGATCCAGTAGCAGAATACGTTGATGCAGTTGCTAGTCCAGAATCAGAATCAGGGGAACAACAACAATAACCCACCACCACCACCACCTGTTGACCACTTATCCCGTTTTCTTAGGCTGAACCCGCCGGTGTTTTCCAGTAGCACCGAGCCTATAGTAGCAGATGATTGGTTCCGCAAGACAGCAAGGGAGTTGACCACGGCAAGATGCACAGATGCAGAAAAGGTGAAGTTTGCCGCACATCAACTTGACGGACCCGCAGCATCATGGTGGGAGAATTTCACAGCCACTTTCCCTATCGACACTATCACATGGGACCAGTTTCAACAGGCTTTTCGTACTGCCCATGTTTCAGCAGGAGCTATGGCCATGAAGAAGCGTGAGTTTCGCAACTTACGCCAAGGAGGACGGACCGTTGGCCAGTATGTGGAGGACTTTAGTAAGCTAGCATGTTATGCCCCAGATGACGTTGCTACGGATGCAGCTAAGCAGGAGAAGTTTCTGGAAGGACTGAATGATGAGTTCAGCATGCAGTTGATGGTAGCAATCTTCAACAACTACCAGGAGTTGGTAGATCGTGCTCTTATGATTGAAGGGAAGTAGCAGCAAATTGGGAACTGCAAGAGGAAGTATGGACAAGGGAAGTACAATTCTGGAGCTCAATAGAAACCACGTTTTACCCTAAGACCGGGAGGACATTTTCAGCATACCCATGGAGGAGGTAGCTCGCACAATCATAATGGCCCCAAGAATGGTAATGGGAATGGAGGAAGCAACGGCCAGAACCGTACCAACCCATCAACCCCAGCCAAGAGAGACCTGAGCCAAGTCACTTTCTTTAAGTGTCAGAAGACCGGACATTATGCCAATGAATGTCCTGAAGGCCAGAATGGAAATGGCAATGGAAGCTTTGGGAAGAAGCCAAACCCTTTCAATAGGGGACAGGTGAACCACGTTAACGTGGAGGAGGTTGAAGAGCAGCCGGATGCAGTAATCGGTAAGTTTTTGGTTAAGTCTTTTACTGCAATCATTCTTTTTGATACTGGTGCATCGCATTCATACATATCAAGGGGATTTGCAGATAAGTATAACCTTCCCACCAAAGTTCTTAGAACACCTATGTTAGTAAGCTCACCAGGAGCGGAGTACATGGCCAGTAAAGGATGTTTTCAAGTGCCATTGAGTATAGGTAGGCATGTTTTCCCCTCGGATTTAATCACTTTGGAATCACAAGGTTTGGATGTGCTTCTGGGTATGGATTGGCTATCGTTGTATGGAGGAAACATCGATTGGGCCAGTAAGTCGATTTTGCTCACCACCCCAGAAGGAAGAAGGATCAAGTATGTATCCCGGCATGTGCCGAAGAGGATCCAAATAAATTAGTTAACAGGAGTTGTGCAAAAGGAAGTACCAGTGGTAAAGGATTTCCCTGATGTGTTTCCAGAGGAATTTCCAGGCATGCCACCGGATAGAGACATTGAGTTTTTAATTGAGCTTTTGCCAGGCACAGGGCTAATATCTAAGAGACCATACAGGATGCCCGCAAAAGATTTGAAGGAGATTAAGAAGCAGATTAAGGAGTTACTGGATAAAGGATATATTTGCCCAAGTTCTTCGCCTTGGGGATCGCCAGTACTTCTAGTGGATAAAAAGGATGGATCGTTAAGGATGGTTGTTGATTATCGCGGATTGAATGAAGTAACAATCAAGAACAAGTACCCACTGCCGATGATCAATGATCTGTTTGATCGATTACAAGGAGCTAAGGTATTTTCCAAGATCGATCTACGATCAGGATACCATCAGTTGAAGATTCGAGAACAGGATATACCTAAGACAACTTCTACAACCAGGTATGGGTTGTACGAGTACACCTTATGTCATTTGGTCTGACTAACGCACCTGCATATTTTATGAACATGATGAACAAAGTATTTATGGAGTTTTTGGATAAGTTCGTCGTAGTGTTCATTGATGATATTCTGGTTTACTCGAAGAATGAAGAGGAGGATAAAGAGCATTTGTGTTTGGTACTTGAGAAGCTCAGAGAACATTAGCTATATGCCAAGTTTAGCAAATGTGAATTTTGGTTGAAGGAAGTTGGATTCCTCGGACATGTTATATCCGGAGAAGGTATAGCAGTAGATCCCACCAAGGTTGACACTGTGACAAATTGGGAAGCCCCAACAACAGTTGGAGAGATCCAGAGTTTTCTTGGACTCGCGGGATACTACCGGAGATTTATTGAAAATTTCTCAAAGATTGCAAAACCTATGACGGATTTTTTGAAGAAGGATACCAAGTTCAAATGGACTGAGGAATGTGAGGCCAGTTTCCAGGAGTTGAAGAAACGTTTGGTTACATCACCAGTGTTGATTTTGCCGGATCAGAACAAGGATTATGAGGTGTATTGTGACGCTTCACGTCGAGGACTTGGAGCAGTGCTTATGCAGGAGGGAAGAGTTGTTTCATATGCCTCATGACAGCTTAAGCCGCATGGATTGAATTATGCCACGCATGATTTGGAGTTAGCAGCCGTAGTGCATGCATTGAATACTTGGAGATATTTTCTCATTGGAAACCATTGTGAGGTGTACATGGATCACAAGAGTTTGAAGTATATTTTCACGCAGAAGGAGTTGAATCTCAGGCAAAGAAGATGGTTCGAGCTCATTAAAGATTATGATATGAGATTGCATTATCATCCCGGAAAGGCTAACGTAGTAGCAGATGCCTTGAGCCATAAAAGCCATGTCAACACTCTAATTACGGGAGATTTACCGAAGGAGTTAGCCAAGCATCTTCGTGAGCTATGGTTGGAGATAGTTTCGAGAGGCTATGTAGCAGCATTGGAGATTCAGTCTACTTTGATGGACAAGAGCAGAGAAGCTCAGAAGACTGACAAGGAGATTGCTTCTATTAAAGAGAAAATTAGCAAAGGAAAAGCTAAGGGATTTCGTGAGGATGAGCACGACACCTTATGGTTTGAAGACCGTGTTATGTGCCGAATGACCCGGTGATTCGGAAGTTGATTCTGCAAGAGGCCCATGATTCACCATATTCGATTCACCTAGGAAATACCAAGGTGTATTCGGATTTTAAGGATACTTTCTGGTGTACCAGAATGAAGAAGGATATTGCGGAGTATGTAGCAGTTTGTGATGTGTGTCAGAGAGTAAAGGCAGAGCATCAGAAGCCAGCGGGATTGCTACAGCCATTGCCAATACCCGAATGGACTCCTTACTCCGGGCAAACCATACCAACCTACATCCCTCTACATGCTGATCCACCTCTTCAAGAGCTCATGCAACTTACTCAACTATGCTAGAGCCCATAATAGCATGTGGCTGCACACGGAAGTTTCTATCATGAAATATCTCAGTTCCCTTTGAGCATGGGTGGCGGACCTTAGGATTATCGCTCGAGTACTCCGGGATATCCTAGGACAACACTGGATTCTCCAGGTGCCCAACAAACAATCCACCCAGATGTGTATTTAAGTTGCCACCTTAAGTTGAACCATTAATTAGTAATCTCACATCTGTCATGGATTCACTCGCCCAAACCACGTCTGCAAGCATAGCATAGCATTATAAGAAATACGTAGAAGTAACTCCCAAGGGTTTGATAATAACAGGGCAATAGGTTCTACCTCATCAACTACTTCCCAACTCACATGTTAAACACATCCTAATCATGCAATATTTGAGGATTGGAGCTAATGTAGAAAAACTAGGTATGAAGAGAGTATGATCAAAGTGTTACTTGCCTTGTTGATGATCCGCAAAACCTAGAGACTCGTAGTAGCACGCTTCGCACTCCGGGTGTTCTATCGCAAACAAATGATAGCTTACATAAGCAATCAAGCAAAGAAACACGGGTAAAACTCAAATAAGAAGATCTAACCAGAAATTTGAACTTAAGAACTCCGGTTTGCAAAAAGAATCAAATCAAACGGAGCAACGAAACTCAAACTGCGAAAGAAACAAGATCCATTTACTAATCTGGACTAAAGTCAAATTTTACAGTACCAAAATCTTGTTCAAGTTGGTTAAACAGAAAGAGGGTTTCGAGATGAAGATCTAGGCGCATGAATTGCCTGATTCTGATAAACGAGCGAAAAGATAAACTAAAACAAAAATCAGATCAGAAATCGCGATCGAAAATAATCACGGAAAATCCGAGAAAAAGAAAAACTGACGAACAGGCTAACGAACGAACGTTCGCTGTCTGCGGCTAACGAGTGAACATCGTTCGTTAAAATGAACGTACGGACGAACGTCCGCTAAATAAACTAAACCAAAAAAAGATCTATTCTAAAAAAACGAACCTAGGGTTTTCTAAAAAAATGGATCGGTTTTTAAAGAACGAACGACGGCTTATACCTCGGGCGAGGCGGGCTGCGGCGGTGGGGTGCGCGGGGCGGCGCGGGCAGCGGTGGTAGGCGGCAGCGCGGCGATAGCAGCGGTGGCAGGCGGCGGCGCGGGGCTAGGCGGCTTGGTTCGGGGGTGGGGTGGGGTGGGGTGCGGGGGTGGCGTATATATAGGGGGGTAGCTTGGGGAAGGGGGCAAGGTGGCGCGGGAGGAGTCCCGGCCGGACTCGCCGTCGGGCGGCGGCGCTCGCGGTCTCCTCAAGGGAGACGAGGCGGGCGGCTCGGGCGGGCTGGCTGGGCCGGCTGACTGGGCTTCGGCCCAATCAGCGAAGGAGACTTTTTTTAAATAATTTCGCCGAAACTAAAATAAATCCTAGAAAATAAAATAAAAATCTAAAAATTCCAAAACAAATTTTCGCCGTCTAAATAAAATATTTAGAACGAGATGAACATTTTCTTGGCCCTAAAATGCAACTTTGTAAAACGTGCAATTTTTCTAATTCAAATAAAACATCAATAAACTCCGAATAAAATCAAATATTTGATTTTAATATTTTTCCTCCAATATTTCATTTATTTTGGAGAAGTCATATTATCTCCTATCATATTTTAATATGAAATATTTTCGGAGAGAAAAATAATTAAAACCAAAAATCCTCGTTTCAATATTTGATAAAACTCAAATATGAAAACAGTGAAATCCCCAACTCTCGCCGAAGCTCCTTGAGTTGCTTAGGATTTTGAGGATCGCGAAACGAAATGCAGCAAAATATGATATGCATTAATGATCTATGTATAACATTCCAAATTGGAAATTTGGGATGTTACAAACCTACCCCCCTTAAGATGAACCTCACCCTCGAGATTCGGGTTGGCTAGAAAATAGGTGTGGGTGGTATTTGCGAAGATCATCCTCTCATTTTCAGGTGGCTTCATCTTCAGAATGGTGACTCCACTGAACTTTGCAAAACTTGATAACCTTGCTGCGAGTGACTTGGCTGGCAAATTCAAGAATCTTGACTGGCTTCTCCTCATAGGTCAGATCACTGTCCAACTGAATCACCTCCAAGGGCATTGTATCTCTTAGTGGTATATCAGCCATCTCAGCATGACACTTCTTCAGTTGTGAAACATGAAACACATCATCAACTCCTCATAGTCCTTCAGGTAACTCCAACTTGTAGGCAACTTCTCCCATACGCTCCAAAATTCGATACGGTCCTACAAATCTCGGGGCTAACTTTCCCTTAACTCCAAAACATTTCACTCCTCGCAGGGGTGACACTCACATATATGCTCTATCTCCAATTTCATAGGTTATTTCCTTGCGTTTCGAATCCGCATAACTCTTCTGTCTAGACTGAGCTCCTTTAATCTATCTCAGATCAACTTGACCTTTTCTTCAGACTCCTTGATCAAATCTGGTCCAAACAACTGTCGGTCTCCAACTTCATCCCACATCAACGGTGTTCTGCACCTCCGTCCATACAGGGCTTCGAATGGTGCCATCTTCAAACTGGCTTGATAGCTATTGTTGTATGAGAACTCCGTGTAGGGTAAATTGTCATCCCAACTAGATCCATAATCTAGCGCACAGGCTCTCAACATATCCTCCAGAATCTGGTTGACTCTCTCGGTTTGTCCATCCGTCTGCGGGTGGAATGCTGTACTGAACTCCAATCTCGTTCCCAAAGTCTGGTGCAGTTGATGCCAAAACTTTGAGGTAAACTGTGTTCCTCTATCTGATACAATTGTCCTTGGAACTCCATGCAGACATACAATCCTGGTCATATATATCTTGGCCAACTTCGCACTTGTATAGGTGGTTTTCAATGGGATAAAGTGAGCCACTTTGGTCAAGCGATCAACTACTGCCCATATAGAATCATATCCTGATTTGGTCCTGGGTAATCCGGTGATAAAATCCATGCCAAGTTTATCCCACTTCCATTCGGGTATCAGCATAGGCTGTAACAATCCTGCTGGCTTTTGATGCTCAGCCTTCACTTTCTGACATACATCACATACGGCTACATACTCGACAATATCCTTCTTCATACCAGTCCACCAGAAACGTTCCTTCAAATCAAAATACATCTTGGTGTTTCCGGGGTGTATCGATTATGGTGAGTCATGAGCCTCCTGAAGTATTAACTTCCTGATCTCTGTATTATTGGGAACATAAACACGGTCCTCAAACCATAAGGTGTCGTGCTCATCCTCACGAAAACCTTTGGCCTTTCCTTTGCTCATTCTCTCCTTTATCTCAGCAATCTCTTTGTCATCCTTCTAAGCTTCTCGAATCTTTCCCAACAATGTATACTGAACCTCCATTGTTGCAACAAAACCTCTAGGAACAATCTCCAATCGAAGTTCCCTGAGATCCTATGCTAACTCCTTTGGCAATCCCGTGCTCACTAGGGTACTAGCATAACTCTTCCGACTCAAAGCGTCGGCTACGACATTGGCCTTGCCTGGATGATAGTGAAGCTTCACGTCATAATCCTTTATAAGCTCCAACCATCTCCGCTACCTAAGGTTCAGCTCCTTCTGTGTGAAAATGTACTTCAAAATCTTATGATCTATGTACACATCACAACGATTTCCAATAAGGTAATGTCTCCAAGTCTTCAACGCATGCACTACTGCTGCTAACTCCAAATCATGTGTGGCATAATTAAATTCGTGCGGTTTTAGTTGTCGTGAGGCATACGAAACAACTCTTCCGTCTTGCATAAGCACACTTCCAAGTCCTAGGCTAGAGGCATCACAATACACTTGGAAATCCTTGCGTATATCCGGCAGAATCAACACTGGGGTTGTAGTCAAACGTTTCTTTAACTCCTGAAAACTCGCCTCACATTCTTCCGTCCATTTAAATTTTGTATCCTTCTTCAATAACTCCATCATTGGCTTCGCAATCTTGGAAAAATTCTCAATGAATCTCTGATAGTATCCTGCGAGTCCAAGAAAACTGCGGATCTCGCTAACTGAAGTGGGTGCCAACCATTCAGTGACTGACTGAACCTTGGTGGGATCTACTGCTACACCTTCTCCTGATATAACATGTCCAAGGAATCCGACTTCCTTCAACCAAAACTCACATTTGCTGAACTTGGCATACAACTGGTGTTCCCTGAGTTTCTTGAGAACTAAACTCAAATGCTCTTCGTGCTCCTCCTCATTCTCCGAGTATACCATTATATCACCAATGAACACCACAACAAACTTATCCAAATATTCCATGAACACCTTGTTCATCATGCTCATGAAATAGGCAGGGGCATTAGTCAGTCCAAATGACATGACCGTATACTCATACAACTCGTACCTTATGGTAAATGATGTCTTTGGTATATCCTTCTCTCGAATCTTCAGCAGGTGATATCTAGATCGCAGATCAATCTTTGAAAACACCTTAGCTCCTTGCAGCTGGTCAAACAAATCATTGATCATCGGCAGTGGGTATTTGTTCTTGATCGTCACCTCATTTAACACTCGATAATCAACAACCATTCTTAGAGACTTATCCTTTCTCCAATAACTCCTTGATCTGCTTCTTAATCTCCTCCAGATCATTTGCGGGCATCGGTTATGGTCGCTTCGACATAGGCCAGGTGCCTGGCAACAGTTCTATCAAAAACTCGATGTCTCGATCCGGTGGCATGCCTGGTAACTCCTCTGGAAAAACATCCGGGTAATCCTTCACTATAGGCACTTCCTCCTGAACAATTCCCGTGAGGGTATTTACTTGGCTACTCCTAGGCGCATGCCTAGATACATACTTAATGTTTTTTCCCTCAGGGGTGGTGAGACAAATTGACTTACTAACACAGTCAATGCTTCCTCCATACTTTGACATCCAGTCCATGCATAATATCACATCCAATCCTTGTGACTCCAAGATTATTAGGTTGGACGAAAAAACATGGCTACCAATGGTTAAGGGTATTTGGTCGCACCATCGACTAGCCATATACTCTGCTCCAGGTGAACTCACTAACAGAGGGGTCCTAAGGGTTTGGGTTGGTAGTTTAAACTTATCCACGAATCCCCTTGATATGTATGAATGCGATGCACCGGTATCAAAAAGAACAAGGGCGGTAAAAGACTTAACCAAAAACTTACCAATAACCGCGTCTGGCTACTCTTCAACCTCCTCCACATTAACGTGGTTCACTTGTCTTTTGTTGAATGGATTGGGCTTCTTTCCAGCGCTCCCATTACCGTTTCCATTCTTCGCTTCAGGGCACTCCGTGGCATAGTGTACAGTCTTCCCGCACTTGAAACAAGTAACGTGGCTTAGGTCTCTCTTGGCGGGTGTGGCTGGATTGGAACGGTTATGATTGTTGCTTGCTCCATTCCCATTCCCATTCCTTGGCCGGTATGATTATGGGTACTCCCTCCATTGTGGGTGTGGCCTCCATGGTTATGAACAAGTCCTCCCGAGTTCGGGGTTAGGCGAGGCTTCTGCTGAGCTCCTGAATTATACCTTCCTTGTCCATACTTCCTCTTACGGCTCTCAATCTGCTGATGTTTCCCTTCAATCATAAGAGCCTTATCTACCAACTCTTGGTAGTTGTTGAATGTTGCCACCATCAACTGCATGCTCATCTCATCATTCAGCCCTTCCATAAACTTCTCCTGCTTTGTGGCATCTGTGGCCACGTCCTCGGGGGCATGGCGAGATAACTTGCTAAACTCATCCACGTACTGAGCCACAGTACGGTTCCCCTGGCGCAAGTTGCGAAACTCATGCTTCTTCATGCTCATAGCTCTTGTTGAGACATGGGCCGTGCGGAAAGCTTGCTGAAACTGGTCCCATGTAACAGTGGCTATAGGGTAGGTGACAGTGTAATTCTCCCACCATGAGGCTGCTGGTCCATCCAACTGATGTGCGGCAAAACGCACCTTCTCAGCATCGGTACATCCTGCAGTGGTTAACTCCCTTCCAATCCTGCGGAGCCAATCATCTGCCACTATTGGCTCGGTGCTATTGGAAAACACCAGTGGCTGCAACCTCACAAAGCGGGCTAAGTTGTCAACTGGTGGTGGCGGTGGTGGGTTGTTGTTGTTGCCTTGATTCTGAACTAACAACTGCATCAGGGTATTCTGCTGCTGGATCAACTGAGTGAGCTCTGGTGGGAAAGTAAATCTAGGGTCACGTCTTGGAGGCATCTGAGGGTTTAGAGGGAAGAGAATATAATAGAATGAGGTCTAATGAGAAAAACACTACCCATATGCACATGAGACAAACACAAACATTTCACTCAATCAATCAAGCAAGGGCATACAATCGATCTAACTATCGTTACAAAAGTGCTCGGACTATACTATATACATGGTGGAATACTACTACTGATGGGGTGGTCTACTAGAAATATTGATCGGTTGAAGACTCCATGATGTTTGCTCCAGCTTCAGCTTCATAGTCATCATCGCTATCGTCAGGGTCCGAGTCAGTGTCGTCGATGATGATGTAGTCCTCCGAACGAATCTCCTTGGGTTCTTCGT
This sequence comes from Triticum urartu, assembly GCF_003073215.2. Classification (NCBI taxonomy): domain Eukaryota; kingdom Viridiplantae; phylum Streptophyta; class Magnoliopsida; order Poales; family Poaceae; genus Triticum; species Triticum urartu. Next base: position 563,881,748 of record NC_053025.1, read on the forward strand.
CTTCTCCTACTGGTGCGGGGTCTCCCATGAATACTCCTAGCTTCCTTTCCAGATCATGATTCTTCTCCACTAGTACGACGATTTCCTCCTCATAATCTTCGTGTGTAGCCTTGAGTTCTTCCTCCAGTTCTGTGATCCTTGTCATTGCCTTCTTCAGATCTATCATTCCTGCGCACATCTGGTTCTCCTGGCGACGAATGTGCGGGTTTAGCTCCTGGATGAAAGCGGCGATTGATCTATCCTTCCTGGTGCTGATCATCTCCCATTGCTCATCTCGGCGCCCACAAATCTGGTAGATAGTATCCTTAAGCTCCTTATGGTAAACTTCTCCAATGCATCCCATGGTGATGTGAGCTGCCATACTCTTTCCTAGGCTCCAGGTTGGTGCATCAAAGGAAAACTCTATGGGCTTAGTGACTGGCGTGAATATCCTTCCTAGAACTTGAACTTGAATCATCCATCGTTCCTCTTCTGGTAAAGTGGCATTGTAAGTCCCGGTGAAGCTCGGTATTCCGATGTTCAGGTACCTAGTGACTTCCTTCAAGTGTCGTCCGAAGGGTGCGTCTTCATCCGGTTGTGCAAACTTGTTCCTTGCGGTCGCCATCCTAAAGAATAAAAAATGGCGAGGAGTCGGAAATAAGAAGAGAATAGTGATCTAGGGCTTTAGCTTAGTGGTCGTGTCCTACACTCAGCGTGTGCTCTGATAGCATCTTGTAGTGACCCGACATCAAACGGTCAAGTCTCTGTGCTTCAGTCTCATCCCTGGATCGGTAATGCTGACACACGCAGTACTTCGAAGGATTTATAACAGAGTAGCAATCGCACACTTATTACATCGAATGTCTCAAAAGAGAACTTATTACAATAAATATGGCTTAAGGCCATCTAATATGATAACAGCGGAAGGCTTGGAAGATAAAGTGAGTCCATCAACTCCAACGGCATAGCTGAGCTGCACGGCAACGACCTAACAAACCTTACTCCTCGTCTGAAAAGTCTGCAACATAATACGTTGCAGCCCGAAAACGGGTCGGCACATGGAATATGCTGGCAATATAACACAGTAGAGAAAGAACAGAATAATGCTATCACTACATGCATATTTGGCTGGTGGAAAGCTCTATGGTTATAGTTTTGCGAAAAGCCAATTTTTCCTACAACAAAGGAATAGATTTTTATTTAACTAGCATGGTAGTTGAAACATCATTGAGAAGGTTCCTCCAACTCAACACCAATTAAAAGTAATTATCAACCCAACAATATTAATTTAGAGTGATGAGATACATATGATAATCCAAGTACTAGATACTCAAGATTGTCTATAACCGGGGACACGGCTAACCATGATTAGTTTATACACTCTGGAGAGATTTGTGCACTTTTCCCCACAAGACCCGATCTCCTCCATTGGATTTCTCACACTGCCGGGTGTTTGAGAAACGGATGACCGAGACACAGTCTTTCAGAAACATTAACTCCTTACTCCGGGCAGACCATACCAACCTACATCCCTCTACCTGCTGATCCACCTCTTCAAAGAGCTCATGCAACTTACTCAACTATGCTAGAGCCCATAATAGCATGTGGCCGCACACGGAAGTTTCTAGCATGAAATATCTCAGTTCCCTTTGAGTCTGGGTGGCGGACCTTAGGATTATCGCACGGGTACTCCGGGATATCCTAGGACAACACTGGATTCTCCAGGTTCCCAACAAACAATCCACCCGGATGTGTATTTAAGTTGCCACCTTAAGTTGAACCATTAATTAGTAATCTCACATCTGTCATGGATTCACTCGCCCAAACCACGTCTATGAGCATAGCATAGCATTATAAGCAATACGTAGAAGTAACTCCCAAGGGTTTGATAATAACAGGGCAATAGGTTCTACCTCATCAACTACTTCCCAACCCACATGTTAAACACATCCTAATCAATATTTGAGGATTGGAGCTAATACAGAAAAAATGGGTATGAAGAGAGTATGATCAAAGTGTTACTTGCCTTGCTGATGATCCGCAAAACCTAGAGACTCGTAGTAGCACGCTTCGCACTCCAGGTGTTCTATCGCAAACAAACAATAGCTTACATAAGCAATCAAGCAAAGAAACATGGGTAAAACTCAAATAAGAAGATCTAACCAGAAATTTCAACTTAAGAACTCCGGTTTGCAAAAAGAATCAAATCAAACGGAGCAACGAAACTCAAACTACGAAAGAAACAAGATCCATTTACTAATCTGGACTAAAGTCAAATTTTACAGTACCAAAATCTTGTTCAAGTTGCTAAAACAGAAAGAGGGTTTCAAGAAGAAGATCTAGGCGCTTGAATCGCCTGATTCTGATAAACGAGCGAAAAGATAAACTAAAACAAAAATCAGATCAGAAATCGCGTTCGAAAATAATCACGGAAAATCCGAGAAAAAGAAAAACTGACGAACAAGCTAACGAACGAACGTTCGCTGTCTGCGGCTAACGAGTGAACATCGTTCGTTAAAATGAACGTACGGACGAACGTCCGCTAAATAAACTAAACCGAAAAAAAACCGATCTATTCTAAAAAATGAACCTAGGGTTTTCTAAAAAACGGATCCGTTTTTAAAAAAATGAATGGCGGCTTATTCCTCCGGCGAGGTCCGGCGAGGCGGGATGGCTCCGACGAGGCGGGCTGCGGTGGTGGGGTGCGCGAGGCGGCGCGGCGCTGGGCGGCGGGGCAGCGACGGCAGGTGGCGGCGCAGCAAAGGGCGGCGGCGCGGGGCTAGGCGGCGCGGTTCAGGGGTGGGGTGAGGTGCGGGGGTAGCGTATATATAGGAGGGCGGCTAGCTTGGGGGAGGGGCCAAGGCGACGTGGGAGGAGTCCCGGCCGGACTCGGCGTCGGGCGGCGGCGCTCGCGGTCTCCTGGGGGGAGACGAGGTGGGCGGCTCGGGCGGGCTGGCTGGGCCGGCTGACTGGGCTTCGGTGCAGTCAGCGAAGGAGACTTTTTTAAAAATAATAATTTCACAAAAGCTAAAATAAGTCCTAGAAAATAAAATAAAATTATAAAAATGCCAAAACAAATTTTCACCGTCTAAATAAAATATTTAGAACGAGATGAACATTTTCTTGGCCCTAAAATGCAACTTTGAAAAACGTGCAATTTTTCTAATTCAAATAAAACAGCAATAAACTCCGAATAAAATCAAATATTTGATTTTAATATTTTTCCTCCAATATTTCATTTATTTCGGAGAAGTCATATTATCTCCTCTCATATATTTTAATATGAAATATTTTCAGAGAGAAAAATAATTAAAACTAAAAATCCTCGTTTCAATATTTGATAAAACACAAATATGAAAACAGGGAAATCCCCAACTCTCGCCGAGGGTCCTTGAGTTTCTTAGGATTTGGAGGATCGCGAAATGAAATGCAGCAAAATATGATATGCATGAATGATCTATGTATAACCTATGTATAACATTCCAAATTGGAAATTTGGGATGTTACAGTTCTATCGACCACCGATACAACTCTACGCACGCTTAATGTTCGCTTTACCTAGAACAAGTATGAAACTAGAAGTATTATGTAGGTGTTTTTGGATAGGTTTGCAAGATAATAAAGAGCAAGTAAATAAAAAGTAGGGGTTGTTTAGATAAATACACAACTAAGTTAGTCTTAGTAAAGAGCTTTTTGTTACGAGAAAGTTATTTGTCCCTAGGCAATCGATAACTAGACCGGTAATCAGTATTAAAATTTTATTTGAGGGAGAGGCATAAGCTAACATACTTTCTCTACTTGGATCGTATGCACTTATGATTGGAACTCTAGCAAGCATCCGCAACTACTAAAGATCATTAAGGTAAAACCCAACCATAGCATTAAAGTATCAAGCCCTCTTTATCCCATACGTAAACAACCTACTTACTTGGGTCTGTGCTTCTATCACTCACGCCACCCACCATAAGCAAATCATGAACATATTGCAAACCCTACAGCGGTAATCCCTCACACTTGCGTGACATGGAGAGCACCATAGGACAGCACCAATAATAAAACATGCAACTCAAACCAATCACGAGCATCAAATAACCCATAGGACAAAACGGATCTACTCAAACATCATAGGATAGCCATACGTCATTGGGAAATAATATATAGCGTTGAGCACCATGTTTAAGTAGAGATTACAGCGGGTAAGAGAGATGTTACACCGCTGCATAGAGGGGGGAAGAGTTGGTGATGATGGCGGTGAAGTTGTTGGTGAAGATTGCGGTGATGATGATGGCCCCGGCGGTGTTCCGCCGCCACCAGAAGAGAGGGGGAGAGGGGCCCCCTTCTTCTTCTTCTTCCTTGACCTTCCCCCTAGATGGGAGAGGGATTTCCCCTCTGGTCCATGGCCTCCATGGCATGGGAGGGGTGAGAGCCCCTCCGAGATTGGATCTGTCTCTCTATCTCTCTCTGTTTCTGCGTTCTCAGATTCTGCCCTTTCATCGTTTCTTATATTCCCGAAGATCCGTAACTCTGATTGGGCTGCAATTTTAACACGATCTCTATCCGGATATTATCTTTCTTGCGGCGAAAGAAGGGCACCAACCGCCTTATGGGGTGGCCATGAGGGTCAGGGGCGCGCCCAGGGGGGTGGGGCGCGCCCCCCTTCCTCGTGCCTCCTTGGGGCACCGTCTCGTGTGGATTTTTCTTCCCAAAAATCATATATATTCCAAAAAAACTCCGTCAGTTTTTATCCCGTTTGGACTCCGTTTGATATGGATATTCTGCGAAACAAAAAACATGCAACAAACAGGAACTGGCACTGGGCACTGGATCAATATGTTAGTCCCAAAAATAGTATAAAAAGTTGCCAAAAGTATATGAAAGTTGTAGAATATTGCCATGGAACAATCAAAAATTATAGATACGACGGAGACGTATCAGCATCCCCAAGCTTAATTCATGCTCGTCCTTGAGTAGGTAAATGATAAAAAAGATAATTTTTGATGTGGAATGCTACCTAGCATAATCTTGATCACATATCTAATCATGGCATGAATATTAAGATACGAGTGATTCAAAGCAATAGTCTATCATTTGACATAAAAACAATAATACTTCAAGCCTACTAATAAAGCAATCATGTCTTTTCAAAATAACATGGCCAAAGAAATTTATCCCTACAAAATCATATAGTCTGGCTATGCTCCATCTTCACCACACAAAATATTCACATCATGCACAACCCCGATGACAAGCCAAGCAATTGTTTCATACTTTCTACGTTCTCAAACCTTTTCAACTTTCACGCAATACATGAGCGTGAGCCATGGACATAGCACTATAGGTGGAATAGAATGGTGGTTGTGGAGAAGACAAAAAGGAGAAGATATTCTCACATCAACTAGGCGTATCAACGAGCTATGGAGATGCCCATCAATAGATATCAATGTGAGTGAGTAGGGATTACCATGCAACGGATGCACTAAGAGCTATAAGTGTATGAAAGCTCAAACTGAAAACTAAGTGGGTGTGCATCCAACTTGCTTGCTCATGAAGACCTCGGGCGTTTGAGGAAGCCCATCATCGGAATATACAAGCCAAGTTCTATAATGAAAAATTCCCACTAGTATATGAAAGTGATAACTCAAGAGTCTCTCTATATGAAGAACATGGTGCTACTCTGAAGCACAAGTGTGGTAAAAGGATAGTAACATTGCCCCTTCTCTGTTTTTCTCTCATTTTTTGTTTTTTTGGTGGGCTTCTTTGGCCTCTTTTGTTTTATTTGGTCTTCTTTGGCCTCTTTTATTTATTTTTAAAGTCTGGAGTCTCATCCCGACTTGTGGGGGAATCATAGTCTCCATCATGCTTTCCTCACTGGGGCAGTGCTCAAGTCATGTATATGATGATGATGGAAGTTTCATGGAAATATATCTCGGGGTAGCTATGGAAATGCCATGATAGGTAGGTATGGTGGCTGTTTTGAGGAAGGTATATGGTGGGCTTATGGTACCGGCGAAAGTTGCGCGGTACTAGAAAGGCTAGCGATGGTGGAAGGGTGAGAGTGTGTATAATCCATGGACTCAACATTAGTCATGAAGAACTCACATACTTATTGCAAAAATCTATTAGTCATCGAAACAAAGTACTATGAGCATGCTCCTAGGGGGGTAGATTGGTAGGAAAAGACCATCGCTCTTCCCCGACCGCCACTCATAAGGAAGACAATAAATAAATAAATCATGCTCCGACTTCGTTACATAACGGTTCACCATACGTGCATGCTACGGGAATCACAAACCTCAACACAAGTATTTCTACTAATCCACAACTACCCACTAGCATGACTCTAATATCACCATCTTTATATCGCAAAACTATTGCAAGGAATCAAACATATAATATTCAGTGATCTACAAGTTTTATGTAGGATTTTATGACTAACCATGTGAATGACCAATTCCTGTCATCTCTCTAAATAGATATAAGTGAAGCAAGAGAGTTTAATTCTTTCTACAAAAGATATGCCCGTGCTCTAACAAATATAAGTGAAGCAAAAGAGCATTCTACAAATGGCGGTTTTCTATGTAAAGAGAAACAGGCAATCCAAACCTCAAATGATATAAGTGAAACACATGAAGCATTCTATAAAGCCATACTCAAAGAATATAACTGAAGTGCAATGAGCATTGTATAAATCAACCAAGGACTATCTCATACCAGCATGGTGAATAAAAGGAAAGTGAAAACTAAATGCAAAAGACGCTCCAAGATTGCACATATAGCATGAACGAAACGAATCCGAAAACATACCGATACTTGTTGAAGAAAGAGGGGATGCCTTCCGGGGCATCCCCAAGATTAGACGCTTGAGTCTCTTTGAATATTTAATTGGGGTGCCTCGGGCATCCCCAAGCTTGAGCTCTTGCCTCTCTTCCTTCTTCTCACATCGAGACCTTCTCGATCATCGAACACTTCATCCACACAAAACTCAACAAAAAGCTCGGTAAGATCCGTTAGCATAATAAAGCAAATCACTACTCTAAGTACTGTTTCAAACCAATTCATATTTTGTTTTTGCATTGTAGCTACTGTAATATAACTTTTCCATGGCTTAATTCACTGATATAAATTGATAATTTCATCAAAACAAGCAAACTATGCATCAAAAACAGAATCTGTCTAAAACAGAACAGTCTGTAATAATCTGAACATTCACTATACCTCTAGTACTCCAAACATTCTACCAAAATTATGAAAAATAAAAAATTTGTATATAAAGACAGTGCAAAAATAATCAGAACCATTTGATGTTCCAGTAAAATATGTAAAATCGTGCACTACAGCCAAAGTTTTTGTCCTGCACCGTACAAACCAACAAGCATCTAAAACATCCTAAAGGCAAACCTTGGCACATTATTTTTATTTTTAAACCTTATAAAGCACACAACAAAAATAAATGACTCTCTAAAACTTCCGGGTTGTCTCCCTGGCAGCGCATTCTTTAAAGCCATTAAGCTAGGCATATAGTGCTCAAGTAATGGATCCACCCGGATCCCAAGGTATATCAAAGCCAATTTTAATTAACAATGATTTGTAATTTAGTAGTGAGCACAAAGTAACATATATCATGCAACAACGAAGTCTAACTCTCTTCCTATGCATAGGCATGTCATAAAAGAACAATTCATGCACACATAGTAAAGGCCAATGCATAGTATAAACAGTTTCTTGCAATTTTTTCATGTGGGAAACATAGAGAGGTGGAGATATAGTTCCTCTCTCATAATAATTGCAAGTAGGAGCAGAAATCACATGCATATTATATCTATCAAAATCATCATGTGTAGTAGTAAAAGGCAACCCATCAATATAATCCTTAATAAGCACAAACTTCTCCGATATAGTGTAGTTTGGAGAATTCAAAAAGATAATAGGACTATCATGTGTGTGTGCAATTGCAACAATTTCATGTTTAACATAAGGAACTATAGAAAGTTCATCTCCATAAGCATAATTCATATTGGCATCTTGGCCACAAGAATAGAAAGCATCATCAAAAAGGGATATTTCAAAAGAATCAACGGGGTCATGGCAGTTATCATAGCATTCATCCTTCGGTAAGCATGAAGGGAAATTAAACAACGTATGAGTTGAAGAGTTACTCTCATTAGAATATGGGCATGGGTGATCAATCCACTCTTCCTCATTTTGTTCTTCGCTCTCCTCCTCATCTTTTTCATCCAATGAGCTCACAGTTTCATCAATTTCTTCTTCCATAGATTCCTGCAAAATATTAGTCTCTTTTGGGACAGCGGAGACTTTATCAATAAACGCATCAATATCGGAATTGTATTCATAATTCTCATAACAATATTTAAGGATAGCTAAATTTTCAGGTCTGTAGACATCATCATAAAGATTTTCATATTCTTTGAACATAGATTCAATTTCATAAGCACCCATAAAAGCAACAAATTCTTCTATTTGTTCCACATCATAGTAGTCATATATACCTCTAGCATAAGAAGCCAAAGTTTCATTATCATTAAATTTGCATAAAAAGGGAAGGTGTGGAGCCTTCATCCTAGAGCAACAAGTATAATCATATCTCAAGCATAGTTGCCTAGCATACCATTTCAACATATAAATTTGATCCCATAATAGTTTCAATTTTTGAGTCAAGCGATAATCCCTAAAGCATTCACGTTGATCCGACGTGTCTCCCATTACCAAATTGAATGGGGTTTTCTCTGGATTATCAAAGTAGTACATAATATCTGTCACATAATGAGCATCGAGGGTTTTAGGAGGTTCCTCATCTCCATGAGCAGCAAGTACACCTAGTTTTTTTGGTATTTCGTGTTCCATATCCATAACTAAAGATAAAGAACAACTAAGAACAGCAAATAAAAATTACTTAGTGATAAAGCAAACAAGCACACACGAGAATATTCACCCCACGCTATGGTTCCACAGCAACGGCGCCAAAAAAAGGTCTTGATAACCTACAAGTATAGGGGATCAATTGTAGCCTCTTTCGATAAGTAAGAGTGTCGAACCCAACGAGGAGCTAAATGTAGAACAAATATTCCCTCAAGTTCTATCAACCACCGATACAACTCTACGCACGCTTAACGTTTGCTTTACCTAGAACAAGTATGAACTAGAAGTATTATGTAGGTGTTTTTGGATAGGTTTGCAAGATAATAAAGATCAAGTAAATAAAAAGTAGGAGCTGTTTAGATAAAGATACAACTAAGTTAGTTTTAGTAAAGAGCTTTTTGTTACGAGAAAGTTATTTGTCCCTAGGCGATCGATAACTAGACCGGTAATCATTATTGCAATTTTATTTGAGGGAGAGGCATAAGCTAACATACTTTATCTACTTGGATCATATGCACTTATGATTGGAACTCTAGAAAGCATCCGCAACTACTAAAGATCATTAAGGTAAAACCCAACCATAACATTAAAGTATCAAGTCCTCTTTATCCCATACGCAAACAACCTACTTACTCGGGTTTGTGCTTCTATCACTCACGCCACCCACCATAAGAAAATCATGAACATATTGCAAACCCTACAGCGGGAATCCCTCACGCTTGCGCGACACGGAGAGCACCATAGGACAGCACCAATAATAAAACATGCAAGTCAAACCAATCACGATCATCAAATAACCCATAGGACAAAACGGATCTACTCAAACATCATAGGATAGCCATACATCATTGGGAAATAATATATAGCATTGAGCACCATATTTAAGTAGAGATTAAAGCGGGTAAGAGAGAGGTTACACCGCTGCATAGAGGGGGGAAGATTTGGTGATGATGGCGGTGAAGTTGTTGGTGAAGATTGTGGTGATGATGATGGCCCCGGCGGTGTTCGGGCGCCACCGGAAGAGAGGGGGAGAGGGCCCCCCATCTTCTTCTTCTTCTTCCTTGACCTTCCCCCTAGATGGGAGAAGGGTTTCCCCTCTGGTCCATGGCCTCCATGGCATGGGAGGGGCGAGAGCCCCTCCAAGATTGGATCTGTCTCTCTGTCTCTCTCTGTTTCTGCGTTCTCAGATTCTGCCCTTTCACCGTTTCTTATATTCCAGGAGATCCGTAACTCCGATTGGGCTGAAATTTTAACACGATCTCTATCCGGATATTAGCTTCCTTGCGGCGAAAGAAGGGCATCAACCGCCTTACGGGGTGGCCACGAGGTTCAGGGGCGCGCCCAGGGGGTGGGGCGCGCCCCCTGCCTCGTGCCTCCCTCGGGCACCGTCTCACGTGGATTTTTCTTCCCAAAAATCATATATATTCCAAAAAAAATCTCTGTCAGTTTTTATCCCGTTTGGACTCCGTTTGATATGGATATTCTGCGAAACAAAAAACATGCAACAAACAGGAACTGGCACTGGGCACTGGATCAATATGTTAGTCCCAAAAATAGTATAAAAAGTTGCCAAAAGTATATGAAAGTTGTAGAATATTGGCATGGAACAATCAAAAATTATAGATACGACGGAGACGTATCAATCTCATAGTCGAAGGAACATGTATTTGACATTCAAGAAAGCAGTAACAATAAACTAAAAGATCATATGCTAAGCTAAGAGATGGGTCTTGTCCATCACATCATTCACCTAACGATGTGATCCTGTTATCAAATGACAACACATGTCTATGGTTAGGAAACCTTAACCATCTTTGATCAACGAGCTAGTCTAGTAGAGGCTCACTAGGGACACGGTATTTGTTTATGTATCCACACATGTATTTAGGTTTCCAATCAATAAAATTATAGCATGAATAATAAACCTTTATCATGAACAATTAAATATAAAATAACAACTTTATTATTGCCTCTAGGGTATATTTCCTTCAATATATGTTTTGTTCCACTATGAATATTATCAAATGGATAATAGAATAAAGTTTATGCACAATTATAAAGATTAGCCGGTAAATTGCTCTACTAAAAGGGGGAAAAGTGAAACCCACCCTCCACACTCTTCTTTCCTGTCAGGTGCCAACAAAATGAAGACACCAGACAAACAAAATTGTTACATTTCCCTTTCATCAGTATCCTCATGGCTATACTAAGTTAGGAATAGATATTATGGGCAACTGTGTCTAGTTGGTGGAGGGGAGTTGGTTCCGCTTGCGCTCCTTCTCTGATAGCAGCAACAATATCAACTCAAGATCCAATCAATTGCGAGCAGCTCGCATTGTCTTCAGTCCAACTTCATGACACATAAATCAAGGAGTGCCAATGGAGCCTTGCAGAGAATTCCCCCTCACACCCTTATAACTTGCGACACGATTGACACACACGCCCTTGTAACTTAAGGCGCAATTGTCACATGCCCACATGCCCTTTTTACTTAAGGTTGAAGGTCTTTTCCTTCTTCATCATTCTTATATAGTGTGATTCATGCATTAATAATGTCTGAAACATCAATTGTGGATGATTTGTATGCACAAATATAAACATATATCTCTTCTGATACGGTATGAATATCATAAAATGGATAATAGAATAAAGTTTAGGCACAATTAGGAAGCCAGCTATGAATATCATGCGTCACTGTTATCACCTCTCCCTCCTCAGAGCTGGGCCAACCTTGTTATAGTAGACAATCAAGAATTCGTTATGCTAAGGCCTCACAGGACCAACACACCAGAACAACAACTATCATCAATAAAAAGGAGCATAAATCGAAAGGGTTCAACGTAGACACACTAACACAAACGAACAAAGACCGAATCCAAACAACTTCACCAAAGACAAACGCTGATCAAATCACACGAGATCCCGTGGAGACACACCTCCACACGCCCTTTGACGATGCTAGACACATCGTCAAAATGGGGCTAGGAGGGGAGAACCTTATTCCATCTTCAGGGAGCTGTCATCGCCTCGTCTTCCTGAGCATGAAATAAATCCTAATCAAACTCATTAAAACACCTAAAATAGTGTAGGAGCCTCCCACCAGCAAGGGTATGGGTCCACCACGCCTCCACGGCCCTAAGGCAGCAAGAGAGACGATGCAGACCGACAACGGTGCCGACGGAAAGGTAGAGCACCCTAATCGCATGTGTGCCACGCGAGAAGAAGGGGTGCGAAGCATGCACGCATGTGGCTAAATTAATTTTTAATGTAATTTAAGGCATTAGTTTCTTTATATGGAATTCTTGTTATGAGATTGGAGATGATATCTTTCTATTATCCACCGCAATTTTTAATAGCATCTGTGAAGTATGGGAAACACTTATGATGTGTGAAATAGTGCCTTTTACGCAATTTGTAAATACATCACTTTTATGAATAGTCAACATGTGTCATTTTTTGCATGATATAAAATATTAGTAGAAAGTTCCAAAATTTAGACCTTGAGCTATCCAATTGTTTGTATTTGTCATCAAATCACGAATTGGGGGAGGGTGGAGTGAAACTTAAATTATGGTTTGATGGGTTATATGTGATGTTAGATGTGCACGTAAGGATATGTATATAGTATGTGTAGTGTTGTCGTGAACCGAGGCATTGCCCGGATGGTGAGGACGAGTTGGTACGTCCTCGCCCGCCCAGGATCGAGCCTTGGTGCTCGCAACCCTGGGTTGACACGCACGACTATATAACTTACGGCATGATTGACACGCCCTTATAATTTAAGGCACGATTGCCACACGCCATGCCATTTTTTTTGTCCTTCCGCGTCATTTTTATATAGTGCGATTCATTAATAACTCCCTGACACATCAATTGTGGATGATTTCTATGCACAAATATAAACATATATCTCTTCTGGTCCATTGTGAATATCAGCAAATGGATAATAGAATAAAACTTAGGCACAATTATGAAGATTTGTTGGTAAATGACTCTACTGAATTAAGGAAAAAATGTGACACCCCCTCCATACTCTTCTTCCTTGTCGAGTGTCAAGAAAACAAAGACACCAGACAAACAAAATTGTTATAGTTCCCTTTCAATAGTATCCTCACGACTATTGTACAAAGAGAGGAGTAGATATTCTAGCCAAGCGTGTCTCGTTGGTGTAGAGGAGTAGGTTCTGCTTCCGTTCATTCTCTGATAGCAATAGCGATATCAACTCAGGGTCCAAGAAATTACGAGCAGCTCGCCTTGTCTTCAGTCTAGCTTCATGAACATAGGTCGAGGAGTGTAAATGAAGGCCTGCAAAGAATTTCCCCTCGTTGTAGCATCATAACCATCTTGTTCTAAGTCACCTTCATGCTTAACCGATTCGCACCCAAACAAGATAGAATTTCGTAGGTTCCATAAACTTCACAAAGCAACAAAAGATAACTATTATAGGATCACATATTTGTTGGGATTTCACATGTTGGCCATCACCTACTTCCCATATATAGCCTACATTATAAGCACATGCATCCCAGATAAAACTTTTCCAAATATTTTTGGTTTAACCATTGGTGAAGTCCACTATAATTTTGCATCCAGGTGGTGGAATCACTACAAGAAACAAACTAAGTTTCGTTTCGCAATAATGATATCATTGGGATGAGTCTATGCTAGAAAAAAATCACATTAATTCTCTAATAGTTGGACACTGTGTACAAATGTTCATGTAGGGCATCTTGAATAATCATTTTCACTCCTACTTGATCTAACATCTTTCTTTGCATGGTTACACCTTGATGAACTATGCACCATGCATTTGTATATGACAATTAAGTTGAATTCCAAACATTTTTTCTTAGGAGATGGTTGGCTCATTTAGGCTTGGAACTTTAACCTGGAAACTAGTCTTGGCCAAAGTTACTTTAATAGAATGGAGCAAATATGTGATTTGAATATACTGGAAGAACAATTCACTTATTTTTCAAGTTTAGTGACCCTTTTTTGTTTCTTGGTGTCAGTATGGCCGAATAGGTACTTGGGTTGATGCGCTAGGCACATCTTATTTCAATTGGTATCTATAGTTTCAGCTTATTAGCTAAGAAATTAACTTGGAAAGTATGGTGCCTTTTCATATTATGAATGTAATCTTGGTTGTTTCTCATCGTTTTATTACACCGGCAGGAAGTACTATTAGTATAAGTCAATATGAGACATGCTTGTGAAGTGTTTCTTTAGTGATTTATTGTGAAAGCATTATTTCATCTCTAATGTTGTGTGTTGACAAATGCGCAATTTAAATGCATTTTTTGTAATGAATCCAGGGAAGCAGAGACCATAATCTTGTTGAACACATTTCAACGGAGATGAGATAGTGTTGTAGAATTTATTTATTTATTTGCATTAGAGCAACAGTAAATCTTATTGTTAGGTTTTATATTCCCTTTTTAATGTATTTTTACGCATTATCTACTTTGATTTTGAAGCTACTCTACAAAATTCATAACATGGTTGGGGCATTGTTGTCCAATACATTATGTTTCGTTTTCTCCACCATTATGCTTCTTTTATTTGTGCATGTATTTCTTTTACCAATTGTTTATTCATTTATAGTACATTATTTGTGCATAGTATGCTCCATGAGCAATAATGGACAATGTGCACATCATTGATCTAATCATGGTACTACTATTCATTGTTGTGCAACTTGCATGATGATAACCGAGCCGTATATGGTGGCTATGTTTATTTTCATGCTCTATGATTGTATTTTCTTGGACCTTTGATTGTATGTCATCTTGGTTCACCTATGCGTCCTTGATTCATACTAAGTGTTTCATTGAAGAGCATTGTTCGAGATGTGTGTTGCACACGTGCAAGCTTAGAGCATCTCCAACAGATGATGTAAAATAGAGCTACTACCCAAAAAACTGTTTTTAGGCATTTGGGCCAAAAAACATGCTCCAGCAAATGATGCATCTTCAAATGGTGATGCAATTTTTTTGGGCAGCCCAATATTTGACCCCAGGTGTTGCATATTTGCAACATCCACCAAACTACCACAAAATACAACCGCAAATGCGCGCAACCGAACTGCCATGATGTAAGTTCTCGCCGCCGCACCAGCTCTCCCCGTGACTGCCGGCGGCGGGATCTCGATTGCCACCGTCACCATCAAAAGTATGTTGTGCACCCCGGCTCATCCGCGAATCCACCACCCAATACCGCCGCTCTGGGCGGCCGCAACAGCGTCCCCGCCGAGTCAAGATCCCTTGTTGCGTCGGTTCCAGCCAGTCGTCATTCCTTCACTGCCCGTAATGTCTGCCGCATCGCCTCTACTCGTCGTTGAGGTCGAATAGTGTCCGCCACAACAACCACGTGACCTCCGCCACTGAGGTGAACCGCAACTTCTTCGTAGCTCTTGGCTTTCAGACGCCACGACGACGCCTGCTTTTTCCACACCCCCAAGCTCCCTAACATCAACAAGACCACCCCAAGTCCATTCCTAGCAGGCCCGGTGACCGCCTCGGCCCTGGCGAGCTACATTGTCTGGAATTGAGCTCAATACCCCAACAACCGTAAGATCTGCCTCCCGGCCTCCCTATCACTGCATCCTATGAGAGCACCTAAGCCGAATTTTTAGGGCACTAGTTTTACATCACACGTTATGGCATAATTTTTTTGGTGTCGTGATCCTAGCCTAAAATTTTTTTGGTTGCCCTATTTTGCACCATCTATTTTGGAGATATTCTTACTAGTTTTGTTCAAGTTCATGTGATGTTCTAGTTGATGTAAGGGCCATGCACATTGGTGATAGTAAGTTGTCATGATGCACACTATATGTTTGTGAATTATGAAGTACGTTAAAATTCAAATGTTTCATATGGACCGTCAAATATACGTTTACTATGAGAAAATCTTGATTTTTATGTCAGATTTGTGCACTTTGATATGTCTCGAGTGGCAAGATCTCAGTAATGCCACTAGGTCACTGATCTATTAGTATCATCATGTCTAAGATAAAACATTGAAAACATGATCCTTATAGTGCATGTTTGCATTTGCATTACACAACAAATGTTCAACTGCATGCAACAAACACGGTGAAAACTACTTGAGGCCAGCCACACCCCTATGTGCGGGCGACCTAGGAGGAGGCAGCCCCTCCTCATAGTTTTCCCACCCATCTCACATGCCTATACATAGAGGTGTGGCCCCTCCAAACGCATCTCATCTCATGCGGCCTCCTCGTCGTCCCATGCCCACTTGAGGTCGGCCTCCTCGTCGGCGGCCATGGCCTCGTGCTCCTTCTTCACAGGGAGGAGCACCGGCTCGATCTTCGGCCAGACGAGGCAGGAGGAGGAGACCGGAGGAGAAGGAACACCGCCCTTGTTGATGACGAGGGTGCTGCGCGTGCGCCGCCCGAGCAGCATCTCCACGGGCTTCGGCTTGACGGGGAGGAATGCCGGTGAGCCAAGGAGCGGGAGTCGAATGAGGAAGACGTCGCCGCCTCCATGCGCCTCGGTGTCCAAGCACTGCCGTGGCAGCGGGAGAAGGGGGCGTTGGGTACTCCAACCGCAGCGAGTTGCCGCCCTCGATGTACCTGAGGACGGCCTCCAGCATGCGGCTCAGGATGCCCCAGCATTGCCGCCGCCCCCCGGAGTTGTGGCGGCCGCGAGGCGTGGTGCCGTTGGTGGCTTCGAGTTGCTCGGCGCAGCGGTACTTGATACGTCTCCGTTGTATCTATAATTTTTTATTGTTCCATGCCAATATTTTAAAACTTTCATATGCTTTTGGCAACTTTTTATACTATTTTGGGACTAACATATTGATCCAGTGCCCAGTGCCAGTTCCTGTTTGTTGCATGTTTTTTGTTCCACAAAAAATCCATATCAAACGGAGTCCAAACGGGATAAAAACTGACGGAGATTATTTTTGGAATATATGTGATTTTTGGGAAGAGGAATCAACGCGAGACGATACCCGATGGGGCCACGAGGCAGGGGGCACGCCCCGAGGGGTCTGGCGCGCCCTGGGCCCTCGTGGTCACCTCGTAAGGCGGTTGGTGCCCTTCTTTCGCCGCAAGAAAGCTAATATCCGGATAAAAATCGTGTCCAAATTTCAGCCCAATCGGAGTTACGGATCTCCAGAAATATAAGAAACGGTGAAAGGGCAGAATCCGGAACGCAAAAACAGAGAGAGACAGATCCAATCTCGGAGGGGCTCTCGCCCCTCCACCACCATGGAGGCCATGGACCAGAGGGGAAACCCTTCTCCCATCTAGGGAGAAGGTCAAGGAAGAAGTAGAAGAAGAAGGGAGGCCATCTCCCCCTCTCTCCCGGTGGCGCCGGAACGCTGCCGGGGCCATCATCGTGTCACCGCAATCTACACCAACACCTCTGTCATCTTCACCAACATCTTCATCGCCTTCCCCCATCTA
The DNA here is from genome assembly GCF_003073215.2 of Triticum urartu. Lineage (NCBI taxonomy): Eukaryota > Viridiplantae > Streptophyta > Magnoliopsida > Poales > Poaceae > Triticum > Triticum urartu. The sequence continues at coordinate 563,899,035 of NC_053025.1, forward strand.
TCTACAGTGGTCCACTCTCCCACAGACCGCTGTACCCTCTACTTGAACATGGTGCTTTATGCTTCATATTATTATCCAATGATGTGTTGCCATCCTATGATGTCTGAGTAGATTTTCGTTGTCCTATCGGTAATTGGTGAATTGCTATGATTGGTTTAATTTTCTTGTGGTTATGTTGTTGTTCTTTGGTGCCCATCATATGAGTGCGCGCGTGGATCACACCATAGGGTTAGTTGTATGTTGATAGGACTATGTATTGGAGGGCAAGAGTGACAGAAGCTTCAACCTAGCATAGAAATTGATGCATACGGGATTGAAGGGGGACCAATATATCTTAATGCTATGGTTGGGTGTTACCTTAATGAACGTTAGTAGGTGCGGATGCTTGCTAATAGTTCCAATCATAAGTGCATAGAATTCCAAGTCAGGGATGACATGCTAGCAGTGGCTTCTCCCACATAAAACTTGTTATCGGTCTAGTAAAGTAGTCAATTGCTTAGGGACAATTTCGCAACTCCTACCACCACTTTTCCACACTCTCTATACTAACTTTATTGCTTCTTTACCTAAACAGCCCCTAATTTTTATTTACGCACTCTTTATTATCTTGCAAACCTTTCCAAAAACACCTACAAAGTACTTCTAGTTTCATACTTGTTCTAGGTAAAGCGAACGTCAAGCGTGCGTAGAGTTGTATCAGTGGTCAATAAAACTTGAGGGAATATTTGTTCTACCTTTAGCTTCTCGTTGGGTTCGACACTCTTACTTATCGAAAGAGGCTACAATTGATCCCCTATACTTGTGGGTTATCAAGACCTTTTTCTAGCGCCGTTGCCGGGGAGTTATAGCGTGGGGTGAATATTCTCGTGTGTGCTTGTTTGCTATATCACTAAGTAGTTTTTATTGTGTGCTCTTGTTTTCTATCTTTATTTCTGGGTAGGAAACGCAAAATACCAAAAAAATAGTAGTACCTACTGAACCAATGGTTGAAGAACCACTCAAAATCTATCACACTACTGAAGCTTTTTACTTGGATCATCTTCGATCCCTATGTGCTCGGGCTGAAACCCCAACTAGCTTAGTTGAGGGAAAATCTTTAGATGGGCATGGTTATTATATGCGACACCGCATATCTGAAAAGGGGAAACTTTTACTGGATCAAATTCACCTTTTGCAGTGTTATGCTTGGAATTTATGTGAAATATATGATTGTACTTGTTGTTCTAAAGACCCTAAGAAACACCTTCCTTACCAATGTGGGTTTAGTGATAATTGAATCGTATCTTCCTATACTAAGGGTGTTTATAATTACTATGATGTTCAACAAATTGAAGAATTTGTTGCTTTTAGGGGTACTTGTGAAATTGCTTCTTTTATTGAAGAGTGTGATACTACTCTCTACAAATCTGAAAATTTGGCCATACTTAAATATTGCTATGATAATTATGCTTCTCATCCTTATAATAAACCATATATTGAGGACTCCTCCGCTGTCCAAGAAGAGACTAATATTTTGCAGGAGTCTATGGAAGAAGAAATTAATGACATTGTGAGATCATTGGATGAAAAAGATGAGGAGGAGAGCGAAGAACAAAAATAGGAAGTGCGGATTGATCACCCATTCCCACCATCTAATGAGAGTAACTGTTTATCCCATACACTGTTTAATTTCCCTTCGAATCTACCGAAGGATGAATGCTATGATGATTGTTATGATCCCGTTGATTCTTTTGAAATATCCCTTTTTGATGATGCTTGCTATGCTTGTGGCCAAGATGCCAATATTAATTATGCTTATGGAGATGAACTCGCTATAGTTCCTTATGTTAAACATGAAATTGTTGCTATTGCACCCATGCATGATAGTCCTATTATCTTTTTGAATTCTCCCGACTACACTATATCATAGAAGTTTGCCCTTATGAAGGATTATATTGATGGTTTGTGTTTCACTACTACACATGATGATTTTGATAGATATAATATACATGTGCTTGCTGCTCCTACTTGCAATTATTATGAGAGAGGAACTACATCTCCGCCTCTCCATGTTTCCAATACGATAAAATTGCAAGAAACTGTTTATACTATGCATTGGCCTTTACTATGTGTGCATGAATTGTTCTTTTATGACATGCCATTGCATAGGAAGAGAGTTAGACTTTGTCATTGCTTGATATATGTTGCTTTGTGCTCACTTCTAAATCACAAATCATTGTTAATTAAAATTGGCTTTGATATATCGTGGGATCCGGGTGGATCCATTACTTGAGCACTATATGCCTAGCTTAATGGCTTTAAAGAAAGCGCTATCAGGGAGACAACCCAGAAGTTTTAGAGAGTCATTTATTTATGTTGAGTGCTTTTATAAAGTTTAAAAACACAAAAAATATAGAGGGGAACCCAAAACTTTTCAAAAAGGAAAGTGAAAGTGAGAAAGACAAGCATTGTTGAAGTGGGGGAGCTCCTTGAACTTTGTTCATGCTCATGGAAACTTTGTGAATCTTAATTATAGAAACTTTTCAACAAAAATAATTATCCCCTTGTACAATCCCATTGTATTATAAAAATAATGTGCCAAGGTTTTCCTTTAGGATGTTTAGATTGCTTGTTGGTTTGTGCGGTGCAAGTCGGAAACTTTGGCTGTAGTGCGCGATTTTACATTTTTTACTGGAATGTCAAACGGATCTGAAACTTTTTGCACTGTCTTTCTATAAAAGAAATTATTATTCCTAATTATATCAGAATTTTTGTAGTACCATAAGTAAGGTGAATGTTCAGATTACTACAGACTATCCTGTTTAAGACAGATTCTATTTTTTATGCATAGTTTGCCTGTTTTGATAAAACTATCAATTTTTATCAGTGGATTAAGCCATGGAGAAGTTATATTACAGTAGCTACAATGCAAAAAAAAGATTAATTGGTTTGCAACAGTACTTAGAGTAGTGATTTGCTTTATTATACTAACGGATCTTACCTAGTTTTCTGTTGAGTTTTGTGTGGATGAAGTGTTCGAAGATCGAGGAGGTCACGATGTGAGTAGGAGGAGGAGAGGCAGGAGCTCAAGCTTGGGGATGAACAAGGCATCCCAAGTAAATATTCAAGGAGACTCAAGCGTCTAAGCTTGGGGATGCCCCGGAAGGCATCCCATCTTTCTTCAACAAGTATCGGTATGTTTCCGAATTCGTTTTATTCATGCGATATGTGCAATTCTTGGAGCGTCTTTTGCATTTAGTTTTCAATTTTCTTTGATGCACCATGCTGGTATGAGATAGTCCATGGTTGATTTATAGAATTCTCTTTGCACTTCACTTATATCTTTTGAGTATGGCTTTATAGAATGCTTCATGTGCTTCACTTATACCATTTGAAGTTTGGATTGCCTGTTTCTCTTCACATAGAAAACCGCCATTTGTAGAATGCTCTTTTTCTTCACTTATACTTGTTAGAGCATGGGAATATATTTTGTAGAAAGAACTAAACTCTCTTGCTTCACTTATATCTATTTAGAGAGATGACAGGAATTGGTCATTCACATGGTTAGTCATAAAATCCTACATAAAACTTGTAGATCACTGAATATGATATGTTTGATTCCTTGCAATAATTTTGTGATATAAATATGGTGATATTAGAGTCGTGCTAGTGGGTAGTTGAGGATTGTAGAAATACTTGTGTCGAAGCTTGTGATTCCCGTAGCATGCACGTATGGTGAACCGTTATGTGATGAAGTCGGAGCATGATTTATTTATTGATTGTCTTCCTTATGAGTGGCGGTCGGGGATGAGCGATGGTCTTTTCCTACCAATATATCCCCCTAGGAGCATGCATGTAGTACTTTGTTTCCATAGCTAATAGAATTTTGCAATAAGTGTGTGAGTTCTTTATGACTAATGTTGAGTCCATGGATTATACGCACTCTCATCCTTCCATCATTGCTAGCCTCTTCGGTACCATGCATTGCCCTTTATCACCTTGAGATTTGGTGCAAACTTCGCTGGTGCATCCAAACCCTGTGATACGATACGCCCTATCACACATAAGCCTCCTTATATCTTCCTCAAAATAGCCACCATACCTACCTATTATGGCACTTCCATAGCCATTCCGAGATATATTGCCATGCAACTTCCATCATCATCATATACATGACTTGAGCATTCATTGTCATATTGCTTTGCATGATCGTAATATAGCTAGCATGATATTTTCATGGCTTGTCCGTTTTTTGATATCTTAGCTATGCTAGATCATCGTACATCCTGGTACACTGCTAGAGGCATTCATATAGAGTCATATCTTTGTTCTAGTATCGAGTTGTAATATTGAGTTGTAAGTAAATAAAAGTGTGATGATCATCATTATTAGAACATTGTACCATGTGAGGTTATCAAAATAAAAGAGGTCAAAGAATCCCAAATAAAAAAAGAGACCAAAGAAGCCCACCAAATAAACAAATAAAAACAAATAAAAATGTGAGAAAAGAGAGAAGGGACAATGTTACTATACTTTTACCACACTTGTGCTTCAGAGTAGCACCATGTTCTTCATATAGAGAGTCTCTTGAGTTATCACTTTCATATACTAGTGGGAATTTTCATTATAGAACTTGGCTTGTATATTCCAACGATGGGCTTCATCAAATGCCCTAGGTCTTCATGAGCAAGCAAGTTGGATGCACACCCACCTAGTTTTCAGTTTGCGCTTTCATACACTTATAGCTCTTAGTGCATCTGTTGCATGGCAATCCCTACTCCTCACATTGCCATCAATTGATGGGCATCTCCATAGCCCATTGATTAGCTACGTTGATGTGAGATTTTCTTCCTTTTTGTCTTCTCCACACCACCTCCATCATCATATTCTATTCCACCTATAGTGCTATATCCATGGCTAACGCTCATGTATTGCGTGAAAGTTGAAAAGGTTTGAGAACATCAAAAGTATGAAACAATTGCTTGGCTTGTCATCGGGGTTGTGCATGATTTGAATATTTTGTGTGGTGAAGATGGAGCATAGCCAAACCATATGATTTTGTAGGGATAACTTTCTTTGGCCATGTTATTTTGAAAAGACATGATTGCTTTATTAGTATGCTTGAAGTATTATTTTCTTAATGTCAAATGATAGACTATTGCTTTGAATCACTTGTGTCTTAATATTCATTCCATGATTAGATTACATGATCAAGATTATGCTAGGTAGCATTCCACATGAAAAATTATCTTTTTTATCATTTACCTACTCGAGGACGAGCAGGAATTAAGCTTGGGGATGCTGATATGTCTCCATCGTATCTATAATTTTTGATTGTTCTATGCCAATATTCTACAACTTTCATATACTTTTGGCAACTTTTTATACTATTTTTGGGACTAACATATTGATCCAGTGCCCAGTGCCAGTTCTTGTTTGTTGCATGTTTTTTGTTTCACAGAAAATCCATATCAAACGGAGTCCAAACAGGATAAAAACTGACGGAGATTTTTTCTGGAATATATGTGATTTTTGGGAAGAACAATCAACGCAAGACAATTCCCGAGGGGGGCACGAGGCAGGGGGCGCGCCCCAGGGTTTCAGGCGCGCCCTAGGCCCTCGTGGCCACCCCCTAAGGTGGTTGGTGCCCTTCTTTCGCCGCAAGAAAGCTAATATCCGGATAAAAATTGTGTCCAAATTTCAGCCCAATCGGAGTTACAGATCTCCATGAATGTAAGAAACGGTGAAAGGACAGAATCTGGAATGCAGAAACAGAGAGAGACAGAGAGACAGGTCCAATCTCGGAGGGGCTCTCGCCCCTCCACCGCCATGGAGGCCATGGACCAGAGGGGAAACCCTTCTCCCATCTAGGGAGAAAGTCAAGAAAGAAGAATAAGAAGGGGGCCCTCTCCCTCTCTCTCCCGGTGGCGCCGGAACGCCGTCGGGCCATCATCATGTCACCGCAATCTACACCAACACCTCCGTCATCTTCACCAACATCTTCATCATCTTCCCCCATCTATCTACAGCGGTCCACTCTCCCGCAGCCCATTGTACCCTCTACTTGAACATGGTGCTTTATGCTTCATATTATTATCCAATGATGTGTTGCCATCCTATGATGTCTGAGTAGATTTTCATTATCCTATCGGTAATTGGTGAACTGCTATGATTGGTTTAATTTTCTTGTGGTTATGTTGCTGTCCTTTGGTGCCCATCATATGAGCGCGTGTGTGGATCACACCATAGGGTTAGTTGTATGTTGATAGGACTATGTATTAGAGGGCAAGAGTGACAGAAGCTTCAACCTAGCATAGAAATTGATGCATACGGGATTGAAGGGGGACCAATATATCTTATGGGTTTTACCTTAATGAATGTTAGTAGTTGCAGATGCTTGCTAGTAGTTCCAATCATAAGTGCATAGAATTCCAAGTCAAGGATGACATGCTAGCAGTGGCTTCTCCCACATAAAACTTGCTATCGGTCTAGTAAAGTAGTCAATTGCTTAGGGACAATTTCGCAACTCCTACCACCACTTTCCACACTCGCTATACTAACTTTATTGCTTCTTTACCTAAACAACCCCTACTTTTTATTTACGTGCTCTTTATTATCTTGCAAACCTTTCCAAAAACACCTACAAAGTACTTCTAGTTTCATACTTGTTCTAGGTAAAGCGAACGTCAAGCGTGCGTAGAGTTGTATCGGTGGTCGATAAAAATTGAGGGAATATTTGTTCTACCTTTAGCTCCTCATTGGGTTCGACACTCTTTCTTATCGAAAGAGGCTACAATTGATCCCCTATACTTGTGGGTTATCAGCGCTCGAAGTACGCCGTCCACGGCGTGTTGTTGTCGGGGCGTACCTCAGCCGGTCCCACGCGTTCGCCGGCAGTGAGGAGCGGATGCGTGCGAGTTCGGCATGGCGGTTGGCTCTGGTGGGTGGCGGTGGTACTGGGACACCGTCGGCGCTCAGCTTCCACGAGCCCGGCACCCGCATATCCGGCGATGCCGGGTCGTCTGCCTCGTAGAGGAGGCGGGCCTTGTCCTTATGGAGGTGGCGGCGGCCGAAGCCATTGGAAGCCGCTCTATCGCTGGGGTACCTCTCGGCCATGTCGCCAGCGGGGAGCGGGAGAGAGAGGAGCTTCATCGACGGGGAGGTCGAGAGAGGCATCGGCGGGAGAGGGCGAGAGTTTGTGAGTTCACCGCTGATGGAAGGGGTGGCTTTTATAGGCGGCGAAGGGGCGGGTGGGTGGCAAGGGGACGGCTGTCGTGTGTACATGTGGCGGGGAGCTGGCGAGACGCACGTTGGCTCCTTCACTGCGCCACCCATGAGGCATTAATGGAGGCTGGCCAGCGTGGCAGCCTTGGCATTGATTCCCGTGGGAACCAAGGCGATGAGGACGACGAAGGTGGCGAGTCGCTGACTCGGCGAGACCACTGGATTTCACGCCAAAAGAGTTTCCCCTGGCGCCCCCAACTCGTCGGTTAGGCCTGGGTCCACCGGCGCCAAATTCGGCCCGAACCGGCGATAATTGGGCTTCTCGGAGCGTGACTGGGCCCTTTTATTCTCACCAGCGATAAAAAAGGCCTTGGGGGCCGTTTGGAGCACGAGTGGAGATGCTCTTAGGGCCCATGGCGCCCTAGGAACATTCTAGGGGGGCTCCGAAATTTTTTGAAACCTTCCCGAGCCTTCAGGTGGTCTTTTGGGTTTTCCGTAATTTTTCTGGTTCACCGTAACTTTTCCAATTTTCTCTAAAGCACTTCCATTTTTTCTAAAACACTTTTCGTTCTCTCTCTAAAACATTTTTGATATTCCCAAAACTTTTTCCGTGAATTTCATTCACGCTCCTAATAGTTTTAGTACTCAGAAAATTGGTTAACCTTAAGCATGTGACCCTGTAGATTTGATAGAGTGAATACATGACCTAGAAATATTCCGGTCGATGATCAATAGTGGGATTTGGGCATCCATATTGACCCTACACTTACATGATTTGTTAGTGAGCGAACCTTTAGTATCCATTTGCTTTGCGATATATCAAAAGTTGAGACAAGACTTCTGACATCGCTGTGAAGCAACAACTTCATCGCTATACCAAGTTATCCTCGTTATTGGTCTTGTTCTTTTACTCATTTCTGTATTTTGGCATCTCTGTGATCATATCATGTCGTGTCTAGCCATACAATGATGGATACAACCCGAAGAATATCTCTCCATCGCCGGAGAAGGAAATCCCAATCTCGAGCTACTTTCCAACACACCAGAAAGTTGTCATTATAATCACCCAGTTATATGTACATTTGACGAACCCCAAAGTACACATCTGACATGAAGTTACTTGATACTATCATGATCTAAGGAAGTGAGTATATGATCATTCGGCTGGGTCTGCCATTGTTGCAATAACAACGTGCTCTCATTGTTGTCGGCATCCTTGTTACTTTAACAAGGCCCTATCATTAGGAAAATAGTGTCATCATGCAACACATGAGCTAGTCTTAGAGGCGAGACTAGGAACATATTATTGTGTTTATGTTTCCACACATGCTTATGAGTTTTCCTCGGAATCTCACATTCAAGGATCATAGCAATTATAGCACAAAAAATAAGCATTAATTACAAACCTAGAAATAAATAGTAATATTTATTATTTCACCTACGGCATATTTCCAATAGTCCCCCACTTGCATTAGAGTCAATAATCTAGTTTACATAAGTCCTCTAGCACCAAACACAGTCCGGTGTTGCTCATGATTCGCTCATGGTAAAGGCTTCGTCATTGGGTCTGGCACATTGAGATCCGCGTGAATCTTGCACACTTTCTGTCACAGATCCACATGATTCAACTGGGTCTCCAAGACCAGTATTTCATGTGAGGAAGAAGAAAAGAAATCTTCAGCCAGTTCAAGTTATACCCAAGATTGGCAGAAGCCTCAAACGGCCCAAGTTTGACAATGCCAAATTCTTTGAGGAGAAGAATTTCTTCCTCGGCGAGTCACCTTATGACTCAGCAAAAATCAGGCGTCTATGCTTTTGGACCAAGACACAAATGAACTACTATACCTCATTGCTATTTGAGAAGAACAAGATCTTCCTACATTGTCATATTCCTCATGTGGACATGGAATCCATTCCATGCTTCCGACTAGTTTTGGTTGTTCTTCGTGATGCAGGCTTGCTCAGCTTCTGCACAAATGTCTGTGATTGGAATGAGGAACTCATTCTTCAGTTCTACACCACATTGCACTTCACAGGCAATGCTAACGACATCGCAACATGGACTCTGGACTGGATGAGTGAATACACTCACTACAAGGTACCAGTTGATGAATTACTTCATGCTCTTCCAGTAGGCCCATCCCTTGAAGAAGCAAGAAAGATCTGTGAAGAACCTGAACTTCCACATCATTTGATGCAAGTGTTGATGAAGCCATTGGCTGAAGGAGAAGCTCGGAGAACTACCTTCTTGGTGAAGGATTTGCTATATGTGCCTTGAACTGTCTACAAGATTTTGGCCAAGACCCTCAATCCCATCAAAGGACACAACTCTGAAACTGAAGAAGTTGTGTGAGTCATGAAGAATCTGTTCTTTCATATCATACATGGCACTCCCATCAACACACACAATTTCTTCATGAGGACTTCGGTCACAGTGGCCCAGTCGGCCCTTGATTTGGAGCCGTATGCGCCATGGATCATGAGATTCATCAGATCCCAGTCTTCAATCAACTACAGGGCAGATGATCGGAATCATCTCAGTTTTCTGCCAAAGGTAGAAGTTCTTCATAGCACAATATCCTTAGTTCCTGGCAAGGGCAAGGCAGTCATTCATGAAGGAATTCGCCCCCTTGATGGAAAATTTCACCAGCCTGCTTCCAACTCAACTGGTGATGAAACTGCAAGCCAAGACACTACTGCAAAGGCGTCAAGGCCATCTCCTCAACTAGAAGCCTCACATGCCATGACCCACCAGGAACTCCTCATCAGCTTGCACCAGAAAATTGACATAAACCATGATTGGCTTAAGCGTCAACTACGAAAGAAGAATTAAGATAGATCTAACCATAGCATGAAACATATGGATCCAAATCAGCCCCTTACGGAATAGCGCATAAACTAGGGTTTAAGCTTCTGTCACTCTAGCAACCCATCATCTAATTACTACTCCACAATTCCTTCCCTTGGGCCCAAAGATGGTGAAGTGTCATGTAGTCGACGTTCACATGACACCACTAAAGGAAGCAACAACATACATATCATCAAAATATCGAACGAATACCAAATTCACATGATTACTAATGATGAGACTTCTCCCATGTCCTCAAGAACAAAAGTAACTACTCGCAAATCATATTCATGCTCAAGATCAGAGGGGTATTGAATATCATTAAGGATTTGAACATATGATCTTCCACCAAATAAACCAATTAGTATCAACTAAAAGACGTAATCAACACTACTAGTAGCCCACATGTACCAATATGAGGTTTTCAGACAAATATTGAATACAAGAGATGAACAAGGGTTTGAGATGAGATGGTGCCGATGAACATATTGATGAAGATTGGTCCTCCCATGATGAGAGGGTTGTTGGTGATGACGATGGCTTCGATTTCCCCCTCCCGGAGGGAGGTTTCCCTGGCATAATCTCTTCGCCTGGGAGCAAAAGTGCTCCTGCTTAGGTTCCACCTCGAGACGGCAGTGCTTCATCCTGAAACCTTTCTTCTGATTTTGTAGGTCAAATGGCACCGTATAGGAGAAGATGGGCCCGGGAGGCCTGCCAGGGGCGCCACAAGCTCAGGGGGCTCGCCTGGGGGTAGGGCGAGCCCCCGAGGCTTGTGGATGCCTGGTGGGTCCCCCTCTGGTATTTCTTTCGCCAATAATTTTTAATATATTCCAAAATAATTCTCCATCAATTTTTAGCTCATTTGGAGTTGTTTAGAAAAGGTGCCTCCGATATAGCCCTTTCTGGTCAAGAATTCCAGTTGTCGGCAATCTCCCTCTTCATGTGAAACTTGCAAAATAAGAGAGAAAAGGCATAAGAATTGTATTATAAGGTGAAATAACAGTCCATAATGCAATAAATATCAACATGATGCAAAATGGACGTATCATTGCCCCTGGCTATAAATAGCCCCCCCCCCCCCCACACACACAACCACTTGTTGGTTGGCTACTCTAGAGAGAACTTGACACTTGTCATTTGAGAGCAACCCATCCTCTAACGACTTTGAGAGAATGCTAAGTGAGGGAAAACCCACCAGAGCCAAAGTAATTGAGCATCACTAAAGAAATTGTTTTGTGTGATCCGACGTTTGTTACCTTTGAAGACTGTCATTCTTCCAGACGGTTAGGCGTCATGTTCTGAGCACCCAAGAGTCATTGTGGTGTGCTGGTGAACAAGTCCGTGAAGATTTTGGAAGTCCACCTTGAAGACTTACCACAAGTGATTGGGCGAGGTCTAAGTGAACTTGGCTCGAGAGGAATATAGTGAGGACTGTGTGTCCTCTGAGTTCATCTCAGCCGCCTCAACCAGATGTACAGTTGATACAACAACAAGAACTGGTCTACCAAATCGTTGTGTCTTCACCAAGCCAACCTGGTTTCAAATTCCTCACCCTTTCCTTTACGTTATTTCGCTGCTGAAGAATTTTTGATCTACTCTTTGACGAATTTGAACTAAAGACTTTCATCATGTTGTCTTTCATTTCTTCACTTCATCTTCCTCATGCTTGAATGCTTGTATGATTGCATGTTCTTCACCTATATGCATCTTGTATGCATGCTTCCCGCTACTGTGATGATTTAGTTGCCTTTCGTTTCTATTTCTTCACTCTGATTGTAACATCCCAAATTTGCAATTTGGAATGTTATACACTAGATCATCATGCATATCATATTTTCTTGCATTTTAGTTGATCCTAGAAATTTCACGCAACTCAAGGACCACGGAGAGAGTTGGAGATTTCGTTATTTTCATATTTGAGAGTTTTCTCAAATTTGAAAAGAGGATCATTTGATTTATTTATTTCATTTTCAATTATCTTTCCAATATCAAAAAAATGAGAGAGGGAATAATATGACTTTCCCAAGGTTAGGAAAAATGAAGATCTAATGAATAAATCAAATTTTGGTTTTGCCGGAGTTTTGTTTGCTTTTATTTGGATAGGGAAAAATGCGTGTTTTCGAAAATTGCATTCTAGGCCCGGAGAAAAGTTCATTTTGTTCGACTCATTTTTAGGAGTCGGGGAAAATTTACTTTAGAAATTTTGGAGTTCGTTTAGTTTTTCTTTTCTTTGTTTTTCTGCGCGTGTAACTATTTAAAAAAAAAGAGGAGCAGTCCTGCGCGCCAGGCCAGCCGGGCCAAGGCCCAGCCAGCCGCCACCGCCCCCAGCCCCTCGCGCTAGCCGAGTCCTAGAAGGACTCTAGGCCGCCGCCCCTCCCCCCCCCCTTGCCCCTTCCCCAAGCAAGAGACCCCCCCACCTATATAAATACCCAACCCCCCCCCCTCTCCACCCCAAGCCGCCGCCTATAGTAGCCGCCGCCTATAGCCGCCGCCGCCTTAAGCCGCCGCCGCCGCCTTAAGCAGCCGCCGCCGCCTTAAGCCGCCGCCCGGAGCCCCGCCTCCCGAGGTAGCCCCGCGCCGCGCCTCTTTTTCTTTCCCCGGTTCGGTTTTTTTCTTAAAAGAACCGTTCCGTTTCTTTTCCGTTTTCTTTCCGGTTTTTCTTTTCGGTTTCTTTTCCGAAAACCCTAGATCGGTTTTCATTCTTCTTTCGGACCGTTCGTCTCAACGAACGTGATCACCGATTTTTCCCGGTTAACGACGCCCATTCGTTTAACCGCTCGTCTCTTTCTTTTCGTCGGATTTATTCCGCGATCGTGATCTCAGATCCGATCTTCGTTCTAGTCTTTCTTCTCGCTCGTTTATCGGAATCAGGTGATTCAAGCGCCTGGAGTTTCGTTTTGAAACCGCCGTTCCGGCTAATCAACTTGAACAAGCCTTTGCTACAGTAAAATTTGACCTAGTTTCAACTTGCTAGAACCGAGTTGTTTTCTTCCGCCGTTTGTTTTCCGTTTCTTTGTTCGGTTCGTTCTTTCTTTGCAACCGGAGTTCTTAAGTTGAACTCTCTGGTTCGTTCTCTTGTTCGAGTTTTACCTGTGCATCAGATGAGTACTTATTGTGTGCTTGTTGTTTGTCTGCGATAGATCACCCGGATTGCGTCGCTTGTTACTTCGAAACCCTAGGTCTCGCGGATCATCAGCAAGGCAAGTAACACTTTGATCATACCTTTTCTACAACCCATGTTTTATTGCATTAGATCAATCCTCTCACATTGCATGATTAGGATCTAATTAAATTGTGGGATGGGAAGTAGATGAGGTAGTACCTATTACGTGTATTATTATGAAACCTTTGGGAGTTACTTCTACGTTTGCTTATTATGCCATGCTATGCTAGTAGACGTGGATTGGGTGAGTGATATCCATGACAGATGTGAGATTGATAATTTAATGGTTTACCTAAGGTGGCAACCTAACACACATCTGGGTGGATTGAGGCACCTGATGTCTATCAGGACTTGCCTGTTTTTATTTCGGACCGCCACCCAGGCTCAAAGGGATCATAAGATCATTCATGCTAGTAACTTCCGTGTGCAGCCACAAGCCATTATGGGCTCTGGCATAGTTGAGTAAGTTGTGCGAACTCTTACCGGTAGACTAGCAGATGTAGGGGAAAGTAGGTGTACCGGTCTACCCACATGTAAGGTGCTAGCGCTTCTGAAAGACTGTGTCTCGGTCATCCGTTTCTCAAACACCCTGTAGTGCGAGAAACCAAACGGAGGCGATCGAGTCTTGTGGGGAAAAGTGCGCAAACCTCTGCAGAGTGTACAAACTAATCATGATTAGCCGTGTCCCCGGTTATGGACAACTTGAGTATCTAGTACTTGAATATCATGTGAATCTCATCATGTTACTTCTAATTAATGTTGTTGGGTTTTAATTGTTCACCTAATTGGGATCGGAATGCTGTTCAACCATTCTCGATGTTTAAAACCACCATGTTAGTTTAAATTAAATTTTATTTCCTTTGCAAGTAGGGAAAAACTGGCTTTACGCAAAACTGTAACCATAGAGCTTTCCACCAGCCATATATGCATATAGTATAGCTGTTTCATTCCATTACTCTCTATGTGTTACATTGCCAGCATATTCCATGTGCTGACCCGTTTTCGGGCTGCAACCTTCATGTTGCAGACTTTTCAGACGACGAGTAAGGTGCTTTTAGGTCGTGGTCCTATACTCAGTGATGCCGTTGGAGTTGATGGACCCATTTATCTTCCGAGTCTTCCGCTGTTATCGTTATTAGATGGCCTTAAGCCATTTTTATTGTAATAAGTTCTCTTTTGAGACAACGATGTAATAAGTGTGTGATTGCCACTCTGCTATAAATCCTTCGATGTACTGTGTGGTGTCAGCATTACTGATCCAGGGATGACACCGGAGCACAGTAGACTTGATCCATTCGGGTCGGGTCGCCACAGAGATGGTATCAGAGCACACGCTGACTGTAGGACACGACCACTAAGTTAAAGCCATAGATCACCATTCTCTTCTCATTTTCTAACTCCTCATCTTTTCTACTCTTTTAGGATGACGAACGCGAAGATTAAGTACGCTCAACCGGATGAAGGCACACCATTTGGATTTCACCTGAAGGAAGTCACCAAGTACTTGAACATTGGATTACCAAGCTTCACGGGAACCTTCAACGCCACTCTGCCTGAAGAGGAGCGCTGGAATATTCAAGCTCACGTTCCGGGAAGGACATTCACACCAATCACGAAGCCCATAGATAGTGTTTTCAATGCACGAACCTGGAGTCTGGGAAGGAGCATGGCAGCTCATATCACCATGGGACGCATTGGAGAAGTTTATCTAGAAGACCTCAAGGACACTATCTACCAGATTTGCGGACGCCGAGATGAACAATGGGAGTTAGTCAGCACCAAGAAGGATAGATCCATTGCATCTTTCATCCAGGAGTTAAACAAGCACATTCGACGCCACGAGAACCAGATGTGCAATGATATGATAGAGTTGAAGAATGCAAAGGCAAGGATCATCGAGCTAGAAGGAGAACTGAAGTCTACACGCAAGGACTACATGGACGAGATCATAGCTCTAGCAAGACACAATGGCGATCTTAAGCAGGAGATTGAAGAACTCAAGAGGAAGTTAGCATCCAAGGAGGGAGACGAGTACGTCGCATGTCCGGACAACTACATCATCATCGACGACACCGATTCGGATCCAAGTGAACCCGACTTTGAAGACGAAGCTGGAGCAGATATCATGGAGTCTTCCACCGGTTCAAATTTCTAGATGACCACCAGATAGTAGTAGTATTCCCCCATGTAAACATCATAGTCGAGCACTTTTGCGATAGTTTTAGACCGATTGTAAGCCCTTGTTTGATTGAATGAAGTGATTTTGTGTGCATTTGCTCATGTGCATTGGGGTAGTGTTTTCTCTTTAGACCTCACTCTATTCTTAATTCTCGTCTTTTCTAAACCCTCAGATGCCTCCGAGACGTGACAATGGATTTCCACCGGAGCTCACTCAGTTGATCCAGCAGCAGAATCAATTGATGCAGATGTTAGTCCAGAACCAGCAGAACAACACCAACAACAACCCACCACCACCACCACCACCTGTTGACCACTTAGCCCGTTTTCTTAGGCTGAATCCGCCGGTGTTTTCCAGTAGCACCGAGCCAATAGTAGCAGACGATTGGCTCCGCAAGATAGGAAGGGAGTTGACCACTGCAGGATGCACAGATGGTGAGAAAGTGAAGTTTGCCGCACATCAGCTAGACGGACCCGCGGCAGCATGGTGGGAGAATTTCACAGCCACTTACCCAGTTGACACTGTCACATGGGATCAGTTTCAGCAAGCTTTCCGCACTGCCCATGTTTCAGCAGGAGCTATGGCCATGAAGAAGCGTGAGTTCCGCAACTTACGCCAGGGAGGAAGGACAGTTGGCCAGTACGTTGACGATTTCAGCAAGTTAGCACGTTATGCCCCAGATGACGTTGCTACGGATGCAGCTAAGCAGGAGAAGTTTCTGGAAGGACTGAATGATGAACTAAGCATGCATTTGATGGTAGCGAGTTTCAACAACTGCCAGGAGTTGGTAGATCGTGCCATCATGATTGAAGGAAAGAAACAGCAGATTGAGAACCGTAAGAGGAAGTATGGACAGGGGAAGTATAACTCTGGAGCCCAGCAGAAGCCCCGTTTTATCCCTAAACCGGGATTTCAGTTTCAGCATACCCATGGAGGAGGTAGTTCGCACAACCATAATGGCCACAAGAATGGTAATGGGAATGGAGGAAGCAACGGCCAGAACCGGACCACCCCATCGACCCCAACCAAGAGAGATCTGAGTCAAGTCACTTGTTTCAAGTGTTCCAAGACCGGACATTATGCCAATGAATGTCCCGAAGGCCAGAATGGAAATGGCAATGGAAGCTCTGGGAAGAAGCCGAACCCTTTCAATAGGGGACAGGTGAACCACGTTAATGTGGAGGAGGTTGAAGATCAGCCCGATGCAGTAATCGGTAAGTTTTTGGTTAAGTCATTTATTGCACTCGTTCTTTTTGATACTGGTGCATAGCATTCATACATATCAAGGGGATTTGTGAAGAAGTATAGCCTGCCCACTAGGATTCTTAAAACGCCTATGTTAGTAAGCTCGCCAGGAGCAGAGTACATGGCCAGACAAGGATGTTTCCAAGTGCCATTAAGTATAGGAAGGCATGTTTTCCCAACGGATTTAATTATTCTGGAGTCCCAAGGTCTGGATGTGATTCTTGGTATGGATTGGCTGTCGATGTATGGAGGAAACATCGATTGCGCCAGTAAGACAATTTTGCTTACCACACCAGAAGGAAGAAGGATCAAGTATGTATCCCGGCATGTGCCAAACAGGACACGAGTAAACTGCCTAACAGGAGTTGTGCAAGAAGAAGTACCAGTGGTAAAGGATTTTCCTGATGTATTTCCTGAGGAATTACCAGGCATGCCACCGGATAGAGACATTGAGTTTTTGATTGAGTTATTGCCAGGTACAGGCCCAATATCGAAGCAACCGTACCGGATGCCAGCAAAGGATTTGGTGGAAATTAAGAATCAGATTAAGGAGTTATTGGATAAAGGTTACATTCGCCCAAGTTCTTCGCCTTGGGGATCACCCGTGCTCCTAGTGGAAAAGAAGGATGGATCATTAAGGATGGTTGTTGATTATTGGGGATTGAATGAAGTAACCATCAAGAATAAGTATCCACTGCCAATGATTAATGATCTGTTTGATCGTTTGCAAGGAGCTAAAGTGTTTTCCAAGATCGATCTGCGATCAGGGTACCATCAATTGAAGATTTGAGAGCAGGACATACCTAAGACAGCATTCACCACAAGATATGGACTGTATGAGTATACCGTTATGTCATTTGGATTGACTAACGCACCTGCCTATTTTATGAACCTGATGAACAAAGTGTTTATGGAGTTTTTGGATAAGTTCGTCGTAGTGTCATTAATGACATCCTGGTTTATTCAAAGAATGAAGAGGAGCATAAGGAACATTTGCGTTTGGTTTTGGAGAAACTAAGGGAACATCAGTTATATGCCAAGTTCAGCAAATGTGAGTTTTGGTTGAAGGAAGTTGGATTCCTCGGACACGTTATATCCGGAGAAGGTATAGCAGTTGACCCCACAAAGGTTGAGACTATAACCGAATGGGAAGCACCAACGACAGTTGGAGAGATCCGGAGTTTTCTTGGACTCGCAGGATACTACCGGAGATTCACTGAGAACTTTTCAAAGATTGCAAAGCCTATGACTGAATTGTTGAAGAAGGATACTAAGTTCAATTGGACTGAGGAATGTGAGGCTAGTTTCCAGGAATTAAAGAAACGCTTGGTTACCTCACCAGTATTGATTTTGCCAGATCAGACCAAGGATTATGAGGTGTATTGTGACGCTTCACATCGAGGACATGGAGCAGTGCTTATGCAGGAAGGAAGAGTTGTTTCATATGCTTCACGACAACTGAAGCCTCATGAATTGAATTATGCCACGCATGATTTGGAGTTAGCAGCCGTAGTGCATGCATTGAAGACATGGAGACATTTCCTCATTGGAAATCATTGTGAGGTGTACACGGATCACAAGAGTTTGAAGTGCATTTTCACTCAGAAGGAGTTGAACCTCCGACAAAGGAGATGGATGGAGCTCATTAAGGATTATGACATGAGATTGCATTACCATCCCGGAAAAGCTAATGTAGTAGCTGACGCATTGAGCCATAAGAGCCATGTCAATATGGTAATGACGGGGAAAATACCCAAGGAGTTAGCAGAAAACCTTCGTGAGCTATGTTTGGAAATAGTTCCGAGAGGCTATGTAGCAGCATTAGAGATTCAGTCAACATTGATGGATAAGATCAGAGAAGCTCAGAAATCTGACAAGGAGATTGCTGCTATAAAAGAGAAATTGAGCGAAGGAAAAGCAAAGGGATTTCGTGAGGATGAGCACGATACCCTATGGTTTGAGGACCGTGTTTATGTGCCAAATGACCCGGAGATCAGGAAGTTGATTTTGCACGAGGCACATGATTCACCGTATTCGATTCACCCCGGGAATACCAAGATGTATTTGGATTTGAAGGAAACATTCTGGTGGACCGGAATAAAGAAGGATATTGTAGCATATGTAGCAGTTTGTGACGTACGTCAGAGAGTAAAGGCAGAGCATCAGAAGCCAGCAGGATTGTTACAACCATTGCCGATACCCGAATGGAAGTGGGATAAGATAGGCATGGATTTTATCACAGGACTACCCAGGACGAAAGCAGGCTATGACTCGATATGGGTAGTAGTTGATCGTTTGACGAAGGTAGCACATTTCATTCCAGTTAAGACCACTTACACCAGTGATAAGTTGGCAAAGATATACATGACTAGAATCATTTGTTTGCATGGAGTTCCGCGAAGTATTGTGTCAGATAGAGGAACTCAATTTACCTCAAAGTTTTGGAATCAGTTGCATGAAACTTTGGGAACGAGACTAGAGTTCAGCACAGCTTTTCATCCGCAGACAGATGGACAGACCGAGAGAGTCAATCAGATTTTGGAAGATATGCTGAGAGCTTGTGCACTAGATTATGGATCTAGTTGGGACGATAACTTGCCGTATGCGGAGTTTTCTTATAACAACAGTTACCAAACCAGTTTGAAGATGGCACCTTTCGAAGCTTTATACGGAAGGAGGTGCAGGACACCGTTGTCATGGGACGAAGTTGGAGACCGTCAATTCTTTGGTCCAGATTTGATTAAGGAGTCTGAACGGAAGGTTAAGTTGATTCGCGATAGGCTCAAGGTAGCCCAGTCCAGGCAGAAGAGCTACGCAGATTCTAAACGCAAGGAGACAGTTTACGAAACCGGAGACAGAATTTATCTTCGAGTATCCCCACTTCGAGGAGTTAAGCGCTTTGGAGTTAAGGGAAAGTTAGCACCGCGTTTCGTTGGACCGTATAAGATCTTGCAACGTATGGGAGAAGTCGCTTATAAGTTGGAATTACCGGAGGAACTGTCAGGAGTTCATGATGTATTCCATGTTTCTCAGCTGAAGAAATGTCACGCCGAGATGGCGGAGGTACCGCTAAGAGATACCGTGCCACTCGAAGCGATTCAGTTGAAGGATGACTTAACATATGAGGAGAAGCCAGTCAAGATTCTCGATTATGCCAGTAGAGTCACCCGCAGCAAGGTCATCAAGTTTTGCAAAGTTCAGTGGAACCATCACTCAGAGGATGAAGCCACCTGGGAGAGAGAAGAAGATTTGCTCAAGGACCACCCTCACCTATTTTCTAGCCAACCCGAATCTCGAGGGCGAGATTCATCTTAAGGGGGGTAGGTTTGTTTGTAACATCCCAAATTTGCAATTTGGAATGTTATACACTAGATCATCATGCATATCATATTTTCTTGCATTTTAGTTGATCCTAGAAATTTCACGCAACTCAAGGACCACGGAGAGAGTTGGAGATTTCGTTATTTTCAATTTGAGAGTTTTCTCAAAATTTGAAAAGAGGATCATTTGATTTATTTATTTCATTTTCAATTATCTTTCCAATATCAAAAATGAGAGAGGGAATAATATGACTTTCCCAAGGTTAGGAAAAATGAAGATCTAATTGAATAAATCAATTTTGGTTTTGCCGGAGTTGTTTGCTTTTATTGGATAGGGAAAAATGCGTGTTTTCGAAAATTGCATTCTAGGCCGGAGAAAAGTTCATTTTGTTCGACTCATTTTTAGGAGTCGGGGAAAATTTACTTTAGAAATTTTGGAGTTCGTTTAGTTTTTTCTTTCTTTGTTTTTCTGCGCGTTGTAACTATTTAAAAAAAAAAAAGAGGAGCAGCTCCTGCGCGCCAGGCCAGCCGGGCCAAGGCCCAGCCAGCCGCCACCGCCCCCAGCCCCTCGCGCGAGCCGAGTCCTAGAAGGACTCTAGGCCGCCGCCCCTCCCCCCCCCCTTTGCCCCTTCCCCAAGCAAGAGACCCCCCCAACCTATATAAATACCCAACACCCCCCCCCCTCTCCACCCCAAGCCGCCGCCTATAGTAGCCGCCGCCTATAGCCGCCGCCGCCTTAAGCCGCCGCCGCCGCCTTAAGCAGCCGCCGCCGCCTTAAGCCGCCGCCCGGAGCCCCGCCTCCCGAGGTAGCCCCGCGCCGCGCCTCTTTTTCTTTCCCCGGTTCGGTTTTTTTCTTAAAAGAACCGTTCCGTTTCTTTTCCGTTTTCTTTCCGGTTTTTCTTTTCGGTTTCTTTTCCGAAAACCCTAGATCGGTTTTCATTCTTCTTTCGGACCGTTCGTCTCAACGAACGTGATCACCGATTTTTCCTGGTTAACGACGCCCATTCGTTTAACCGCTCGTCTCTTTCTTTTCGTCGGATTTATTCCGCGATCGTGATCTCAGATCCGATCTTCGTTCTAGTCTTTCTTCTCGCTCGTTTATCGGAATCAGGTGATTCAAGCGCCTGGAGTTTCGTTTCGAAACCGCCGTTCCGGCTAATCAACTTGAACAAGCCTTTGCTACAGTAAAATTTGACCTAGTTTCAACTTGCTAGAACCGAGTTGTTTTCTTCCGCCGTTTGTTTTCCGTTTCTTTGTTCGGTTCGTTCTTTCTTTGCAACCGGAGTTCTTAAGTTGAACTCTCTGGTTCGTTCTCTTGTTCGAGTTTTACCTGTGCATCAGATGAGTACTTATTGTGTGCTTGTTGTTTGTCTGCGATAGATCACCCGGATTGCGTCGCTTGTTACTTCGAAACCCTAGGTCTCGCGGATCATCAGCAAGGCAAGTAACACTTTGATCATACCTTTTCTACAACCCATGTTTTATTGCATTAGATCAATCCTCTCACATTGCATGATTAGGATCTAATTAAATTGTGGGATGGGAAGTAGATGAGGTAGTACCTATTACGTGTATTATTATGAAACCTTTGGGAGTTACTTCTACGTTTGCTTATTATGCCATGCTATGCTAGTAGACGTGGATTGGGTGAGTGATATCCATGACAGATGTGAGATTGATAATTTAATGGTTTACCTAAGGTGGCAACCTAACACACATCTGGGTGGATTGAGGCACCTGATGTCTATCAGGACTTGCCTGTTTTTATTTCGGACCGCCACCCAGGCTCAAAGGGATCATAAGATCATTCATGCTAGTAACTTCCGTGTGCAGCCACAAGCCATTATGGGCTCTGGCATAGTTGAGTAAGTTGTGCGAACTCTTACCGGTAGACTAGCAGATGTAGGGGAAAGTAGGTGTACCGGTCTACCCACATGTAAGGTGCTAGCGCTTCTGAAAGACTGTGTCTCGGTCATCCGTTTCTCAAACACCCTGTAGTGCGAGAAACCAAACGGAGGCGATCGAGTCTTGTGGGGAAAAGTGCGCAAACCTCTGCAGAGTGTACAAACTAATCATGATTAGCCGTGTCCCCGGTTATGGACAACTTGAGTATCTAGTACTTGAATATCATGTGAATCTCATCATGTTACTTCTAATTAATGTTGTTGGGTTTTAATTGTTCACCTAATTGGGATCGGAATGCTGTCAACCATTCTCGATGTTTAATAACCACCATGTTAGTTAAATAAATTTATTCCTTTGCAGTAGGGAAAAACTGGCTTTACGCAAAACTGTAACCATAGAGCTTTCCACCAGCCATATATGCATATAGTATAGCTGTTTCATTCCATTATTCTCTATGTGTTACATTGCCAGCATATTCCATGTGCTGACCCGTTTTCGGGCTGCAACCTTCATGTTGCAGACTTTTCAGACGACGAGTAAGGTGCTTTTAGGTCGTGGTCCTATACTCAGTGATGCTGTTGGAGTTGATGGACCCATTTATCTTCCGAGTCTTCCGCTGTTATCGTTATTAGATGGCCTTAAGCCATTTTTATTGTAATAAGTTCTCTTTTGAGACAACGATGTAATAAGTGTGTGATTGCCACTCTGCTATAAATCCTTCGATGTACTGTGTGGTGTCAGCATTACTGATCCAGGGATGACACCGGAGCACAGTAGACTTGATCCATTCGGGTCGGGTCGCCACACTGATCTTCGTCAAATTCATCAGAGTTTGACGAATTTCGAAAAATCGCCCATTCACCCCTCTCTGAGAGTAAACCTGCGCTTTGAAATTGTCTCTTCATGAATTTTTGCATGCACCTAGATCACTTGAGCATCTTTCATATCAAAACATTATGTTTTTTAAAATTGCTATCTTTTTCAAATTTGTTGTTCATGTGGGAGTATATTCAGGCTTCGAAAGCAATTAGCAGAGTCACCGCATGCCATTTTAGTGGGTATTCCTTACACCTCCCTCGAACTATACCTACATAAATATAGTAAGATGGGATGTTTATCCTAAAGCTTCATAAAATCAAGTTAGCAACACTCTCTTCTCCTTACCACAAGACATGAAGTGTGCCAAACACAAAGATGTGATGGAGATAATGACAGTGGTCTTGTGAGCCATGTCAAACACTTTAGTTGGGTGTCTGTTTATCTGCACATGTATTTATAGTACTAGATTTTTTTCTTAGTGAAGTATGGTGGAGATCGAGTATGCATTTTGGTCAATACTGGAGGTTTCATGCCTACTTTCCTTCTCATACTAATTATTTATGTACTTTTGTTTGTTTCCAACACAAAAGATTTTAGTTCAGTATCCAGCTCCATCATTAATTGTTGAGATTAATTTCTTATGATGAGTATAATGGCAAACAAATGATTTATTAATAATCACATGAAATTTAGCTCATACCATTCATTTGCATCTAAGACCGGCTTTAGATGTTGAGATTGGAAGCAAATTTCTATGGTGCTGATTGGAGGAAACTGTATAGGCCTAAAAAAGTTGTGGGTGGAGTTTTTAGGGATATACAACAGCCAAACTGAGAAAACTCGCGACAACTTTTTTACATGCACAGTTCTGTTGTTTTGGTTTTTTTTCTTCTTTCCTTCAAATGGTTCTTTTTAGAGACATCATATATGCTAAAAATATGTTGGATACATGCACTTCATTTATTTATTTTGAGAAACTCACTAGTACAAACTAGCAGTACAAAACTAATCACAAACATCACACACACAATAGCCTCCACCGCTATGAATATGACAATGCCCACGAGGGATTCCGAAGTAATGGCACCACTTAATGCATGAATCATTGTTACTACATTCTACTTTAATAGCATGGCCCTTGCAGTCCCCTTGAGCTACATCCATATATAAATAAACAGAGTAAGATACGCAAGTTATCTCATGGTATTGTCAAAACAAGAAGCAATGTATGGACGCATCATTATCTTGAAGCTTCATAGAACAAGTTTGCAACGCATTTCATCTCCTTACCAGAAGACACGAGGAGTGCCAACATAAAAATACATGTGATAGCAACAACGATTGTGGTCTTACAAGCCATGGCAAACACTTTGAATGGGTCTTGGTTTATGTGGACATGTATTTATATGACTAAAAAGATTGCGTGATGGATAATTTTTTATTTGCAACATAGTACAATGGAGATTAGATATGCATGTATGTGAAGATAGGGTGTCCCACACTTATATGTTCTTCTCAGACTAATTATTTATCTATTTCTATCTGTTTCCCTCACGATACATTTAAGTTCATTATCTAGCTCTCGCATTTGTTTGTTGAGATTTAAAACACCTTTTGACGATATGTATTTGGGCAAATAAATGCTTGAAAGTAGTAGTGTTCATCTTATATCCAGTACTGGCATTAGTTGTCGAAGATTGCACATTTCTGTGACGTCAATAGTAGAAAACTACTCCCTTCGTTCCTTTTTTTAGATTCCAATAAGAGACAACATACGAAGCAAAATAAATGAATCTACACTTTAAATTACGTCTATATGCATCTGTATGTAGTTCATAGTGAAATCTCTAGAAAGACTTATATTTAGAAATAGAAGGAGTAATTAACGTCTCCTCCCACTGAACGAACATCCTCCAAAAGACTAAAATAAATTCAACAAAAATGTGAGCACTAGTGCAAGTCTAACACTTGAATCCTGATGGGTTGATTCCACCAACAAACCTAACCATCTGAGCAACACTTGGTTTATGTCATGAAATCAATCTTGACATGCACTTCCTCTAAATGTTCTTATATTTCTTTATCGAGGAAGTGTTTTTTTACATGGTAATACGTGTCTCTTTTATATCATAAGGATTAATTTACAAGCCACGTACAAACCGACCTGGCAAAACTGAAAAGACAGCAAAATGCTAGCCTTTGCATAAAGGAACAATAGTCAAGAAGTAAAAGTACAATCTAGACCGAAGAAACCTCTGAACTTGAGACCAACGCCTGTCACCTGCCTCTGGAACCACCATAGCAGCCATCAAAGGAAAAAATGACGGATCACCTTCACACCCGAGCTCGAAGCGGCTCCATCGCTGATATACAGCTTTGCGGACCTCCAAGGTGGCTCACCAAAAGCGAAACCATTACCGTTGAACGAATCAGACCGGGACAACACCCCGGACACCCCAGACACACCCCCACACGACTAAGACGCCGGAGGAGAAAACCACACCTGCCATCCACGAACCACGAACCCAGCACACGTTCCACCATCTTCTAGATGTCGCCGATGCAGACCACAATCTGCATCCACTCCTAGACTACCTCCCAAGCTCCGCGCCGGCGTTGGAGCAAACGCCGTCGCAACGGCAGAGCCCGAGGACACAGGTCCACCATGAGGATGTCGCCGCCGCCACGCCATCCTTACTTGACCAGATTGATTTTCAAATTCATCCCCAACCATAAGACCGATCGCCTCGCTGGAGTAGGATCTGAAGAAATTTTATTCAGCGCCACCATCGCCGCCGCCGAAGCCGACGATGAACAGCCTAAAAATCTAAACTACGAGAGTAAAAAAGATCCACACGCGTGGATCCGGCGAGCCCCTCACCACTGACGACCAAGGCTGCTGCCGGAGGGCGGCGGCGGTGGAGACTCCTCGCGGCAGCAAGGGCGTCTGTTCTTCCTTCGAGGAAGTATTTATAGGCCTAAAAAGGTTGCGCGGTGGAGAGATATTTTTGGAAAATGAGTATGCATTTTAATGGTGCGAGAGTATCATACCTATTCCACTTTTTATTCACAAATTCAGTTATCTATTTCTATTTATATCTCACGATATTTGTAGTCTGTTATCCAAACCCCTGCATTAGTTTCAGAAGATTGAAAACATTAAGGGTACATTAATGGTGTGTACTAGAACAAGCATACGATTTATATGTAGTAATCGAGATGAGCTTTGATAATGTCCATGTATGTCAAGCCCCGACATTGGTTTCTGAAGATTAGAAGCAGAGGAGAGGATATAGGAATGAATCAACGAATCCTGTGCGTCGACAGATTTGGGGCGCACACACAAACAATCGAGTAAGAGGAGTAGATACTAGGTTTCCTAAGACACCAAAAAAATTGGCCCTGTTTATTCTGACAGTGTGTGATTTTAAAAGAGGTGACCTGAATCATATGATTAAAAAATGTCAGGCTTTCAGCCGTCCTCAATTCTGAAGAAAGCCGTCAGGCACAAAAGAACAAATTTTCATTTCGCTTTGGTTGGGGTGCGCCAGGCCCAGCCAGCAGTGCAACGGCTGGGCGACACACAAGGGCCCCAGTAGCAAGCTACTGTGGTGGGCCCTCCCCCATAAAAAATAAATTTAATATCGTTGTGGACACATGGCCCACATATCAGATATTAAACTGATAAGAACAGATACTACACTTGATCTTAGCCAAAAGGCCGAGAAAGGTATGCCTCTCCCTTCTGCCGTGGGTCTGCTTATATAGCGCGTCTTCGACTCCCCTCCGCCTTGGCTGGGCGAGGTGGGACTAAACGAGAGAGCGCAGCGCAGCTCTCTGTTCCGTTCGTTGTTTCGAGAGGCTCTGGTCGGTTTACTTGGGCCGTAGTTGAATAAGGCCCAACATAGATGGATTGCTGATTCCCGTAGCATGGCCCGACAGCGGAACTTGCCTATTTTCATCTTCGGATGGCGGCAACGCAAGACTGAGAAGGTAAACTCCGTTGATCGAGTTTGCGCCAATGGCTTCTCAAAAAAAAAAAATGCGGCAATGGTGTCGTGGGTAGGGGTAGAGGTCAGCGGCCGACGAGTGCCGACCTCTTGTGGTGCGACCGTGCATGTAGCACAACACCGGCGCACGGCTAGCAGGAGTAACAGCGGCGAGCGGGGACGGTCAGCATCTTTCCGGGTTATAGGGTTGCATTTGCACATATGTGAGGATCTCAAATCTGTCAACGCACGGGTTATGGTTATATCCGCCGTCCAAAGATGAAAATAGGCACCAGTTCTTGGAGCACAGCATGTTAAAGCATGATGTAGTAAACCGAACGCTGGTCCCCAGCTGACCGATCGCACAAACCTGCAAGTAATCTGCCAAGAGGGTTTTGCTCAAGGCGGTGACGTCGATCGGCTTCGTCCAACATGCATGGTGGTGTCTCCTGTTATTCAGGACTGCACAAGTTAACGGATGTATAACAGTCAGTGCCGGTGGGCGACAGCCCGAGACAGCAACATGAACAGAACAGGTGTACTATATCTTTTACAAGCACAGTGTGACTAATTTAGCTGATCCACTAGTAAGCACAGCCAGATATACTACTCGCTCCGTTATGAAATATATGACGTTTAAGCAGTTCAAATTGAATTGCTTAAACGTCATATGTTTCGTAACTGAGGGAGTACATACTAATTTAACTGATTCACTAGCTTCCTGGAGGAGGGCTCGCACCCGGTTGTCACACGCAACGGGAAAGACGAAACGCGGGTCTCTTCTCTTCTGCCGACTGTTGCCTCATGGGCCACTCTGTAAGTAAGTAAATACTCTATGGTTGCCGCGGCGGCAGGACATGCCTACCACATCTGGGCTGGGGCGCTCAAACTAATATACAACGCGCTCACATTTGCAGGCCGCAGCAATGAACGAATTCCTCGATAACTCTCCTCTGTCATGGGGTAGAGGAGTTCACCCAGATCTCTTGGGGCACAGGGGTGCTCTGCGTCTCCGCAGGAGAGGGGCTGACAAGCCTTTGGACCGTCTTCAGAGCAGTTGTTAACTGCGCAAATGAAGGGCGCAGATTCGGATCCCTGGAGATCCATAAACCAGATAACAGTAGAATCAGCGACATATTTCTGAGTTGTCAATTAAGACCTAAACAGGAAGATATGAGAAAAGAGTGCTCTGGAAACTCAGACTTACTTCTGCCAGCACTCCCATATGATCCTAGCGACTAGAGGATCGATTTCCTTGGGGATATCAAGCCTTCGGTCCTGGAAGCCAACTGCTCCCACGACTTGCATCGGGTTCATCCCACCCCACGGCATTCTTAGTGTTGCCAGCTCCCACAAGATGACACCAAAGCTGTAGACATCACACCTGCATTCCCAGTAATGGTTGAGTAAGATTAACTAAGATGCGACACCACTTGAGGAAAAAAGAAAAGGAAAAGAAGATGAACGAAACAAGCTGAAGGACTAATGGTCCTTCTAAAGTATAGGAGCAATATTGTATCCCATCACAACTCTAGGAGTCAAAACTGAGAACATGCCTTTGAAGGATAGTCACACACGCACATAGTCGTTATATACCAACATACAGTGTGTGTTTTTATAGCTTACCAGGTTTGCCACCTGGTACCAAAATACAGTGTTAGATCTGTTATCCAGTATTATTTTCATGTCAATGTTGGTGTGGTGTCTACGATACTGCTCTGTAAACACTAAACGGCACCGGAGCCAATTGACAGCTATCGTTATTTTCTGGTTCAAGCTTGGGTAATGTTACTTTGTTTATGCTCTTAACATATAAAGCAAGGGTTACCCCCCTTGCTTGAAAAAAATGAAAACACAACAATTCAAATGGGAAGATCTCTCTTTCACATGGACTATTCTGAATGAATAAGTAAACGAGACTTGCAAGGACATGAAGAAAACAGTTAGAATGAAATGCATCAAGAATCACTCACTTTTCATTTGATTGCTCATTCCGCAAGACCTCAGGTGCCATCCACTCAGGCTGGTGGAATAAAATTTTAGATTAAAAACAAGAACTAGTAAGTATTTAGTGTGACTAAAGAAACTGAAAATCGCCCCGTAATAGTACAGATTAGAGGTGCTAATTACTTACAGTTCCAGCAGTTGATTTGGATGATAAAAATGTGCTGTGCTTCAAGCGTGAAAGTCCAAAATCACAAACCTGCCTCATATCATTGGTGAACCAACAGACCAAACCCAACATTAATATGACTACGAGCCATCAAGTTCTAATTGTTAAAATGCAAAAAGAGAACACACCTTGACATTCCAATTATTGTCGACCAGCAAGTTAGGTGATTTAAGATCCCGGTGAACAATTGTTGGTACACTAGTGTGCAGGCAATTCATGCCCTTGGCCTAATGAGAAAACAGTCATCTACATAAGCAGGGGCAAACAAACAAAATGGCAAAAAATTATGGAAGATTTTTCCATACCACATCAATGGCCATCTTAATCCTCCGCTTCTCGTCAATTTGGCAGCCAGGACGGTGAAGGATCTTATATAAACTTCCCCTAAGCAATAAAATAACAATGAAATCAAGGATGGACCATCAAAGTTGAACCAATAAATCCATTCTAGACTTGCTTAAGACTGGAACACAAGTTACATGACATTATGCTAGAGCCATATGCCACCTCCAGTAAACCAAAATACTTCTGTTCATCAGATTTTATGAATCCAACTAACAGAAGTATTTTCTCAACAAAGTACTCCCTCCGTCCGAAAATACTTGTCATCAAAATGGACAAAAAAAGATGTATCTAGAACTAAAATACGTCTAGATACATCCCCTTTTATCCATTTTGATGACAAGTATTTCCAGGCGGAGGGAGTAGCATGTAGCACCTTCAGTATTAGGTGCCAATTCAAAGCTAGGTGTTCAAAGGAACTTCTCATGTAGGAATTTCTTCAATCATATCTGTACCCAGATACTTCTAAGAGTGGCGTAGCAAGCCTACCCGGGCAAGGTCTACTCACTGGAACACTGGCAACCATTGGCCCCAATAACATCACTACTAATCCCCTAGATAACAACAATATTTAAGAGAGACTAGCCAGAGCAGCCCAGGCAGCTGCCCGGGTCAGGAGCTAGCTCCACCCCTGCTTCTAAGTTGTAACTTGATTCAGGAAAAGCATGAGATTATACCAAGATATGCATAAAATAAGATAGATACAAAACTGGTATACCTTGGAAGATACTCAGATACAATAGATAAGTTTGGAGGGCGTGTAACAGCACCCATAAAGAGAACGATATTTGGATGACGCAGTCGACGCATAATCCGCACCTTGCAAAGAGAATATATGCAATTACAAAAAGAAGTGCATCAAGAATGAACTAAACCAGAATATATAGTATACACTGAGTACTCTTGGAAAAAAACGTATAATTTCACCTACTTCACTTCGAAATTCATCCAAAGCATCGCCATAGAAATCTTGATCCAAGAATTTCTTCACAGCTACTTCCTGCAAATTAACAGAAAGTTCAGTGCGCTGACAGAACCAACTTAAGAAGGAAAAAGTGAAGATGGTCCATGATTTGGTCTCTAATCATGTCGACCATTTCATGCATGAAACATCCTGTAAAAAGGACCAATCTCAGGATATACAAACAAAGGGAAATAACTGCTTACTGTTCCATTCCAATCAGCACGGTATACCTCGCCATATGAACCTATTGGAAGGAGGAAGCAATTCATTCAATTATTTCTCATGGAGAACTACAAAGATGCAAGTTCGCAACAAATTGGCTCTTAATAGCGCAAAGATTAGAAGTACATAACTGAGCCACACTAATAATTTGACAGTGTATGACAGTATAATATAAATATATAAATATTTCTCCCTAAACCTAAGAGTGTCAGTTCAACTTGTTAGTGCAAAGGGCAGTAAGGAACACATCAAAACTTGGTTGCAAAGAAATACCTAAGCCAATCCGTTCACCAATCACAAGATCTTCCCAGAGAATTTCACATTCAGAAACATCATCGAACACGCAATCAAGCCTGTGTGACCTGGCAGAGGATGGTGAAACAGATTCTGAATTTCTTGATGGCATCGACACATCCATGAATCTGTCAAGTGGAGATTTCTTTGGATCAGGAGGCAACTTCTTATGGTCTTGCTTTCCGTCGAAGTTATGTTCACGTTCTTTTGCTTGGTTCTGAACTGAATTAGTCGGAACCCTTCGTTCAGTAGAATCACCCCATTTATGTCTTCCAAATGGTGGTTGATCCTCCAGTCTAGAACCTGTAGGACCTTTGCTCAAATCACCACGCATAGCCATTTCAGCAGCCTTCCCAATCTCAGCTACAGAAGGCATCTTCATGGCAGAGGAACCAGCCATAAAACTGTCATTATTGTGAGCTGACACTGCATGTGATCCATCATTGCGTGCTCCAATATTAAGATTAATATTATTTGCAGCAGATCGTGGCACCTGCGGCGATGATACAACATTATCACCAACATTCCTACGTGCAAATGAGTCCTGAACATAGTTGTACTGCTTGTTGTTGGAAACATCATTGTACGGGGACCAGTTTTTCATAACCAATCTTTGCTGTGGCCTTCCAGTGCTAGGGACTACATTTTCTCTACGCCTTTGTAACTCGTTGTTTCTATTATCTGGCCCGTTGAATGGTACTGAAGCTTTCTTTGGCTCAATACGCCCAAAAGGATTAAGCTCAGCAAATAGGTTATTAGACTCTGTATTTTCCTGGTGACCTGGGCTTAGTTTTATATTCCTGGCCCCAGGATGTTCTCCACCTGGGGGTACAACTTTATGCTGTGATGATGTACCAGCAGAAGTCGACGGCTCATCCGATTGTGCATGAGGAACTAATGTCCAAGAACCATCAAAAATATCTGCAGCGGTAACAGATGGTGTACCACTGGAAGAGGTTTGTGAATGTGTTATGGCCGCCTCTTTCTCGTATCCAGATTGACTGGCCGATATCCAATCACCACTGTTTAACAAAGGTATTTGGCTACCTTTATGTTCAAGTGGCAATGCATTGGCACCCAGAGTAGGATAAATGGTACTTGATGACCCAGCCATTTGATTCAGTCCAGGTTTCTGGCCAAGTTTATGGTTGGAATTTGACGAACTGCCCTTCCAACTTAAGACATCTGCTGGAATAAGAGCACCAGGAGCAGCCATCAGATCTACCAAAAACTCCCTGCAGGTTGCAGCACAAAAACTATTTAGCAAATTTGACAAAACAAATGAATTAAAATATATCGGCAATAGTTGTAACAGATGAACAATGCACTTGGATTGTGTTTCCCTGAGAAATTACTATGACGTGAATAAATCACAATGCCCAATCTTGTCAATACCTTTCTTTGTCCACCTTTATTATGTTAACAGCATCATCCTCATCACCAGTGTAATTACTCCCTTTGACAAGTTTGCATGGAATGCCAACACTATCAGCAAGAATCTGCACAAAGAGCCACATGAGCTATAAGAATGCTATGTATGTTAGGCAAGTGAACAGATCTAGTGCTATCTTCAATATATTTGGGTTTTTCTGCATTTGCTCTTGACTCTTAAGCACTGTCAGTTTATTTTTATACAGAAAGGGGAAATTCATCAATTAGTAATGAATACAGTACCAAGATGTTGCTCCTGCTGTCTGATAGGCTCATGAAGAAACACATGTAAACACATAATAACCCACTCAAATGGCCAACTACATCAATAATTTGGTATGCTTCCACAGACATGGTGACATCAGTCAATCTTGTAACAAGCTACAAAGATACTTCTTTCACAAGATATAACATAGGTAAGCACGTGGCATGTAGTGATTATTAAATAACTAAACATGTCAAACAACGAAGGAAGTATTTTAGGTGAAGATTGATCCTCCCTTCTATACCAGGCAAAAATGCTGACTAATTTTAATTTTTAAAGCAAGACATCCTAAATTAGACAGAGAACAAATTTATACTGATATTATCTACGAGTGCACACATCGTAATAACCAAAAGAGTTCAAGTATGGAAGTTGTCCAAACCAAAGCCCGGTGGAACCATCATACTATCTCTTAGATGTTTCTTTTCATACCCTCTATTCCGCCACAGCCACATGTTAGGCCCAGGCACCTCTATCCATGTGAAGCCGGTGCTGGTGTCAAGCTGTGTAATGCCGGCTGCAGATGCCGCCTGGGGTCTATATAATTTATTGGTTGCCCAGTTCCAGGTTTGACAATGATAAATAGATGGAAATGGAGCAAGGATAGTGTTTAAACTTAACTTCGGTCAACAAACAGTGAAATAAATGTACACATAGGTTCAAGGTTAACTTCGTGGGTGAGTGAGTCCATTGGCATTAGGTTTTACCATTCTGATCAGGGTGGCTATCGGTATGGGCTTAACATATTTATCCAAGCCATGGACCAGGAACTGGTTAAAGATTGATAAAACTGCACTTTTCAAAGGTCCGCCTGGTATAAATAAGACTGGCAGAGGGATGAAAATGGAGCGGAAACTTCCCGTCCATTCCGTAATAAAATGGAAACAGAGCACAGAAATGGAAACGAAAATTTATACAGCAGCAGCTGAAACGCAAACGGAACGGCGTGTTCCGGCATAACTCCCGCATAAACAGAATTTCGGTATCCGCACATGCGAAAAAATGCATTTATCTTTAGTCTATATGGGCCAGCCCATATACATTTTTGGCCCAACCAAATCATATCCACCAAAAACTTCATCCACTACTCCTGTAATCGTCGTCCCTGACTACACGTTTCCACTCCCATCCTCCACGCCTGCTCACCGTCAAACCTTGTTGCCTCTTCTTTGGCGCATAACCTAACAAGTTTGTCGGTTTGGTTGTGTTTTTTTGTATGGTCCAAGAGGTTTTCGAGTTCTTTCAAACTTTCGCTTTTGTATCGTGTCCGCATCGTATTTGCTCTGTATTCGTTTCCGGCAATATCTGCTTCCGTAATCATCTCCAGTATTTCTGTATTTGTTTCCGCTTCTGCTAAGAAATACGAAAACAAATGTGGCGGCACTCAGTTCTGTCACTTCCGCTCCGTTTTCAGCCGAGTGAGAGATGTTCTACAATTCTGAGGGGACAAAAGGGGCACTACACGTGCACTTCCCGACATACACACATAGAGAGGGAGGGAGGGAGCTGACCTTGAAAAGTAGGGCACGGTGACGAGACAACCCTAATTTAATGCAGCCAATTGGCAGCAAGCTAGTATGTAGTGAGGTTCTCAGCTGAGTACTTGTCTCCAACCACCTTGCAAGCATAGCATTTGCATCTTTCACAGGTCCACCTAGATTATCTGTAACAAGATCAGCTATCCTTTGCACTAGGAGTGTAATATTTGCAACAGGGAAGTCCAACAATATGCATTGCGCCACTTGCTCCATCTCCTGCAAGGCAGTATCAACTGCACGGTTGATTACGATGACTTCAAAGCCCAGGTCCCCGATGCCTGTTTGAAGGTCTTCTAGTGATGGCATCTTCCCCTGCCTAGAGGCCTCCATGGAGGGGTCAAATATGTCGTAGAAACCATCGACAACTTTCTCATGATAATCGAGGCAGTTGTAGTCCTGGAAATCAGAATGGATCACAATTGTAAATACACTCACAGAGAATTTGAGATTAATTAATAAATCAAAGAGGAAAAGACGCGGATATTTGCCTAGCCAAGGAGAATAGCTACAACAACAAAGCAGCAGTGAATAGCATCTGGCACACTAAGTATATGAATGACATCAAAACAGCACGTAGAAAAACAGCTAGATGCGATCCAGCAGCGAATATTTTTTACAAATGGACAGCACATTTTGTTGAATGTTGAGCATGTAAGCTGAATTGCGGTCAGGAAAGAACACCAATATCTGTCTTCTCTCTATAAATAGGAAGCAGTAACAAATAGCATATCTATAGCTTTGATGTGGTCGAGCAAGCCTGTTGTTGCTACCACAAGCACCTCTGGCCTGAATCATCCATATTGCCTTCTTATTACTTTCTACTTCTGCAGTAGCTTGTAGCACCTCTCCTCTTATGTGATTTTGACTGTGGACCCAGGTGAAGCTTGCCAGCAAACCAGATCTAGCTACTCTTCTTCTTCCGTTTTGCGAATTATCCAGATCTAGCTACTGCCCACTACTATCCAACAACCCCCATTGACCTAGTTTAAATGTGAATATAGTGACATGAACAGAAAAGCTTTACTTATATTCCAACTAAAAAACTTTACTAATTCAGACAATGATAGATAAACTTAGTAGTATCATGGATTAAAATGGTAAATGGTGGAGGTTAACTAGCAAGCAAATAGCACCACCGGAATCTGGCTCGACATTTGTTTGAACCATGAATCTTGCTCCACATTAAGTGCGTCAATTCTGAAAACTGGCGTAATTAAGCAACCGCAACCTAATGGTGCTACTATCTCATTAGAGAACTGCGCGGTTCAGCATTCCAGCTCAGCTCGAATGGAATTCGCCGGTGCGGAGTGGAGCCTCACCCAGTAGCGGCGGGAGAGCGAGTCGGCGGTGTGGCCGTCGTCCCGTCCGGCGGCGAAGCGGTCGCCCCCGCCGAGGCTCATGAGCTTGGCGTCCCTGATCTGGTCCCTGTCCCGGTCCCCCGCGCAGTCGCTGTTGGACGCCGACAGCGCCATGGCGAGCTGCATCTGGAACTCCTCCTCCGAGTACATGTAGTCGTCCCCGCCCGCTGCGCCTCCCCCTCCCCCACCAACCCCCGCCGTGGGCGTCGTCGCCACCGGGGCGGAAGGGGACGGGGCGGAGGCCGTCGGCGTCGCCGCGGACAGCGCGGGCGCGGGCGCCGTCCCCGACGGGGAGCTCGCCGGCGAGGTCGACGACGACTGCGGCTGCGACGAGGAGGCGTCGTTGGAACGGTGCTGCCACTTGATCTTGCTCTTGAACAGGTTCTTCATCTCCGCGACTCGCAATCCCCTGCTCGGCCAGGGGCTCCGAGTCTCCCCACCCCAGGTTTTTATCTGGCTGGCCGCGGGGCGCGTGGAGCGACGGTGATCGGCGGGGAGGGGTGGCAGAAAGTCTCCGTGTCGTGATCGCGTCGCCACCGCCAGGAGGAGGGGGACGGGGCGGGGGAAGGTGGGGAAAGCTTGCTCGGTAAGCGAGCGAGCGGGCAGATGTTTCCGAGGGGGGAGACTGCGAAAACGCGGTGCTGTGGGGGTAACCTCCGCTGGGGGCTTTGGGCCGGGTTTCCGGGATGTTTACCCGACGAAACCGCCGGGTTTAGCACGACGCGAGTAAAGTTCACGGGGGCGGCGGGCGGCGGCGGGGGGCGGGGGCCACTGGAGACTGCGACGCGAGTGCAGCAGACGGCGGGGAGCCGGCCGCGGGTCGTGGGCTCGGGCCCGTCTCATGGCGCGGTCATGTGTCGTCTGGGGGCACCGAGGCCAACTCCACCGTGCGATCTCAAACGGACGTCCGTTTTGTTCGGATTCTGTCCGTTTGAGTAGCGATTTGGAGTCGTGTTCGGGCGTGTCCTAGTATGCGGTGGCCGTGCGCCCACCACGCGAACGCATCCTTTTGCCCTATCCTGTCCGTCAGAGCCAAAAATGCTCAAATTTTCATCAAAACTAGTTTACAACCTAAATATTTGTCTGAAAATTAAAATAGTTTTACAACCCAATTAAAATTGTCTTTAATAAAATATTTTTACAACCAAATCGAAATTGTCTTGACTAAACATAAAATAGACCAATATATCTATTGGTTGCCAATGTGATCCCACACGTGCTCAACCAAGTCATTTTGAAGATTCAAATGAGAGTGCCAATCACGCATCTCACGATGGAATTGAGCAAACTGTTCAAATGTGGCCGGGTCTTGGTACAGGGGCTCAATATTTTCACCTTGATAGTCAAATCCTTGGTCGAAGATACTCTCATCACGCTCGTCATCGACGATCATGTTGTGCATGATCACACAAGCAGTCATCACCTCTCAAAGCTTCCTTTCATCCCATGACAGTGCAGGGTTTCGAACGATACCCCACCGGGATTGAAGCACACCAAAAGCACGTTCCACATCCTTTCTAACACTCTCTTGCATTTGGGCAAATCTCTTTCTCTTCTTACCTTGGGGTTTCGAGATTGTCTTCACAAAAGTTGACCACTGAGGATATATACCATCTGCTAGATAGTATCCCTTATTGTAATGGTGGTCGTTGATCTCAAAGTTGACAGGTGGGGAGTGGCCTTCTGCAAGCCTCGCGAAGACTGGAGAACGCTGCAGCACGTTGATATCATTGTGAGAACCTGCCATGCCGAAGAAAGAATGCCATATCCAAAGATCATGTGATGCCACCGCTTCTAATATGACAGTGCACGCCTTGGCATGCCCTTTGTACTGGCCCTGCCAAGCAAATGGACAGTTCTTCCACTCCCAGTGCATACAATCTATGCTGCCAAGCATGCCTGGAAAGCCTCTAACTGCGTTGGTCGCCAACAATCTCTCTATATCAGCGACAGTTGGCTGCCTCAAGTACTCTGGGTCAAACACCTCGATCACGGCCTGGCAAAACTTGTACATTGACATCAGAGATGTTGTCTCACTCATACACACATACTCATCCACCAGATCGCCTGCAATTCCATATGCAAGCATGCGGATGGCCGCAGTGCATTTCTGATAAGAGGAGAATCCAAGCTTGCCAAGGGCATCCGTCTTGCACTCGAAGTATGGGTCATGAGCAACCACTCCCTCTCGGATACGATTGAACACATGCCTTGCCATTCGAAAACGGCGACGGAATTTATCCAGCTTGAAGAGCGGGGTGTTGGCAAAGTAATCGTCATAGAGCAGGGCGTGCCCTCTCTCCCTGTTGCGGTTCAGGTTGGGAGCACGACCAGGGAGTGACCCCCTGTACCGAGGAAGCTGCCGTTGAATGTGGTCGTGAACGACCAGTGCAGCCACCACAATATCTTCATCATCCGACGACGAATCGTCCGATGAACAAAGAAAGTGATGGAAGAAAAACTCGTCTCCACTGTCCATACCTTTGCGGGCAAAATGCCGAACACCTTGCAGGCGTGGTGGCGAAGATCACCTCGACGCAGCAGGGGTGGTTGCCGGCCGGCTACTGGCCGCTGTGGAGCTCTCGTCGGGAGCTGCCGAGGACGCTGTGCTGCGTCGCCGACGGTCCTGTCCCCTCTGCGGCCGGCAAAGACGTCGACGGCCAAACCTCCGATCGACGGCCAAAACTACGGCCACATCACAGGCGTGATGGCGCCCATGTCGAGAAGTGGTTTGGTAGGGACGGCCGGAGGCTGCGCGGTGAGGAGGCGGCCGGAGAATAGCGGCGGCGCCGGCGGCGGGGCGGAGCGAGAGAGAGAGGGTGGAAGCGGTTGGGAGCGGAGGGACTGCTAGTGTCTCCGACAGGTGGGCCAGGGGGACAAGGGTGTGCGTCCAAGCCGTCCGCGCGCGTCCGTTTCACTCCAAACCGAGCGCAAGTTTGGGCCGGGGATGGGTCGAAAACGGACGGAATCCGGACATTTGTCCGTTTGAGGCCGTGCGCTGGGCTGCGCTATTCGTCCGTTTTACCCCAAACGGACGGGGACGGACATGATAGGGTCGTGCGGTGGAGTTAGCCTGACGGTGGAAGGGACATGTGGAAGATGATGTGCAGATACAATGTGCCGGCGCCGTGTTCCACCGTGGTGGGGGCTCGACCGGCGGGCCTCCGACGAGATCCAGAGCGCCTGACTCGGATGACGACGTCCAGAGAGGTCGAGGTGGCCGTTCCGACAGCCCGCCGCCGTCTCATCGACGCGCGCACGGGCTTTGAGGCTGGCTCGGAAGTAGTCAAAAGGTCGTCGTCGGCAAGCCCTTGCCGAAGATATCCGTGGTGTGAGAGCCACATCACTGCTACGTTGTCATAGAAGACGGTAGTCGCTCATTGTATGGGATGCCAAAATGTGGTGGGAGTTGTGCAGACAAAGGATTACACCGCAGAGTTGTGACGCTGGCTCGACCGCGAAACAATGTTCCGTTGTTGTCGAGGAAGATGTACAAACCAGACGCAGATTTGCGTGTCTCTGGGCACCCTGCCCGATCGCCATCAGAAAAGGTCACGAGATCATCATCGAAGAAGCGTTAAATTTGCAGGGCAAGGTGCATCGTGCCTCTCAGGTAGCGGATGATTCGTTTGATTGGCTGGTGGTGTTTTTCTCCACAGCCATGCTTGGATAAGCAACATTGTTGTACGACATAGGAAAAAACCGGACGGTGGGCGTTAAGTACTATAGGGCACCATCTATGCTATGGTGATGGGTGGGACTGAAAAAAGGAGCGTTGTTCAAGGCAAAAACTTTGGATTTGGTGTCAATCAGTGTGGCGATAGGATTGACGTTCAGGTGGACGCCACGATCTAGGATTTCTAGCATATTGCTCTTGGTAAAAAAGAAAATAGGCCTTTGCTATTTTGGTGTATGTTGATTCCCAGGAAGTGATGAAGCCTCCCTAAACCGAACATGGAAAAGGATCATTGGAGAGATCCAATGATGTTGAGGAGAAGGAGAATGTGGCTAGCCGTGAGGATGATATAATCTACGTGGATAAGAAGGTAGGCGACAGATGTATCTCAGTATAAAATGAAGAGGGAGGAGTCTGATTTCAACGTGACGGACCTCATGGACACATGGTAGGTGGTGAAATGAGGGAACCATGCTCGGGGGTTTGTTGTAGGCCATAAAGTGATTAGCAGACGGTGCGATGGACGAAATGAGTCAAATAAGCCGAATGGTTGGTTGTTGTACAGGATCTCAGCCAAATGCCCATGCAAGAAGGCGCTTCTCACTGATGGATAGGCCAAGAAGAGACTAAGGAATGTTGAGCATGATGAGGATCATCGCGTATTTGACCACTGGGCTAAATGTCTCCCTGTAGTCGATGCCGAACTGTTGGGTAAAAACTGCATAACACCCACCGAGTTTTGTACCGCGCTAAAGTCTCGGTCCGAAGTTTGTAGTGGTAGATCCATTTGCTTGTCATGACATTCACACTTATAGGATGAGTAATCAAAGACCAAGTGTCATTCCATAACAATGCATTATATTCCTCGAGCAAAGCATTTTAGTAGTTAGGATTCTTAAGAGATGCCTTAATTATAGGAAGAAGGAACGGGACTAAGGGAAGAAACGACGATGTTTAGGTTAGAAAGTTGTTTGTGTTGTAAAAATCCAGTTTTTGCTCATGTGTGCATCCAGTATAAATTGTGGGGGTGAATTTATCTACACGTTGTTGGGATGGGAGTGCTACATGCCGTCGTGGGAGAGGATTGCCGAGGGAACAAAAGTGCCCCCTGTAAGCGTGTCGGGTCGGGCATGTGGTGGCGCGGTGCGACGTGGTGAACGATGAGTGGTGGAAGTTGTCCCCTGCATGACAAGTGAGGTGTGTGTGATTGTGTGGGCCAACCATAGAAAGCGAGTCGAACCTGAGTCGGAGAAATTCTGAGGGGGTTGACTGCATGCAGGTGCCATCTGAGGTAGGCCCGACACATGGGGTGGGAAGGATATGCGGTGGTAGGATGGGAGGATCGCATGTGGCAAAGCTATGTGTGGCGGTGGTGTGTTGCTAAGTTCTGCAAAGAGAAATCATGATTCATCAATTATAGTATGGCGAGAAATTATAACCTTGCGTGTGGGCAAGTTGAGGCACATGCATGTACTTGTGCTATGGTGGGTACCCGATGAAAACACAACATGTGGGACGCTGGAGGAAAGTTTGTGAGGTGTGAAGGCGTAGAGATTAGGAAAACACAAACATCCAAAAGTGTGAAGATGAGATAGGATGGGTTATGACCATAGAGTCGAAGGTGTGGGTTTTTGTTGGTGATGGCGCTAGGAAGGCGGATATTGTGGAGGTGGCAGCAATATGGAGGCCTATAACCATAATTTGGTGGCAGGGCATGGGGCGGGTAGTGCACATAATATCGTTTGTGGAGTTGAGGAGGCGATGGGCCTTGCCGTAGGAGAAGTATGCATGGATCAAGAAACACAATGCCTTTTGGAAAAAGAATGCAAGCACGGGATGGTTGAACCCCTCCTCCTGCCCCCCCCCCAATTTTCACTCTGCATACACTTAAAGAGAAAACATGAAATTGGTCTAGGGCGGGACCAACTTCTAGCAAGACAAAAGCAAACACCAAAAAAGAGAGGGGGCAACTTAAATACATTGTAGTGCACATCACATGTGTAAGTCATGACATGTTAAGGTGTTGATTTGACCCAATGCAGCTAGCAACAATTTAATTGAAATATAATTCAAGCCATTTCCAACTTCAAAGCATTTAAATAAAATGTCATTTGTTTTACCCTAGACAACAAGGTTCAGTTGCTTAATCATGCATGAACATGGCAAACAAATATGGTCCATTTTTCATCATTTCTCATGTAGATAACCTATTTCAATTAGAGATGCGGTTGAAGTTTTCTCACAAAAAGAAGAATTTCTATGAAAATTTGAAGTTTATATTTTTTTTCTAAAATTCCAAAACGAATCTGAAATTAAAAATTCAGATAAACACTTATGTTACTCGGGAAGGGGGGGGACTAGCCTATGTCACTGACTACACTACAAAATTTCGTCTATTTAGTGACAAAAACCCTGGCGACGAAATAGGAAACGTCGCCTGAAATCATTTTCTATGACGGTCCATCATCACAAGGTGTTTTCCTCGCGGGGCTGCACCCTAGCCAACTTCATCGACGTTATGGCCTGCAATTATGCGACACTTTTGGGCGTCACTAAGCATGTCCATTTTCCTCGACGATTTGTAGTGTCACAGAAAATGTTTCATGTCACAAACAATGTTAGGTGGGTTTAGAAGAATGGATACCAAAATTGTCTTGTTGGTGTTCAGATCATAGTACCTTATAAATTCTACCATGGAAGAGTTTACAACATATTAGAATTATTATTTTAGTGTTTAGGGTTGAGATGCTCGTATCAAAATCCATTGAGTATTTCTTCATAGAACATACATGTTCATCATCATCACATCAGTACCAACAGTAACATAAAACATGGCATACAGAGATGGACGATCACTAAGGCAACATGATAGAGAGTCAAAACTACTCCTCATCTGGTTCAGCAGCAATGAAACCGAGGAAGAGAAAGGACCCTGCACGTCCATGGTGTAGGATGAAGATCATCCTGTCTCCAATATCCATGTCGTACACGTCGACTACTTTGTTCCACCCATTAAGGATGATGCTTCCATCCCCTTGTCTTGAAGCCGAGTATGAAGTTAAACTGATGTTCACTCTAGGATGGAGAACAACGGTCAACTCTCCATTTGCACCCATCTCCTTAGGCACAACACGTTGCAGAGGTATGTGGTAGCATAACACAATTTGAAAACTTTAAGCAATCCACATAAGTACCTGCACTATCTGAAGGTAATGAGAGTAGATACAATCCAAACCATTATTCCGTCGTCAATGTTGGTCCTGTTCAAAGTGTGCAGCAGGGGACATATGAATGATATCTTGGTCCAGCATTGTAACTGTCCGCGAGTGTCGGTGTACAAAAGTAGGGGTCCTTTTTGTACCCCTTTACTTGTGCGCGGGCAGTCGCAGCCACACGCCCGCGGCCACGATTGGTGGGACAGAAGAGGAAGCAAAGACACAAGACTACCATAGCCATGCTCAAGGCCAGAGGCATGAGGAGCAGAGGGGCGAGGTGAAACTCCCCCGGCAAGGCCCTTGCCGGGGTGGCCTTCACGACCCGGGCAAGAGCCTTGCCGGGGCGACTTTCCCAACACCAATAAGGCCGCCACCCTTGAGTCTAAGAGTCCCGACGTCATCAACCACATCGGAACCAAGGCTCGGGAGGCGCCTCCATGGTAGCATGCAGACCTTTGTGAAGACAAAGGGCCTGTGAGGCCTATTTAGGAACCAAGAAAACAAGACGACAGCAAGGCTCCTTGCCGAGGATGCCCACAATACCCCGGAAAGGCTCCTGCCGAGGATGCCCACGAGGCCCCGGCAAGGCTCCTGCTAAAGATACCCACGAGGCCCCGGCAAGACTCTTGCCGAGAGCGCCCACAAGGCCCCGACAAGACCCTCGCCGAGAAGATCAGCAAGACCGCGACAAGGCCTTGCCGCCCGTCACCACCCTAGCTCAGCGGCCGACCCACCAACTAAACAGGTACCCATGTGGCAGTACGTGGCTCCTAGGCCAACTAGTCAAGCACCTACATGGTGGCATGCTGATCTTCGTGAAGACCCTGCCAGCACGCCAGCTCAGCAGCCTGCTCGCCTACATGGCGTTGCATGCCTCGTTGGCCCGGACGCGTGTTGGAGCAAAGCGAAGCGGCGACGGACGGGGCGGGCTTCATTACTGTCCCCGATAAAGCAAGAGGACACCTAAGTAGCGCATTTAATGCATTTTGTCCCGTGATGTCAGGCGATAAACTCGACCACTGTACAACTTTCCACCTCCCGTGTGCCACCGTGGCAGGCCCTTTGACTATAAAAGGAGGCCCGCGGCGTACTGTGAGAGGATTCAGACTTTTTGGACCCTGCACGCTTTGTAGCCAGTCCAAGAACACCAGATAAACAGAAACCATCAGGAGTAGGGTATTACGCATGATTTGTGGCCCGAACCTGGAT
Source organism: Triticum urartu (assembly GCF_003073215.2). Lineage (NCBI taxonomy): Eukaryota > Viridiplantae > Streptophyta > Magnoliopsida > Poales > Poaceae > Triticum > Triticum urartu. The sequence continues at coordinate 563,942,393 of NC_053025.1, forward strand.
AAATTCCCCCGCGTTGATCTCCTAAACCCGCTCTTTTTACAGCCCTGCGCCCCAGCAACCGTAGAAGGGATTCCCCGTGATCCCATAGGTGTCGTTCCTGAACCCCGACATCTTTGGCGCGCCAGGTAGGGGGCGCAAGCTGTGAAAATCCGGTTTTGGAGTCAACTTATCGACTCCTTCGCCGCGATGGCTCGAGAGGAGAAGGCGATGTCAATCAGCCGCGCTCTGGTGCCGTCTGCAGCCGCAACGACCATCCCCGTGGTCGTAAAAAGCTAAGTCATGCACAACCTTGAGCATTTCTTCTTAATATAAGGTTATTCTCCTCGAAAGATCTTGATCTTTGTACAGAAAACCTGCACGCAATGGGACCCTTCCGCTATTGGCAACACCCTTGTTTTGTTTCGAGTCCGCTCAACAGTTCAAGTGGCCGCACTGAGAACGGTGAGGTGACCTGCCCGCTATTAGCAACGTCCTTGTCCTGTTTCGAGTCCGCTCAACAGTTCAAGTGGCCGCGCTGAGAGCGGCAAGGTGGTTTGTCCGGCAGCAAGCGCGCTCCGGTAGGCTGCTAAGAGCATCTCCACCCGCCCCCCCAGGAAGGCCCCCAAGAGCACTTTTTAAGGCCAGGCGGTAAAAAAATGTTCCACTCACGGCCCAAAGGCTCGTTTTTCGCCGAATTTGACAAAAGTTAGCCCCGACGCTCACACCCCAAACCCAGGCCCTCGGGTGGCAGTTGGGGACGTCGGTGCCACCTTTTTTGCCTCTTGTGGCCCACCTACAGCCACTCTCCCCCCATATTCTCTCCCCTGTCGCTTTCTCCTCGTAGAGCCCCCGTCTTCTCTCTCCCCGTGCCAGCTCCGCCCGCGTCCTGGACGCCCGACCTGCCTCGATGCCTCTACACAGCGTCGCACGGCCTCCCGCGCCGCCCCGCCAGCCCTTTGTGGCCGCGCGCCCTTGTCGGGACACCGCGCCCGACCTCCCGCGCCCGCCAAACGGGGAGCTCGCGGGCTTGGCGAGGCTGCGCTTGAGCGGCTTCTGCTACTACTTCACGCTCGTCTCCAAGTGCGGGCCGTGGTGCGATGAGCAGGCGGCGTTCCGCGGCCACGTGCAGCTGCTGGAGAAGGCCGGCAGGCGTGGCCTCGGAGGAGGGGCGGTGCAGCGCGGCCAGGCGTGGGCGCGAGCAGCAGCAGGCGCGGCCTCGGACAGGGCGGTGCGGCACGGCTGACCACGGACCGGCTCAGCGAGCCCGAGTCGCCAGAGAACATCCTCTACTACCACATGATCCCGGAGTACCAGACGGAGGAGAGCATGTACAATGCCCCGGAGTACCAGACCCGGACATCTACACGGGCAGGACGACAAGAAGCCGGCCACGCCGGTGTTCGCCCCGGACAGGAAGGCGCCCGCCGTCACCAGCTCCAGGAAGAGCAAGCTCCGGCCTCGCGCGGGCGGGTTCAGCGTCGTGTACCTCGCGTCGCTCACCTCCTCCCGCCACGGCGCCGTCAAGTTGCAGTGGAGCAGCGAGCACCTCCACCGCGTCTTCCACCAGGAGCTCGACGTGCTCATGTCCGCGCGGTCTTCTGCCAGGCCTTCGTCGACGCTCGCGCTCCTCCGCTGGCTGGAGGTCGTCGACGCCGCCGCGGTCAAGGTGCTCGACAAAATGCCACTCCGTTTGTGGGAGTCCAACGTTGCTCGTGGGGAGGCAACGAGTGGAAGTGGTTTGGCCCCCAATGCCTAAGTTCTCGCCGGCAGCCCCCCCAGGAGGCAAAAAATGCCTCCTGGGGGGGGGGGGGCAAACGGCTGGAGATGCTCTAAGGATCCGTCCTCAAAGCGCCATACACATGGGCTTATGTGCCGGCGAACCTATCCTACTGGGCATAGGGTGTATACGTACAAAGAAAGATTGATACAGGAAGATAGCATGTTTCATCTTAAAGTACTGCAGAGTTATATTACATCAATAATTGCTGCGGTTCTAACTTAAGATAAAAATTGTCTTGGTCATGAAGTCGCAGCGGCAACGAGAAACGGGGTGGCTAGTCCTGGTGCTGGCCCTCCACTCTCTGGACTTCGTCGACGCAACTGATGATGGGCTTGATATGCTCTTTGAGCGCCGCGAGGTCCGTCCCTTCCGACAAGCTCTCTAGCGCGTCGGCAAAGTCAACGCCGGGGTTCCAAAACGCCACCTTGGTGAGTACCTTGGTCAGGGCCCCCCGGCAGAGCCTCCGGGACTCGTTGGCCAGATAGGGTGCTCGATTGGAGCGGAGTCGCTCCAAGGTTTCAAGGATGCCCTCGAAGAACAGGGTAAGCCTGGCGTTGGGGCTCACGCTCGGCTCCTGGGAGTACCCGACATTCGGTATCCCCATGGCAGCCCGCTTCGTGGTGATCCTACCGGCGACGTCGACGAGGCGGCTGATCCAGAGGTTTACGCCTTCCGCGTAATCCTTGTGCTTGGCGGCGTTATTCCTCCGCAGCTGCTTCTCGTCCTCCAGGGCCTTGTTCAGGGTCTCGTCACGAGCCCCGGCCTCCAAAAGCTTTCCCTCCAAGCCGCCCAACTTCAACTTCAGATCGTTGATGGAGTCGTTGGCCTCGGTGAGCAGCTTCTCCTTGTCGGAGATGGCGACCTGCGCATCCGCAAGAGTGTGGTTGGCCGTGTCCCTCTCCTTCGTCAGCTCCAAGGCCACAAATGTCTACTACACAACCTTCTTCTTGTAGACGTTGTTGGGCCTCCAAGTGTAGAGGTTTGTAGGACAGTAGCAAATTTTCCTCAAGTGGATGACCTAAGGTTTATCAATCCGTAGGAGGCGTAGGATGAAGATGGTCTCTCTCAAGCAACCCTGCAACCAAATAACAACGAGTCTCTTGTGTCCCCAACACACCCAATACAATGGTAAATTGTATAGGTGCACTAGTTCGGCGAAGAGATGGTGAAACAAGTGGTATATGGATGGTAGATAAAGGATTTGTAATCTGAAATAATAAAAACAGCAAGGTAGCAAGTGATAAAAGTGAGCACAAACGGTATTACAATGTGTTGAAACAAGGCCTAGGGTTCATACTTTCACTAGTGCAAGTCCTCTCAACAATAATAACATAATTGGATCACATAACTATCCCTCAACATGCAACAAAGAGTCACTCCAAAGTCACTAATAGCGGAGAACGAATGAAGAGATTATGGTAGGGTACGAAACCACCTCAAAGTTATTCTTTCCAATCAATCCGTTGGGCTATTCCTATAAGTGTCACAAACAGCCCTAGAGTTCGTACTAGAATAACACCTTAAGATACAAATCAACCAAAACCATAATGTCACCTAGATACTCGAATGTCACCTCAAGTATCCGTGGGTATGATTATACGGTATGCATCACACAATCTCAGATTCATCTATTCAACCAACACAAAGGACCTCAAAGAGTGCCCCAAAGTTCTACCGGAGAATCATGACGAAAACGTGTGCCAACCCCTATGCATAGGTTCATGGGCGGAACCCGCAAGTTGATCACCAAAACATACATAAAGTGAATCACGTGATATCCCATTGTCACCACAGATATCCATGGCAAGACATACATCAAGTGTTCTCAAATCTTTAAAGAATCAATCCGATAAGATTACTTCAAAGGGGAAACTCGATTCATTACAAGAGAGAAGAGGGGGAGGATAAACATAAGATCCAACTATAATAGCAAAGCTCGCGATACATCAAGATAGTGCCAAATCAAGAACACGAGAGAGAGAGAGATCAAACACATAGCTACTGGTACATACCCTCAACCCCGAGGGAGAACTACTCCCTCCTCATCATGGAGAGCACCGAGATGATGAAGATGGCCACCGGAGAGGGGTTGCCCCCTCCGGCAGGGTGCCGGAACGGGTCTAGATTGGCTTTTGGTGGCTACGGAGGCTTCTGGCGGCGGAACTCCCGATCTATTCTCTCTTCTGGAAGTTTTAGGGTACGACGATATATATGGGTGAAGGAAGGACGTCGGGGGAGCCACGGGGGCCCCACGAGGCAGGGGGTGCGCCCCCCACCCTCGTGGGCAGCCCATGTCTCCTCTGACATGCACTCCAAGTTCCGTGGGTTGCTTTCCTTCCAAAAATAACTTCTCCAGTTGATTTCGTTCCGTTTCGACTTCGTTTGATATTCCTTTTCTTCGAAACACTGAAATAGGCATAAAACAGCAAATCTAGGCTGGGCCTCCGGTTAATAGGTTAGTCCCAAAAATAATATAAAAGTGGAAAATAAATCCCAATATTGCCCAAAACAGTAGATAATATAGCATGGAGCAATCAAAAATTATAGATATGTTGGAGACGTATCAAGCATCCCCAAGCTTAATTCCTGCTCGTCCTCGAGTAGGTAAATGATAAAAAGATAATTTTTGATGTGGAATGCTAGTTGGCATAATTTCAATGTGATTCTTCTTAATTGTGGCAAGAATATTCAGATCCATAAGATTCAAGACAAAAGTTCATATTGACATAGAAATAATAATACTTCAAGCATACTAACTAAGCAATCATGTCTTCTCAAAATAACATGGCCAAAGAAAGTTATCCCTACAAAATCATATAGTCTGGCTATGCTCTATCTTCACCACACAAAATATTTAAATCATGCACAACCCCAATGACAAGCCAAGCAATTGTTTCATACTTTTGATGTTCTCAACTTTTTCAATCTTCACGCAATACATGAGTGTGAGCCATGGACATAGCACTATAGGTGGAATAGAATGGTGGTTGTGGAGAGGACAAAAAGGGAGAAGATAGTCTCACATCGACTAGGCGTATCAACGGGCTATGGTGATGCCCATCAATAGATATCAATGTGAGTGAGTAGGGATTGTCATGCAACGGATGCACTAGAGCTATAAGTATATGAAAGCTCAATAAAAGAAACTAGTGGGTGTGCATCCAACTCGCTTGCTCACGAAGACCTAGGGCATTTTGAGGAAGCCCATCATTGGAATAACAAGCCAAGTTCTATAATGAAAGATTCCCACTAGTATATGAAAGCGACAACATAGGAGACTCTCTGTCATGAAGATCATGGTGCTACTTTGAAGCACAAGTGTGGTAAAAGGATAGTAGCATTGTCCCCCCCTTTTTTATTTGGCCTTTCTTTTTTTATTTGGCCTTTCTTTTTTTGGGACAATGCTCTATTGAATGATGATCATCACACTTCTATTTATTTACAACTCAATGATACAACTCGATACTAGAACAAAGTATGACTCTATATGAATGCCTCCGGCGGTGTACCGGGATATGCAATGAATCAAGAGTGACAAGTATGAAAGATCATGAACAGTGGCTTTGCCACAAATACTATGTCAACTACATGATCATGCTAAGCAATATGACAATGATGAATGTGTCATGATGAACAGAATGGTGGAAAGTTGCATGGAAATATATCTCGGAATGGCTATGGAAACGCCATAATAGGTAGGTATGGTGGCTGTTTTGAGGAAGGTATATGGTGGGTGTATGGTACCGGCGAAAGTTGCGCGGTACTAGAGAGGCTAGCAATGGTGGAAGGGTGAGAGTGCGTATAATCCATGGACTCAACATTGGTCATAAAGAACTCACATACTTATTGCAAAAATCTATTAGTTATCGAAACAAAGTACTACACGCATGCTCCTAGGGGGATAGATTGGTAGGAAAAGGCCATCGCTCGTCCCCGACCACCACTCATAAGGAAGACAATGAATAAATAAATCATGCTCTGACTTCATCACATAACGGTTCACCATACGTGCATGCTACGGGAATCACAAACTTCAACACAAGTATTTCTCAAATTCATAACCACTCAACTAGCATGACTCTAATATCACCATCCTCATATCTCAAAACAATTATCAAGCATCAAACTTCTCATAGTATTCAACACACTCATAAGAAAGTTTTATTATTCTTGAATACCTAGCATATTAGGATTTTAAGCAAATTAACATGCTATTAAGACTCTCAAAATAATCTAAGTGAAGCATGAGAGTTCATCTGTTTCTTCAAAATAGAACTACCACCATGCTCTAAAAGATATAAGTGAAGCACTAGAGCAAATGACAAACTACTCCGAAAGATATAAGTGAAGATCAATGAGTAGTTGAATAATTATGCAACTATGTGAAGACTCTCTAACATTTAGGAATTTCAGACCTTGGTATTTTATTCAAACAGCAAGCAAAAATAAATAAAATAAAATGATGCTCCAAGCAAAACACATATCATGTGGCGAATAAAAATATAGCTCCAAGTAAAGTTACCGATGAACGAAGACGAAAGAGGGGATGCCTTCCGGGGCATCCCCAAGATTAGGCTCTTGGCTATCCTTGAATATTACCTTGGGGTGCCTCGGGCATCCCCAAGCTTAGGCTCTTGCCACTCCTTATTCCATAGTCCATCGAATCCTTACCCAAAACTTGAAAACTTCACAACACAAAACTTAACAGAAAACTCGTAAGCTCTGTTAGTATAAGAAAATAAATCACCACTTCAAGGTACTGTAATGAACTCATTCTTTATTTATATTGGTGTTAAACCTACTGTATTCCAACTTCTCTATGGTTTATAAACTATTTTACTAGCCATAGATTCATCAAAATAAGTAAACAACACATGAAAAACAGAACAGTCTGTAGTAATCTGGATCAAACGTATACTTATGGAACTCATAAAATTCTCAAATAAATTGCTGAACCTGAGGAATTTATCTATTAATCATCTTCAAAAATAATTAACTAAATAGCACTATCCAAATAAAAATGGCAGCAATTCTCGTGGGCGCTAAAGTTTCTGTTTTTTACAGCATGATCAACAAGACTTTCCCCAAGTCTTCCCAAAGGTTCTACTTGGCACAAACACTAATTAAAAGCATAAAACCACATCTAAACAGAGTCTAGATGAATTATTTATTACTAAACAGGAGCAAAAAGCAAATAATAAAAATAAAGTTGGGTTGCCTCCCAACAAGCGCTATCGTTTGATGCCCCTAGCTAGGCATGATGATTTCAATGATGCTCACATAAAAGATAAGAATTGAAATATAAAGAGAGCATCATGAATAATATGACTAGCACATTTAAGTCTAACCCACTTCCTATGCATAGGGATTTTGTGATCAAACAACTTATGAGAACAAGAATCAACTTGCATAGGAAGGTAAAACAAGCATAACTCTAAAACTTTAAGCACATAGAGAGGAAACTTGATATTATTGCAATTCCTACAAGCATATGTTCCTCCCTCATAATAATTTTCAGTAGAATCATGAATGAATTCAACAATATAACCAACACCTTAAGCATTCTTTTCATGATCTACAAGCATAGAAATTTTATTACTCCCCACATAAGCAAGATTCTTCTCATTCGGGACAGTGGGAGTATCATAAGAGACTTGGATACTATAAATTGTTTCCACATTAAAAGAGTAATGTTCAGAAAAGGGGTAACCATAACCATGACAAGTTTTATAAATATAATCCTCACTACTTTTTATAGCATATGTATCATCACAATAATTATCATAAGTAGGAGGCATGTTATTATCATTATAAATTTGCATATCAAAACTTGAGAGGCTAAAAATATCATCATTATTAAACATAGCATCCCCAAGCTTGGGACAAACATTAATTGCAGCAAATATATTCTCAAATATGTCATCCTCATCAAACATATCTTCCCCAAGCTTGGGCCTTTCCGTATCATAAGCATAATCACTCTCATCATTAATAGTATGGATAGCAACAATGGTATAGCAATTATAATATTCTTCCAAGCAAGTGCCAAAAAGATTTTCAAGATCATAAGGAGTATCATTATCTTCCCAATCATAATCATCACAACAAGCAATAGACATAACGAGATCATCATCAAGTGTATCATCTTCATTTTCATGAGGCACAACAATAATAGGAGCAACTTTATTTGGGAGAGATACCTTTTTACCTCTCTTCCTTTTTCTTTTCTTCTTCTTCACCACATCATGTGTGGGTTCAATCCTCTTTTTGGAGCTCCTTATTAATGAGATTGGTTGAATAGAAGGCTCCTCCTTGTTACCTGATTCATCATAAGAAATAATAGGAGGATATTGGGAAGTCTCTTCCCTTTCATTAGTATTCTCTTCATCTTCTATTTGTTTTATTTTCTTTATGTAATTGGCAATATAAGGATTTTCAATGCAATTCACCGCACAATACATATAAATCTTCTCTAGATCAAAACCAAGAAGTTTATCGAGATTAAATTTTGGAATACCCTCAGTTATACGTTTCATTTCTTCATAACCCAAGAGCAAACTAAGTTCATTATGATGTGCAAGGGAAATCAAGTCATCACAATTTTTGGACACAATACGGTCATGGAACAATTTGCATTTGATATTTAAATGACCATGTTCATTGCAAAGTTCGCAAGTATGGGTAAGATATCTTAAATTTTCAGCACATTCATCTAGCTCTTCTTGCAACAATTTGGTTTCTAAGTACTTATGCCTCTTGCAATATCTATCTTCCCTATTTGGTGTGTACTTGCAAACCCAGTCTACTCCACAAAAATTGACATGTTTATAGGAGGCATTTTCATCATAACTAGTGCAATCATCATTAGCATCATGGATATTCAAATAATTCGTACTAACAACATTGCAATCATGCTCATCATTCAAATATCTAGTGCCAAACATATTAGAGATCTCTTCTTCTAGCACTTGAGCACAATTATCCTTTCCATCATACTCACGAAAGATATTAAAAATGTGAAGTGTATGAGACAAACTCAATTCCATTTTTTATAGTTTTCTTTTATAAACTAAACTAGTGATAAAACAAGAAACTAAAAGACTCGATTGCAAGATCTAAAGATATACCTTCAAGAACTCACCTCCCCGGCAACGGCGCCAGAAAAGAGCTTGATGTCTACTACACAACCATCTTCTTGTAGACGTTGTTGGGCCTCCAAGTGCAGAGGTTTGTAGGACAGTAGCAAATTTCCCTCAAGTGGATGACCTAAGGTTTATCAATCCGTAGGAGGCGTAGGATGAAGATGGTCTCTCTCAAGCAACCCTGCAACCAAATAACAACGAGTCTCTTGTGTCCCCAGCACACCCAATACAATGGTAAATTGTATAGGTGCACTAGTTCGGCGAAGAGATGGTGAAACAAGTGGTATATGGATGGTAGATAAAGGTATTTGTAATCTGAAATAATAAAAACAGCAAGGTAGCAAGTGATAAAAGTGAGCACAAACGGTATTGCAATGCGTTGAAACAAGGCCTAGGGTTCATACTTTCACTAGTGCAAGTCCTCTCAACAATAATAACATAATTGGATCACATAACTATCCCTCAACATGCAACAAAGAGTCACTCCAAAGTCACTAATAGCGGAGAATGAACGAAGAGATTATGGTAGGGTACGAAACCACCTCAAAGTTATTCTTTCCAATCAATCCGTTGGGCTATTCCTATAAGTGTCACAAACAGCCCTAGAGTTCGTACTAGAATAACACCTTAAGATACAAATCAACCAAAACCCTAATGTCACCTAGATACTCCAATGTCACCTCAAGTATCCGTGGGTATGATTATACGATATGCATCACACAATCTCAGATTCATCTATTCAACCAACACAAAGGACCTCAAAGAGTGCCCAAAAGTTCTACCGGAGAATCACGACTAAAACGTGTGCCAACCCCTATGCATAGGTTCATGGGAAGAACCCGCAAGTTGATCACCAAAACATACATCAAGTGAATCACGTGATATCCCATTGTCACCACAGATATCCACGGCAAGACATATATCAAGTGTTCTCAAATCTTTAAAGACTCAATCCGATAAGATTACTTCAAAGGGGAAACTCGATTCATTACAAGAGAGAAGAGGGGGAGGAGAAACATAAGATCCAACTATAATAGCAAAGCTCACGATACATCAAGATCGTGCCAAATCAAGAACACGAGAGAGAGAGAGATCAAACACATAGCTACTGGTACATACCCTCAGTCCCGAGGGAGAACTACTCCCTCCTCGTCATGGAGAGCACCGGGATGATGAAGATGGCCACCGGAGAGGGATTGCCCCCTCCGGCAGGGTGCCGGAACGGGTCTAGATTGGCTTTTGGTGGCTATAGAGGCTTCTGGCGGCGGAACTCCCGATCTATTCTCTCTTCTGGAAGTTTTAGGGTACGACGATATATATGGGAGAAGGAAGTACGTCGGAGGAGCCACGGGGGCCCCACGAGGCAGGGGGGCGCGCCCCCCACCCTCGTGGGAAGCCCGTGTCTCCCCTGACGTGCACTCCAAGTTCCCTGGGTTGCTTTCCTTCCAAAAATAACTTCTCCAGTTGATTTCATTCCGTTTCGACTTCGTTTGATATTCCTTTTCTTCGAAACACTGAAATAGGCATAAAACAGCAAATCTGGGCTGGGCCTTCGGTTAATAGGTTAGTCCCAAAAATAATATAAAAGTGGAAAATAAATCCCAATATTGCCCAAAACAGTAGATAATATAGCATGGAGCAATCAAAAATTATAGATACGTTGGAGACGTATCAGCCACCTTCTTCAGCTCCTCCCGCTCCAGCTCCAGCTCCTTCACCTTGTCGGCATGGACCAGGGCCTGAGCATTGAGTGCCTCTGCTCCAGCTCCAGGGTCCGTTGCACGACGAGCTTCTCGACCTCCTCGTCCTGGCCGCGGAGCGTGGTGGCGAGCGCCTTCTCACGAGCGGCAAGGTCCTCCTCCTGGGAGTTTAGCAGGGTCTGCTGCTGTTGCCGGGAAGCTTCATCTGCGGCGGCCTGATTTTTCGCCACTTCCTGGGCCTTCTCGATATCGGCCTGCTTCAGGATGAGCTCCCGCTTGCACTCCTCCAGCTCACCCTGTGCGGCCCTCAGTTCATCCCTAGCCTCGCCAAGCAGACCTGCGTCTCAACGACGCGCTCCTCAAAAGCCGCCTCCGCCTTGTCCACCACCACCATCCTGGATTTTACCTTGTCTTGGCGGGCCCGGTGGAGCGCTTGGAGCCTCTGGAAGTTGGCGCTCATGGCCCGGAGGAGCTGCTCCTCCTGGGAACTGCCGTTACCCGCGCTCGGTTCATCAATAACCTGAAGCCCGGCGGCGGCGAGCACTTCATCATCACACACCTCCCCCCGGTTGGCGCCCTGGTGCTCGCCGTCCCTAGGAGGTGGACGAACAGGTCATCGCCCACCTTCAAGTACTTGCCTGGGCCAGGGGCAGCAGAGGAGGAAGGTTGGTCGTCAACCAGCCCCTCCCCGGCAGGCCCCTTGCCGGCCTCCTCGGCAGCGGCCTTACTGGCCTCCTCGGCAGGCCCCTTGCCGGCCTCCTCAGCGGCGGTCTTGGCGGCCTCCTCGACGACAATCTTGTTGGCCTCGGCCTTGGCGTCCTTAGCGACCTCCCCGATAACGGTGTCAATATCCTCCCTGTCCGCTGAGGAAGGGTCTGGATACCAAGAAAGGAAATGAGACGGAGCCAAGATCAAGGTTTGAAAAGAAGAAGAAAGAACAGGGACGAGAAGCAAAAAACTTACCTGCACCGGGCCGGGAAGAAGTGGCACCCTTCCCGCCAACATTCGTTGCCGGGGCAGAACCACCGGCACCCAAGCTCGTCTCCTCCTCCTCCATACGCGTGGGCTCGGGGGTGGATGACCTTGCCAGGGACGCCCCTCTGGGTGGCGTAGTCGAGGGGGGCGGCGTGTTGGGAGTGGCCCTCGGCGGCTCCTCCTGCTGTCGTTCTTCTCCTGCAAACCCGACAAGGTCAGCATCAAGAATTCACACCCCAATGCTCATCAGTGAAGGAGTGAGTGATGAACTCACGCCGGGGACTGAAGCGAGGGCTACGTTGGGGGTTGCTGCCCGGGCTCCTCTCCACCAACACCAGCGTACGCGAAGTACCCGTCAGGGGCTTGTCGCCCATCGAGGCCTTGGCCCTCTTCGCCACCCTCTAGGCCAGCGTCTCCGTGTCCCTATGAAGATAACAACAAATTAAAAGAGGACAACATGGGCGTAAAGTCAGGAGATGATGGGGGCGAAATACTTACTCGTCCTCCACTAGCTTCCTCTTCCTCTTCGGGCTAAAAGATCTGAGGTTGAATTCGACCTCCAGGGTGCTGTCTGAGGGAGGGGGAGAAGGAGATGGGGTCCGGCGCCGCTTGGACGAGGAGGAGGCAGTCGCCGTCTTCTTCGCCACCGCGGCCTTCACCATCTTCTTCGCTACCACGACCTTCATCACCCTTGTTTGGCGCATGAGCTGCTCCTGAGCCGGTTGCCGCTGCGCGGCCTTTTCGGGCCGGACCGGCTCACCGGAGCTGGCCCGCCGCAGGACGCGGTTCTTCCCCGTGGACGGAGGGTCGCCCGCTTAGGCTTCCTCTTCGGGCGACTCGTCGCCCGCATCTTCAGTAAGGGGGCCCTGACGCCGGCGCCGCTGGCCTCCCCGACAGACTCCGCCCACTGGGCGAGCTCCTTCTCCTCTGCGGCCGCGTCAGCCTTGTCCTCCACGGCGCCGGTGTTGCCGGCCTCCTTGGCAAGCGCCGCTTCCGCCGCCCTGGCGGCGATGTAGTCAAACTCCTCCTTAGTGGTGTCGCGGATGAGCAGCGGCTCGTCGCGGACATAGCCCTTTGACAAGTTGTCGAAGAACTCCTGCACTTGCTATGCTGACGGCTCGGCCCAGGCCAGGTCGAGGCCATGCACGTTGAAGTCCGGCATCATGGCAATGATGGCGGACGGTGAGAGTTGTTGCTTAGTGGGACCACTACCGCCGGCAACCCAAACAGGGGCCCCTTGATGGCCTTTCCGGCCTTCGTGGCCCTGCCAGTCCTCTCAGCCCTGCCGTCGTCGTCCAAGTTGAGCTGGAAGAGACTCTGACAAAAATGGGCATGCCCCAGCCCTGCCGTCGTCGTCCATGTTGCTCACATAGTCTGAGGGACATTTTCATACCTACTTCCAACTGGTACACTTTGGCAAATTCTTTTCAAGTACATCCTATGAAAAAGGTCCTATCCTCTTTGTTCCTGATCCTGCATAGAAAACGGAAGCCCTCTTTTGTCTCCAATTGGACATGTACATTGGTCCTGACAGATCTGTTTATACTCAGCTTCTTTAAAACTCCGACTCTTGCAAAGCAGGGGATGCACTGAGCAAAATTCAGAGATTGCTCAAAATTATTTAGGCTGTTTATGAAGCAGGTACCATTTATGAAAGTGGTAAATACCATTTCTGACAGTGCTTACTTGAATTTAGGAACATTGGATATCACAAATTAGGTTTTGAATTTGTTAGTTTCATAATGATTTATGAAATATCAGTGTTGTAATATAAATCTAGAATTTTCTATATCATAATAGCCATCAAAGAAATTTTCCGATTACACATAGGTTACTTCTGACATCTAAAGAGGGGAATGTAGCAGCAAGTGGTACCAAGGGGGTACGATTGGCACTTTACCAAATTTAGTTAGGTATACCTATACCTATTTTTAAATACTTTCCATTATTAACATGGTTTCTGTTCAACTCATGACCAGACTTTTCTACTTATGAACCAATCATGAAATCCATCAACATTTATGTTAAAATCCACATGCAGAGAATCTTCACAACTTAACCAAACACTTGAATGACATGTACGTTTGATACACTTCAAATCTGAGAACCATACTGTAATTTCTTTGAATCCTTGCGGAAGTGCGATGCGAAGGTACTTGTCATTCTGAACATAGGGGAGACCACATAGATTCCTGGTGTCCAAACACTTCTGGCACTGCATATCGAAACCCTCGATTATTTCAACACTATCATCTGGAGGGGTTTTGTAGTGGATTAAGGTGATTTGCATCGGATAAGCAGATGTATATGAAGACTTGCCTTCATTTCTAATTGAACTCGACGGCGTAGGTTTTTTTGGTAAGGGAAGTCCTGAACCGCGACAAGCGTCGGCGATAGGCGGCTACCCTAGTCGGCGTGTTAGACAAGGGGGAAAGATGGCAACAGTCCTCATCAGCGTAGATGAAGCTGCGAAGTATGGTCGCGATACGCGCCGGCGACAGGGGGAGACTGGATTTAGGAGTATACGCGGGCGAGTGGGGGTCTTCAGTGAGGGAGATGAACAGAGACGACGAAGCTAATGGGATTATACACGGACGTCTGTCTGGTTTGGACCCACTTGTTAGCCGTAGCACATAAATATTAGGATTAAATTGTAGCATAAACTTTGTAATAAAGTGATAAGGAAAATACACGTAAAATAACAAATTGTAGGATCTAGAAGTAGATGTGTCTAGAGGGGGGTGATTAGACACTTCATGCTAAAGTTGCAATTTTTAAGCCTTTTCGGTTTAAGTGGAGTTTAGGCACAATTTCAGCACACACAATACATATCAAGCAAGCAAGCAAAGAGTATATGAGCAGCGGAATGTAAAGCATGCAACTTGCAAGAATGTAAAGGGAAGGGTTTGGAGATTTCAAACGCAATTGGAGACATGGATGTTTTTCCCGTGGTTCGGATAGGTGGTGCTATCCTACATCCACGTTGATGGAGACTTCAACCCACGAAGGGTAACGGTTGCGCGAGTCCACACAGGGCTCCACCCAAGGGCAACGGTTGCGCGAGTCCACGGAGGGCTCCACCCACGAAGGGTCCACGAAGAAGCAACCACCCACAAAGGGTCCACGAAGAAGCAACCTTGTCTATCCCACCATGGACATCGCCCACGAAGGACTTGCCTCACTAGCGGTAGATCTTCACGAAGTAGGCGATCTCCTTGTCCTTACAAACTCCTTGGTTCAACTCCACAATCTTGTCGGAGGCTCCCAAGTGACACCTAGCCAATCTAGGAGACACCACTCTCCAAGAAGTAACAAATGGTGTGTAGGTAATGAACTCCTTGCTCTTGTGCTTCAAATGATAGTCTCCCCAACACTCAACTCTCTCTCATAGGATTTGGATTTGGTGGAAAGAAGATTTGAGTGGAAAGCAACTTGGGAAGGCTAGAAATCAAGATTCATATGGTAGGAATGGAATGTCTTGATCTCAACACATGAGTAGGTGGTTTTCTCTCAGAACATATGAGTAGGAATGACGTGTGTGTTCTGATGGCTCTTTCCTCGAATGAGAAGGAGGTGGAGGGGTATATATAGCCTCCACTCAAAATCCAACCGTTACACAGATTTCCAATCTCGGTGGGACCGAATAAATAAACTCGGTCTGACCGAAGTAGTAAACCTAGTGACCGTTAGGAATTTCGGTGGGACTGACATGCAACTCGGTAGGACCGATTCGGTTAGGGTTTGGGCATGACGTAATCTCGGTGAGACCGATTACCTAAACTCGGTGAGACCGAGTTTGGTAATTAGCTAACCAGAGAGTTGGTCAGGCAAACTCGGTGGGACCAATTTGCTCTTTCGGTGAGACCGAGTGGAACTCGGTGAGACCGAAAAGTTACAAAGGGGAAACACTAAGTTTACATTGCAATCTCGGTGGGACCGATTCGCTCTTTTGGTGGGACCGAAAAGTTACGAAAGGGATACAGAGAGTTTGCAACCCCATCTCGGTGGGACCGAGATCCTTATCGGTAGGACCGAATTGCTAGGGTTTGGCAGTGGCTAATGACAATTGAAACTCGGTGACGCCGGATAGGAAAAATCGGTAGGACCGAGTTTGGCTTAGAGTTTAGGTCATATGTGGATATGGGAAAGTAGTTGAGGGTTTTGGAGCATATCATTAAGCACATGGAGCAAGAGGCTCATTAAGCAACACCTCATCCCTCCTTGATAGTATTGGCTTTTCCTATGGACTCAATGTGATCTTGGATCACTAAAATATAAAATGAAGAGTCTTGAGCTTTTGAGATTGAGCCAATCCTTTGTCCTTAGCATTTTGAGGGTTCCACTTTCACATCCATGCCATGCCATTGTTGAACTTATCTGAAACATGCTAGATAGAAGTGTTAGTCCAACAAGAGATATGTTGTCATCAATTATCAAAACCACCTAGGGAGCACTTGTGCTTTCAAAATCATCTATGAAAAACCTTTTATTCTTTTTAACTATTGCAATTGAAATAAAATCAAAATGGAGCAGACTTTGTGGGACATTTTCATCAATGTCATGCATGGAAAGTCAATAAAATAAATGAAATACATTCCCAAAATTTTAAAAAACAAGGATTTCAAAATTATTTAAAGGATGTGACGGGCCTTTATAAACATTTAGACAATGTTTATAAAGACTTATCACATCGATTGAGGTACCGAAAGGGAAGATGCACTTTGCTGATATTGGTTGTCAATCATACATATAACACCTATTAGAATGCCAAATACATCCTTCAAAAACTGACCAAACTCATATCACATTTTTGAAAACATGTCTTGAATTAACGCCATAGACCTTCTAGAATCAAGTAAACATGTCTTGTAATACCAAAACAATCATTGTGAAAATTGTGAAAACAATGACTTAGGTTAATTTGACACACATGACTAAAAAGTTGACCAAAAAATCATTCTTAAAATTTCGAGAACAAGTACTTGAGGTTAATTTGACAGACAAGACTTTTAAGTTGACCGAAGTCATATCACAATTTATGGAAACATGTCGTAAAGTAACGCGACAGACCTTCTTCAAGCCAATTAGCATGTGTTCAAAAAACAAAAACAAAATTATCAAAATTTGCAAAACAAGGACCTCGAGGTTAATTTAAGTGATAGAACGGAGCACTATATACATTTAAGCATGTACAAAACCGGTTCTGTACACACTTAAATGTTTACAGTGACTCATCCCATCAATTAATTTAGGGTGTGTTTGGTTTATGCCCCAGCTAGCCGCACCAATTTTTTGGCATGACCAAAGCTAGGGCATGACCAAAATATTGGCAAGTTATCCTGGTTTGGTTTAGATCCATTGTACCTGACAATTTTTTGGCAAAATCAGTGAAGCTGCCATTTGGTTTGCTACCAACTAAGAAGTGGTTTTTATTTAGGACATTCAGGATTATTATTTTTAAGGCAAATTCTAGATTAGTTGTATGAGTTAGGGCTGCTCTGGGGCGTAATAATAAAAAAATTAGGTATTGGGTTTGCAACGGATTATAGTCGATATAAACAACCGATGCTAATTGGTTTGGTAAGTACCTGTATTGATGCATGCACATGTCGGTTAGTTGAGCCAAAAAAGGAGCATGTATCACCTAAAGATTAGGAAATTAGAGAGATATGCAGACCAACAAATATGTTTCCAGAGTAAATCACTAGTTAATCGCTACAATAATTAAGCGGGTCCCATGGAGAGAGCGGGCGAGGGAGTTGCCAATTTTTTGGCGCAAATTTTTCATGCCATCAACTCGCCCTCGCGTTGGCAGGAATCACACTAGTCAATCGTGGGCGTGTGGGGCGAGCCAAAATTTTGGTTGCCATCCAAACGCTCACCAATTTTCGTGGGCTTGCCAATTTTTTAGGTATGGTTGCTATAGGTTGCAATCCAAACACACCCTTAACCTCGAGCCCACTTCCCATCCACTCATCCATCCTCAGACTATTCCAGCTCTAGCACACTTAACTTGGGAGTTCTGTTAGATGAGCTATCGGCAGGGAAGCTGGTCATTGCTGATATAGGACGCCTCTTCGCATCCTTTATGGCGTACCCAGCTAACTTCCCGTCGCCGGCCTAATGCCTTATCCCCCGCGAATGTAGAAGCTTCCTCTCTCGTCTAGCTGCTTCCCGCGTTTTCCCTATTTTTTGCCGCCTGCCCACCTATAGAACCTCCTAGAGCCAGCCAATTCCGGCAAGCAAATCATGTACATATCAACCCCCGGCCATGGTTCGTCTGAAAATCACCACCTGCAACAATATCGACGACAGATGGAATCACCTGATATCTAATCGTCCATTTCCATGCCCCTCTCCGCCTTGTTCCCCATCTGCCCCACTAGATTCTTCTCCAGAGGAGCTCGAAGGTACGCCAAGTGAGGTTGCACAAGAGGAGGCGTTGATGGAAGAGGACCATGTGGCGATGGAGACTGACGACGAGCATCAGGAGATGGAGATGGAGACGAAGGACGATGATGAGCCGGCGGTCAGCGATTTGCTTCCGGCGATTGCGGTAGAGCTGCCTCCGATGGTGGTGAAGGAGTTGCATCTGTCCACCGCCTTGCAGGCGTCGTTTGGTCTTGCGAAATCGCCTTGCAGGACTTCCTCGACCCTGATGAAGCAAGGTGGAAGTTCTTTGCTGACGAACGGCGCACCCTGATTGCTTGTATCTGCGTTGGTATTTCCCCGAAGAGGAGAGGATGATGTTGAATGGAAGTATTTCCCTCAGTTATGAAACCAAGGTTATCAATCCAGTAGGAGAACCAAGCAACACTATGTAAACATCACCTGCACACAAACAACAAAAACTTGCAACCCAACGCGTGAAGGGGTTGTCAATCCCTCAACGGTATTGAGATAGATTAAATTGTATGAAATTTGATAAATAGATCTAGCAAAAACACAAAATAAAATAAATAAAGAAAAAATGCAGCAAGGTATTTTTGTTTAATATGATAGGAAAATAGACCCGGGGGCCATAGATTTCACTAGAGGCTTCTCTCAAGAAAATAGCATACGGTGGGTAAACAAATTACTGTTGGGCAATTGATAGAAAAGTGAATAATCATGGCGATATCCAAGGCAATGATCATGTATATAGGCATCATGTCCAAGATTAGTAGACCGACTCCTGCCTGCATCTACTACTATTATGATACGTCTCCAATGTATCTATAATTTATGAAGTATTTATGCTGTTATATTAACATTTTTGGATGTTTTACAATCATTTTATGGCAACTTTATATCATTTTCTGGGACTAACCTATTAACCCAGTGCCCAGTGCCAATTGCTATTTTTGCTTGTTTTTTACATCGCAGGAAACTAATATCAAACGGAGTCCAAACACCACAAACCTTTTTGTGGATTTTTTATGGACCAGAAGACATCCAATGGGCCAGAGTAGCACCTAGGGGGGGGTGCCCCGAGGGGGCACAACCCACCAGGGCGCGCTTGGGATCTCAGGCGCGCCCCGATGGGTTGTGCCCACCTTGGTGGCCTCCCGCACCGCCTCTTCACCCTCTAAATTGCCAAATATTCCAAAAACCCTCGGGGTAACCCTAGATCAGAAGTTCCGCCGCCGCAAGGCTCCATAGCCATGAGAAACCACTATAGACCCCATTTCGGCACTCCGTCGGAGGGGGGGAATTCATCACCGGTGGCCATCTTCATCACCCCAGCGGCCACCACAATGAGGAGGGAGTAGTCCACCCTCGGGCCTGAGGGTTTGTATCAGTAGCTATATGTTTAATCTCTCTCTCTCTCTCTCTTATTTGTGACAGCCTGGTTTTTGCCCTCTCTTATTTGCTTGATCTTCATTTGAAATCTTTCTAAAACTTGGAGTTTTTGAATCTTTTCATATGGACTTAAACACTTGGGCATCCTTGGCTTTCACCCAAGTGCTTCACTTCCCTCCTAAATCATCATTTCTTTTCTGATCCATGCCAAAATAATCTTTGGAATATTTTTCTTAAATTGAAAAATATTCATTTCCTCTCAAAAACCCTAGCCACATCAGTATGCTCCAAAGCAACCCTAATTTTTATGGCTCAGAAAAATCTGAGATAATTCACAAATATTCTGTGAACCCTAGGGCACCTTCCTGAGCAAAAATATTTCATCACTTTTTGGAATATTTTTGCAACAGAAAATATTTTCTGTTCTGGACAGAAATGGTGGTTTCTTCAGCAACTACCATTACACTTGCTCCATTTGACCTGAACTTTCTTGTGCACCTTTACCTTAGTAACTCATGACTAGCCTCCAAAGCACAATCTCTAACTCCCAGCCATTTGACCACAGTAACTGTTCAAAGTTACTGATCAGAAACTTACCTCGCTTGTAAAAACCTCTCTACTGCACCTGGATCCAAACCAAATCGTGGTAACACTCAAAACTACCACGAACAACATGCCAGACATGAAGTTTATGCTTAGATCGTCCTGATGTCATAGTTCACACGGTGACCACGTTTGTCCAGGGGTGTTGGCATGCGTGTCGACGCGCTCTGAGTGCCGCCAAGCGCTCTATTCGCGCGTGCTCGCTTCCCTCGCCTGCCCGAGCGTGCCAAACCATTCCACCATCTTCGTCTCAATACCATTAACCTCACTCTGGCGCTCCCGACCCCGGAGCTCACCGCAGCGAGTTCGGGCAAGGTCCGGCCAGCCCAACAGTGTGGAGCGCACTGTGCTCGTCGCCTTCCCCTCGATCCTGTGCTCGTCTCTGTCCGCCCACAGTTACCGCGTGACCTGCGTCGCCTTCTCCCCCTCTCACTGACGCCGCTCGTCGCCGGGCGCCGTGGACAGGTGTCCACCAGCGGAGCCCGACCCCCCTCGCCTATAAATGGAGCCACCCCCAGCCTCCTTGAGCACCATCCAACACTCCCACACATCCCACAAACGCATAGGAAGCCGTAGCCCGGCCGGGCAGGCCTTGGGCCGCCGTCCCCGAGCTCGAGCTCGCCGGCAATCCCCTCTGGTTGCCGCGGTAGCTCTAGCCCCTCCCAGGCCAGGGCAACCCCTCCAGGGCTTCCGCCTCTCTCCGGTGAGGCCGTCTCGCCTGCTTGGAGCCCCTGGAGTGGCCTCCGTTCGCCGTCTTCCTCAACTACGGCAACCACCGTGTTCTGCCTCCGCTTGTGAGCTTGATTCCGACGCCGTCCGACCACCCCTAGCCACGCTACGGGTACGGGCAGGTGCACCACCGTCCCCTCTCTAAATCCCTCCCTCTCATTTTGGCCAAGAAGCCCTCATCGCCGGCGAGAGCTCCGGTGAAGCCGCGGCCTCCTCTGTTTCCTTCTCCCCCTTCCCTACCTGACTAGCGGGGCCCGCTAGTCAGCCACTCTGTACGCGCGTGAAGCGGTACGAGTGGTGGTGCCCTGAGGTTTTACGCCTTCGACGTCACCCCCCCTCAGTTGTTTATTTAAATTCAAAATCACTTAAATTCTAGAGAGCTTCAAACAGTTATAACTTTTCAACCATAAGTCCAAATGAATTGATTCTTTTTGCATTGTGTTCTTTGAATTGAAATCTAGAAGCTCACCAAAGATGAGATTTTTCTGAGCTGTTTAGAATTTCTGGTGATTTTCAGAAGTGTTCTTGATATTTGCTTTTTGTGTTTAAAATTATTTTCAGAGGGTGAGGCTTGTCTTGAGGATCACCAGAAGGCTTGTGAACCTCATCTGCACTAAGGCAAGCCACATCAACATTTTCATGGTGTCATTTCAATATTTATGATTTTCTTACTTGAATGAAATGATTTATCCATGCATTTAAAATTATTGTGTTATTTATATTCTGTTAAGTGTTTGCTAGTTAATATGCTTGATTTACAGAATGTGGAAACTAGCTTAGTTGGTGAAGCAAAACTAGGATTTATTCATGGTGATGATAGAAATAATTTTTGCTATGCATGTTAGTAATTATTTAAAGTTATGTTCTTGCATAAATTAAATTTTTAAAAAAAAGTTGCTAGAAATTATTCTGTTAAGTACTTGTTTAGTCATTTTACTTGCCTTACAGAATGTTTGAACCTCACTTAGTTGGTAAAGAAATTAAGATTTGTTTGTGGTGAAATCTTTTGTTTATTCATATGAGAAAAATTTATCAGAGTTACGTTCGCGTGAGAAATTAATAAAACTTGTTGCAAAATATTTTGGGTAATATGTGAGTTATATTGAGCAGCAAAGTAATATGAGTTGCTGATGTTTATGCTTGGTGGTGTATATGGATGACATCGAATTTTTATACTAAGTGATGTCATGTGTAGTTTTGCATTTCATGGCATGCTATGACACCGGTCATTTTCATTTTAAGTTGAACCTGAATATAACTCAACTTGAATATACCGTTGATTGGGTCATGGTGCCGCTGAATCGAGTTTCTTTCCCAGTGCAACCACGATCGGTGCTTACCCTGGCCCGGTAAGCAGTCATAACCTTGTGTGCCCGTTGTCGAGATTATGGTACCGGGTCCCTGAGTGGGATTGTTTTGGCCACAGCGGTGGTCGGTGTGTCTTTGGTAGACACGGGGCCACCCAGGACTAGCCCGTAGGGGATTGGGTCGAAGTGGAGGGAGAGTGCCGTGGCAATGGAAGGGTTTTGGTGAATGCCGTTGGTCCACCCGAATGGGAGTGTGAGGCCATGGGTTCCGTGGTGTGGGTACAGTGTGCTACCTCTGTAGAGTGTATAATCTATCGATAGCTGAGTCCACTATCGCGGACACCTCATAGTAGATCCCACCATGAGTCAACGTTTAATAAAAATTGCACACTAATCTATGAACTTTGCATTGTTGAGGATGGCAGAAAGGTCATCGAGGCATTCGGGACCAGATATTGGTCGTGGTTGTGATCGCCGTAAGGATCACGAGTTATTCTTGTTAAAGACCACGTTGGTGGTTTGTTTGTGATCCGAGGATGATCATGGTTGGTAAGTTGTCCCGAGGGACGTTCGAGCATATCACAGCATGTTTGACATATAGTGTTGCATTATTAATAATTGGTTAAATATCATGATATTGTTTGCCATTATGATTATGCCTGAGCATGTTTGACATATAGTGTTGCATTATTAATAATTGGTTAAATATCATGATATTGTTTGCCATTATGATTATGCCTGTTGTGAGCTTGCAAGTACATTCAATGTACTGACCTAGCGTGTCATGCCAGATTTCAGGAAAGTATCGTTGGAGAGGAGCGCTGTTCGAGTCTAGATCGTGTCCACATCGGTGTCCCTGTGATATGGAGCTTCCGCCACGACGTTATTCCGCTGGCACGTAGTTGTCCTGATCGAGGCCCCTTTATGTTCACTAAATAATGTACATATTGTTCAGCCGCACCGGGTGTGCCGCTTGGCCTCGACAACTGTTGTAATATAAACTCTGTTCTGCTAGCATCAATAAAGCGGTTGTTTTCTGTACCAAGATGTTGTATGTTGCCAGAAGACATGGTCTCTGGGCTCGCAATGCATGGTAAACCAGTCGCTCTGAGCTGGGGTGCCACAACGCTTGGTATCAGAGCCGCGCTAACTGTAGACCACGCTAGACTGCGACGTGTTAACTGGACATTAGATACGAGTCTAAGTTGAGTGCCGGTAGTAATTTGTGCTGATTGTTGCGTTGCATGCATTCGGTTTATATATTTTTATGCTAACCTGCTAATGGTTGTGGGTGTTGATGGCTTCGGTGCCATATCAGTGCCAGTTGCAGCTGATGCCGTACAAGTCACCGCACCTCCTTCGCAATGTGTGGCGTCGGCTGTACCCTCTCGTAGACGACCCAATCTATCGTGTGTACCGAGAGCATCTAGCTGATTTAGTGTATGAGTATCACGCAGTGGTCACTCTGCGCACTAGTTCCGATTCTAGCTCTTACACTCGTACTTCTCGGAGTGGTTACACCTCCACCGCTTCTCAGGCTGTCCAGTTTGCTGCATTCGAGGTCCTTGTCGAGCTCCGCTACAACGAGGTCCGAATGCAGAACCACCCAGGTTTCTATTACTACCCATCTCTGCACGACAACGGTCGTGTCCATTTCCCTCTCATTGATCCGGAGTCTGATAGTGTTGCTAGCCACCTTGCTCGTTATGTCACTGCTAGCTATCTCATGATCCACGAGCTGTCTCGAGAGCTGACTCGTGCCCGTACTGCTTTAGCCGCTACTTTAGTCACCTCTAGATCTGCCACTACCCCATCTTCCTTGGGATTTACCCCTTATGTTCCAGTCAGCTCTAGCTCCCCTATTTTTCCGGTTACTCCTCCGAGTAGCACGGGCGTCTCGGCCGTGAACCCTCTCAGTACTCCTGCCGAGTGGGTCTCACTTCTCGCTACTCCTGTAGCCCCGATGCTTCATCCTACCCCTGCCCCTGAGGGAGAGCCCTCGAGGCAGCGCCGTCGTGTTACCTTTAACCCGGAGGTTTCCGTTAACCACGTCAGGTCGGGATCCGAGACCGCTTCAGGTGAGGACGCCACAGCACCAGCAGAGCAGTAGTATCTTTGAGTATTCGCAGTTGTCTGGATGATGTACGGATGTAGTCGTACGAGTCATGATGTTTCGTTGCATGTATGAGAGTAGCTGAACCAGTCATGTTGTTTATCTTTCATGTATGAGTCTATGTATAATTATGTTGAGACTTTATTCGCCGTATTTTCTTCGCTCTTCTATTTTCTTCCGGGATTTGTCGCTGGCTTTTCCCCAATTTTATTCTTGGGTGTTTCTCATCTCGATTGCGTTGTCTTGGGAAAAATCCACAATAGGATGACGCGTGGAGGCAGCAGTAGCAACGTTCATGAGGGAACTCCTGTTCGTCGTTTCGCACGACAGGCAGGACATTCTCCCGAGCCGTACGTTCCGCCACCACCTCCACCGCCCAATCCTCCCTCCACCGAGCAAATTCTGCATATGTTTGAAGAAAAAAGTAACAATGATCTAATTGAAATATTGAGAAGTGTGCAAGCTATGGTTGGACAGAATGGAAATCAGAATGGTCATCACTCAAAGCTGTCAGATTTTCAGAGGACCAATCCACCCAGCTTCAGTCAGATTGTTGACCCATTGGATGCAGACGATTGGTTGCACACAATGGAGAAAAAGCTTGAGATTGCTCGTACTGAAGGAAATGATAAAGTTCCCTTTTGCAACTCATTATCTTGAGGGCGCAACTGCCATATGGTGGGAAAATACAAAGGCCATGTGGCCGGTTGATGAGGAAATCACCTGGGAAAAGTTTATGGATCAGTTCCGAAAATATCATATCCCTACTGGAGTTATGAAGACTAAGCAACGTGAATTTCTCGCACTCGTCCAAGGAAATCAGTCTGTGGCCGAATATCTGCAAAAATTCAATCATCTGGCCCATTACTCTCTTTATGACGTGGCCACCGAAGAAAGGAAGATTGACATATTTCTTGGAGGTCTAAATCCACAACTCCGGTGTACTCTCAGTATGCTTGATTTCCTATATTTCCAAATTCTGGTGAACAAGGCCTTCATTGCTGAACGGGAGCACAAGCTTATAGCAGATAATAGGCCTGTTAACAACGACAACAAGCGTAAGTTTGAGACAAAGAAGGATGGGCAACCAGTGCAAAAGGCTCGTACTTGGCAACAGACTCAGGTGGAATATAGGCCAAATTGGCAGCAGAATGTTAACAAGGCCACCACTCAAGTCAAGAATATTGTGACCAACCCAACACATGAGGAGCGTCAGCACAATAATTCTTGCTTCAATTGCGGGCAGAACGGACATTATGCCAGATAGTGCCCCAAGAACAACAAGACGAATGCCCTAAGAAGACCACAAGTCAACTTTATGGAGTCATGGCCAACCCAGCAAAACTTCACTGGGCACGTGCATCATATCTCCGCCGATGAAGCCCAAGAGAAGCCAGAAGTCACCATTGGTATGTTTTCTGTTAATGACATACCTGCTGTAACTTTATTTGACTCTGGGGCTTCCCATTCTTTTATTTCTCGGAGTTTTGCTGCCCAAAACAATTTTCCTTGCACGATTTTGGGCAAAAATATGCTGGTACAAACCCTAGGATCTATAATCAAGAGCAATCTGGCCTGCCGTGATCTGGAGATCAATATCAACGGAGGCTAATTTCCAACATCTGTGATAATCATTGACTCTGAAAAGTTGGATATTATATTGGGTATGAATTGGTTGACCCGATATCAAGTTTGCATAAACTGCGCAACCCGAGAAGTCACTTTGACCAGTCTGAATGGGCAGCTTACCAAATTCTACGCTCGCAAGAATATACCCAAACCAGAATTAGTTTGCACCGCTGTGGCTGAATTGGAATTTATTCCTGTGGTCAGTGAGTACCCTGATGTATTTCCAGAAGAACTGCCAGGCATGCTACCATATCGGGAACTGGAGTTTGCAATAGATCTTGTGCCCGGAACCGCACTGCTATACAAGAAGTATTACCAGATGCCCTCATCAGAATTAGTGGAGCTAAAGAAACATCTTGACGAATTACTCCAGAAAGGTTATATTCGTCCCAGCTCTTCACCATGGGGATCACCTACTTTTTTCGTGGACAAAAAGGATGGTAGTCTCCGTATGTGCGTAGATTATCGCCAGCTGAATGAGGTAACTATCAAGAATAAATATCCGCTGCCAAGGATTGATGATCTGTTTGATCAGCTCAGTGGGGCTAAAGTATTCTCTAAAATCGATTTACGGACCGGATATCATCAGCTCAATATTAAAAAGGAAGATATTCCTAAGACCGCATTCACTACTCGGTACGGTCTTTACGAATATACCATGATGTCCTTTGGTCTCACCAATGCCCCTGCTTTCTTCATGCATATGATGAACAAAGTATTCATGGACTTCCTCGACAAATTCATGGTAGTCTTCATCGATGACATCCTCATTTACTCCAAGGGTGAAGAAGAGCACAAGGATCACCTCCGAGCAGTGCTACAACGGCTCCACGACCATCAGCTATACGCCAAGTTCAGTAAATGCGAATTTTGTCTCAAGAAAGTTGGGTTTCTCGGACATGTACTATCCACCGAAGGTATAGCCGTGGACCCGAGCAAAGTAAAGGATGTGCTTGATTGGGTACCGCCCACGACTGTGACGCAGATCCGGAGTTTCCTCAGATTAGCTGGATATTATCGTCGTTTTATTGAAGGGTTTTCCAAAATTGCTAAACCCATGATGGAGCTGCTCAAAAAGGATAAGAAGTTTAAGTGGACGGAGGATTGTGAGAAGAGTTTTAATGAGCTGAAGATATGTCTGACAACCGCCACATGTATTGACTCCTCCAGACATTTATCGCAGCTTTGATGTGTACTGCGATGCCTCCAGGCAAGGTATTGGTTGCGTGCTTATGCAAGACAGCAAGGTAGTAGCATATGCATCGCGACAGCTATGACCCCATGAGGGAAATTATCCTACTCATGATTTGGAATTGGCTGTGGTGCTCCATGCATTAAAAATTTGGATACACTACCTCATTGGAAAAAGGTGCCAAATTTTTACCGACCACAAAAGTCTCAAGTACATCTTCACTCAGCCAGATTTAAATCTCCATCAACGAAGATGGCTAGAGTTGGTCAAGGATTATGACCTTGGAATAAATTACCATCCAGGCAAGGCTAACGTCATTGCCGATGCGCTCAGTCGAAAGCCCGTCAGCTTAAATGCCATATTGAAATCATTGCCTCCCGAACTTCAAGAGGAGATCGCTCAGCTCAACTTGGTCATCTTGGATGCTGGCCTCGCTAATATTTTGGAAGTTACCCCCACACTTGAGGTGGAGATCCACAAGGCCCAGCCAGCTGACGCCAAGCTATAAAGACGTGCCAAGGGCCAGATGGCAAAGCAGGCCCCTGATTTCTCCAAGGACAAATTCGGTACTCTCCGATTCCGTGGACGAATTTGTGTACCCAATCAACCGGACTTGAAGAAGAAAATCCTGTCAGAAGCACACGAATCCTCATATTCCATTCACCCGGGAGGTATGAAAATGTACGAGGACCTTAGACAAATATTCTGGTGGGATGGGATGAAGAAAGACATTGCCTATTTTGTGGCCTGTTGCGACATATGCAACAAGGTGAAGGCAGAGCATCAGAAGCCAGCCGGATTCCTCCAACCGCTGCCAGTTTCACAATGGAAATGGGATGACGTTGGTATGGATTTCATTACAGGATTTCCTAAGACTCAGCGAGGCAAAGATGCAATCTGGGTTATAGTAGACACCCTAACCAAGGTTGCTCACTTCATCCCGATCAGCACCAGATACAGAGCAAATCACTCGCACAGCTGTATGTATCCCGAATAGTTAGTTTGCATGGAGTACCCCAAATTATCACTTCCGACCGAGGTTCCTTGTTTACCTCCGCTTTTTGGTCCCGTTTCCATCAAGCCTTGGGGACAGCGCTGAAATATAGTACTGCCTATCATCCTCAGATAGATGGACAGACAGAGCGGGTAAATCAAATACTCGAAGATATGTTGCGGGCCTGTGTGCTAGCCAAGGGAGCTAAATGGGAAGATTGCTTGCCATATGCCGAGTTTTCTTATAACAACAGTTTCCAGACGAGTCTAAAGATGTCACCATATGAAGCTCTGTATGGCTGTAAGTGCCACACTCCTTTAAATTGGTCTCAAACCGGAGATAGTCGTATCTTCGGAACATAGCTCATGATGGAAGCCGAGAAACAAGTTAAGGAAATCAGAGACAGACTGCAATTGGCCAAATCTCGATAGAAGAGTTATTATGATGCAAAGCACTGGCAGGTCAGTTTTGAACCCGGAGAACACGTATACCTCCGAGTCACTCCTATGAAAGGAGTCAGGAGATTTCAGACTCGTGGAAAGCTGGCCCCCAGATTTATTAGTCCATTCCCAATTATGTCTCGAGTGGGTACTGTTGCATATCAACTGGAACTACCCCTTGAATTGGCAGACGTGCACGACGTGTTTCATGTTTCGCAATTGAGACGATGCATATCCCCACCTGAGAAAAGGACTGTTATGGATGAGATAGAGTTGGCAAAAGATTTAAGTTATGAAGAGAGACCATTTAAAATTTTGGATCAAATGGAAAGGGTCACTCGCAGTAAAGTCAGAAAATTTTACAAGGTTCAGTGGGAGCATCACACAGAATCAGAAGCAACTTGGGCGCGGGAAGAATTCCTAAAGGATCAGTATCCAGAGTGGTTTTCCCAAGCAACCGAATCTCGAGGACGAGATTCATTCTAAGTGGGGGAGGTTTGTGACAGCCTGGTTTTTGCCCTCTCTTATTTGCTTGATCTTCATTTGAAATCTTTCTAAAACTTGGAGTTTTTGAATCTTTTCATATGGACTTAAATACTTGGGCATCCTTGGCTTTCACCCAAGTGCTTCACTTCCCTCCTAAATCATCATTTCTTTTCTGATCCATCCCAAAATAATCTTTGGAATATTTTTCTTAAATTGAAAAATATTCATTTCCTCTCAAAAACCCTAGCCACATCAGTATGATCCAAAGCAACCCTAATTTTTATGGCTCAGAAAAATCTGAGATAATTCACAAATATTCTGTGAACCCTAGGGAACCTTCCTGAGCAAAAATATTTCATCACTTTTGGAATATTTTTGCTATAGAAAATATTTTCTGTTCTGGACAGAAATAGTGGTTTCTACAGCAACTACCATTTTACTTGCTCCATTTGACCTGAACTTTCTTGTGCACCTTTACCTTAGTAACTCATGACTAGCCTCCAAAGCACAGCCTCTAACTCCCAGCCATTTGACCACAGTAACTATTCAAAGTTACTGATCAGAAACTTACCTGGCTTGTAAAAACCTCTCTACTGCACCTGGATCAAAACCAAATCGTGGTAACACTCAAAACTACCACGAACAACATGCCAGACATGAATTTTATGCTTAGATCGGCCTGATGTCATAGTTCACGCGGTGACCACGTTCGTCCAGGGGTGTTGGCATGTGTGTCGACGCGCTCTGAGTGCCGCCGAGCGCTCTGTTCGCGCGTGCTCGCTTCCCTTGCCTGCCCGAGCGTGCCAAACTGCGCCACCATCTTTGTCTCAATGCCATTAACCTCCCTCTGGCGCTCGCCGCAGCAAGCACGGGCAAGGTCCGGCCAACCCAACAGTGCAGAGCGCACTGTGCTCGTCGCCTTCCCCATGATCCT
The DNA here is from genome assembly GCF_003073215.2 of Triticum urartu. Taxonomy (NCBI): domain Eukaryota; kingdom Viridiplantae; phylum Streptophyta; class Magnoliopsida; order Poales; family Poaceae; genus Triticum; species Triticum urartu. Next base: position 563,972,178 of record NC_053025.1, read on the forward strand.
GTGCTCGTCTCCGTCCGCCCACAGTTGCCGCGTGACCTGCGTCGCCTTCTCCCCCTCTCACTGACGCCGCTCGTCGCCGGGCGCCATGGACAGGTGTCCACCGGCAGAGCCCGAACCCCCTCGATGTTCGCCTATAAATGGAGACACCCCCAGCCTCCTCGAGCACCATCCAGCACTCCCACACATCCCACAAACGCGTAGGAAGCCGTAGCCCGGCCGGGCAGGCCTCGGGCCGCCGTCCCCGAGCTCGAGCTCGCCGGTGATCCCCTCTGGTCGCCGTGGTAGCTCTAGCCCCTCCTAGGCTAGGGCAACCCCTCCAGGGCTTCCGCCTCTCTCCGGTGAGGCCGTCTCTCCTGCTTGGAGCCCCTGGAGTGGCCTCCGTTCGCCGCCTTCCTCAACTCCGGCAACCACCATGTTCTGCCTCCGCTTGCGAGCTTGATTCTGACGCCGTCCGACCACCCCTAGCCACACAACGGGTACGGGCATGTGCACCACCATCCCCACTCTAAATCCCTCCCTCTCGTTTTGGCCAAGAAGCCCTCGTCACTGGCGAGAGCTCCGGCGAAGCCGCGGCCTCCTCTGTTTCCTTCTCCCCCTTCCCCCACCTGACTACGGGGCCCGCTAGTCAGCCACTCTGTATGCGCACGAAGCGGTATGAGTGGTGGCGCCCTGAGGTTTTACGCCTTCGACGTCACCCCCCTTAGCTGTTTATTTAAATTCAAAATCACTTAAATTCCAGAGAGCTTCAAACAGTTATAACTTTTCAACCATAAGTCCAAATGAATTGATTCTTTTTGCATTGTGTTCTTTGAAAAGAAATCTAGCAGCTAACCAAAGATGAGATTTTTCTGAGCTGTTTAGAATTTCCGGTGATTTTCAGAAGTGTTCTTGATATTTCCTTTTTGTGTTTAAATTTATTTTAAGAGGGTCAGGCTTGTCTTGAGGATCACCAGAAGGCTTGTGAACCTCATCTGCACTAAGGCAAGCCACAACAACATTTTCATGGTGTCATTTCAATATTTATGATTTTCTTACTTGAATGAAATGATTTATCCATGCATTTAAAATTATTGTGTTATTTATATTCTGTTAAGTGTTTGCTAGTTAATATGCTTGATTTACAGAATGTGGAAACTAGCTTAGTTGGTGAAGCAAAACTAGGATTTATTCATGGTGATGATAGAAATAATTTTTGCTATGCATGTTAGTAATTATTTAAAGTTATGTTCTTGCATACATTAAATTGATAAAAAATTGCTAGAAATTATTCTGTTAAGTACTTGTTTAGTCATTTTACTTGCCTTACAGAATGTTTGAACCTCACTTAGTTGGTAAAGAAATTAAGATTTGTTTGTGGTGAAATCTTTTGTTATTCATATGAGAAATTTATCAGAGTTTATTCATATGAGAAATTATCAGAGTTACGTTCTGCGTGAGAAATTAATAAACTGTTGCAAAAATATTTGGGTAATATGTGATTTATATTGAGTAGCAAAGTAATATGAGTTGTGATGTTTATGCTTGGTGTGTATATGGATGACTCGATCATTTTATATTAAGTGATGCATGTGTACTTTTGCATTTCATGGCATGCTATGAACTCTGGTCATTTTCATTTTAAGTTGAACTGAATATAACTCACTGAATATACCGTTGACTGGTCATGGTGCCGCTGAATCGAGTTTCTTTCCCAGTGCAACCACATTTGCCTTTTTGGAAGGCCTTGATTCGGTCATTGACATTGCCTCTGTGGTGCTCCAACTAGGGAGGTTACGTCATGCTTACCCTGCCCGGTAGCAGGCATAACCTGTGGTGCCCATTGTTGAGATATGGTACCGGGTCCCCGAGTGGGATTTTTTTGGCCATGACGGTGGTCGGTGTGTCTTTGGTAGACACGGGGCCACCTAGGACTAGCCCGTTGGGGATTGGGTCGGAGTGGCTGGGAGAGTGTCATGGCAATGGAAGGGTTTTGTCGGAATGCCATTGGTCCACCCGAATGGGAGTGCGAGGCCATGGGTTCCGTGGTGTGGGTACAGTGTGCTACCTCTGCAGAGTGTATAATCTATCGATAGCCGAGTCCACGGTCACGACACCTCGTAGTAGGTCCCACCATGAGTCAACGTTTAAATTGCACACTAAGCTATGAACTTTGCATTGTTGAGGATGGAGGAAAGGCCATCGAGGCATTCGGGACCAGATATTGGTCGTGGTAGTGATCGCCATAAGGATCACGAGTTATTCTTGTTAAAGACCACGTTGGTGGTTTGTTTGTGATCCGAGGATGATGACGGTTGGTAAGTTCCCGAGGGACGTTCGAGCATGATCACAGCATGTTTGACATATAGTGTTGCATTATTAATAATTGGTTAAATATCATGATATTGTTTGCCATTATGATATATCATGATATTGTTTGCCATTATGATTATGCCTGTTGTGAGCTTGCAAGTACATTCAATGTACTGACCTGGCGTGTCATGCCAGATTTCAGGAAAGTATTGTTGGAGAGGAGCGCTGTTCGAGTCTAGATCGTGTCCACATCGGTGTCCCTGTGATATGGAGCTTCCGCCACGACGTTATTCCGCTGGCACGTAGTTGTCCTGATCGAGGCCCCTTTATGTTCACTAAATAATGTACATATTGTTCAGCCGCACCGGGTGTGCCGCTTGGCCTTGACAACTGTTGTAATATAAACTCTGTTCCGCTAGCATCAATAAAGCAGTTGTTTTCTGTACCAAGATGTTGTGTGTTGCCAGAAGACATGGTCTCTGGGCTGGCAATGCATGGTAAACCGGTCGCTCTGAGCCGGGGTGCCACAGTATTCTTGAGATGTCACGATCTTGATGTATTGCGGGCTTTGTTAATATAGTTGGATCATATGGTGTTTCTCCCTCTCTATCTTGTTGTGATGAATTTAGTTTTCCCTTTGAGATTTCGTTCTTATCGGATCGAATACTTTTATGGATTTGAGAGCACTTGATATATGTCTTGCATATGAATACCCGTGGTGACAATGGGGTATTATTTTGCTTCACTTGATATATGTTTTGGCACTCAAGTCACGGATTCCCAAGGTGACATTGGGGTAATCTAAGCATAGGGGTCCCCCGGTTGGATAAGAGCATCGCCTGGACCCCCTCGATCCCCTCCTAACCCTAGTTCCTTTCCCTTCTCCCTCCCACTCACTCTCTTCGTTCGAAGCCGTCGCCCGAACTCATCCGCTACCGCGCGTTGACGTGCTCCAGAGCCACCCCGGGCCTTGCGGAGATGTCTAGGAGGCGCGCCTTCGTTTTCTACGTCGACTACAATGATCGGATCAAGCAACCCCGCATTGAGATGACCGGATTGAGCCACTCCGTCGTCTTCAATCTCCATCTGCCTTGGTCGCCGCCGTTGATTCTCTCCAATGAGCCCTCCCCGAGCCCGCATGCGCACACCTGCAGGGCCCGGTGAGCACCCGACAGACTCCCCTCTCTCCCCGTGTCCTCGCATGCTCTCTAGCTAGCCGGCCTCGCCATCGTGTTCCAGCCGTCTCCATGACCGCACTACGCGAGTCGCTCGAGCTCTCCAGCTCCAGCGCGTGCGGTGGGCGCGCTCCAGAGCGCCCCTGGCATCGAGCGCCACCCCTAGCTCGCCCCCTAACCTGCTCCCGCCTCATTTTGTTTGAAGGCTAAACCCCTGCCGCCGCCTCGGCTCAACGCCGGCGCTGTTTCCGGCCAAGTCCGTCCACGCCACCACCATTGTTCGGTGCGCTGTCGTGCGCTCGTTCGAGCGAGCTGAGTCACGGGCCTGGCGACCCCCAGTAGATGAATCTCGAGCCGCTCCGCCACGGGTAGGGCCACCAGAGCTCTCTCCGGTGTCGGTCCGACGTGGCGTAGCCACAGGGGCCATCCTGGGCCACTAACCCGTGGGTCCCAGGGCCCGCTGACCACATTGACTTGGTCAACACAGCTGACTGGGCTAAGCTAGTCGCTGACATGTGGGGCCCACACCCTGCTGATTAATTAATTAATTTAAGTAAATTAGATTAACCTAACTACACACTAATGAGTGGCCCTAGTAGATTATTTAACTAATTTAGATTAGTTTAAATGACTGTTTAGTCCGCTGAGTATGACATGTGGTACCCAGCTGTCAGGTTTGACCTAAGTCAGTTGGGTTGACTGATGGCGTCAGGGTGACATCATGCTGACGCAATATTTCTGTTTATGAATTATATTAAGTAACAATTTCAGAATATTATTAAAACTTTGAAAAATCATATAAAATAAACCATAACTTGGATAAAAATAATATACATATGAAAATTGCTCAAAAAATCCAATGAATCTGAATCCATGGTCAGTTCATGTGTCACATGCCCCTAGCATGCTGAACAGGGAACCATCCCCTCTCTTTCGTCATTCCGGAAAATACCAAACACCGGAAAAACCCTCCGGATGTTTTCCCTCTTCTTCCGCAACGTGTAGCACCGCGTTAGAACAACCCTAGCACTGCATATCGTCATGCAATGCTTAGTGATGCATCTGTTGGCTCTGTATTTACTGTTTCTCCCCCTCTTCTCTCCGGTATACCCCAAGAACGATGATGCCCCTGTGATCGACTACGTCACCGATGACCCTTTGCTACTTCTTGAGCCTGCGTTGGTTTTTCCCTTGAAGAGGAAAGGGTGATGCAGTAAAGTATGGATAATATTTCCCTCAGTTTGAGAACCAAGGTATCAATCTAGTAGGAGACCACGAGCAAATCACCGAATACCTGCACAAACAATCAAACAACTTGCACCCAAAGCGATAAAGGGGTTGTCAATCCCTTCACGATTATTTGCAAAAGTGAGATCTGATAGAGATAGATAAACGGTAAAGTAAATATTTTTGGTATTTTTGGTTTATAGATTGGAAAGTAAAATATTGCAAAATAGTGAACTAATATTGTAGATCGGAAACTTATATGATGGAAAATAGAGACTTATATAATGGAAAATAGACCCGGGGGCCATAGGTTTCACTAGATGCTTCTCTCAAGATAGCAAATAATACGGCGGGTGAACAAATTACTACCGATCAATTGATAGAAAAGCGCAAAGTTATGACAATATCTAAGGCGATGATCATGAATATAGGCATCACGTCCGTGTCAATTAGACCGAAATGATTTTGCATCTACTACTATTACTCCACACATCGACCGACTCCTGCCTGCATCTAGAGTATTAAGTTCATGAAGAATAGAGTAACACATTAAGTAAGATGACATGATGTAGAGGAATTAACTCAAGCAATATGATGAAAACCCCATCTTTTTATCCTCGATGGCAACAATACAATACGTGCCTTGCTGCCCCTACTGTCACTGGGAAAGGACACCGCAAGATTGAACCCAAAGCTAAGCACTTCTCCCATTGCAAGAAAAACCAATCTAGTTGGCCAAACCAAACCGATAGTTCGAAGAGAATTACAAAGATATCAAATCATGCATAAAATAATTTAGAGAAGATTCAAATAATATTCATAGATAAGCTGATCATAAATCCACAATTCATCGGATCTCGGAAAACACACCGCAAAAAAAGTATTACATCGAATAGATCTCCAAGAACATCGAGGAGAACATGGTATTGAGAATCAGAGAGAGAGAAGAAGCCAACTAGCTACTAGCTATGGACCCGTAGGTCTGAGGTAAACTACTCATGCTTCATCATAAGGGCAATAGAGTTGATGTAGAAGCCCTCCGTGATCGAATCTCCCTCCGACAGGGTGCCGGAAAAGGTCCCTAGATGGGATCCCACGGGTACATAAGGTTGCGGCGGTGGAAAGTGTTTTCGTGGATGCCACTGGTGGTATGGGGATATATGGGAATATATAGGCGAAATAATTAGGTCTGGAGTTTCTTAAGGGGCCCACAAGGGTGGGGAGCGTGCCCTTCGTCCTTGCGGCCACCTCGTGGCTCCTCAGACTTCATCTCCAAGTCTCCTAGTTGTCTTTTGGTCCAAGAAAAATCATCGTGAAGGTTTTATTCTGTTTGGACTCCGTTTAGTATTCCTTTTCTGCGAAACTCAAAAATAGGGAAAAACAGGAACTGGCACTGGGCTCTAGGTTAATAGGTTAGTCCCAAAAATAATATAAAATAGCATATTAATGCATATAAAACATCCAAAATAGATAATATAATAGCATGGAACAATAAAAAATTATAGGTACATTGGAGACGTATCACCCTTCTTCCTTTTCTGTAGAGCTTCTAGGCAAGCAAACCCCCCTTGACCATTCTGATATCGCCCATTTCTTTCCCTCTCATGCTTGCATTAGAACTGCTACTGCTTTTGTATGATCCTATTCTTATGCATAGCCTGTTTTTGTTGCTTGCTTTCATACCTTACTTGTTTATCCTAAACTGCTTAGTATAGGTTGGTTAGTGATCCATCAGTGACCCCTCACCTTGTCCCAGTTGCCCCACTTTATATTCGATGACTCGATCAACGTGATCGACGTCCAGGCCCCGACACCGCACATCACCCCCTTAGTTGTATGACTCTGCATGGTTACTATCGGGTGCCGAGGATGATACCCTGTATAGCACTTCTGATGTTAACTCTGTAGTGTAGCTATTCGGTCATGGATATCGAGGGTGATTCCTCCTTCACCACTCCCTATAACGACTCTGTCATGCAACCCCTCAAGTGTGGACCATCGAGGGTGATTCTTCCAAGTCCACCTTGATGGTTACATCGAGTGGGAATCCATCAAGGATGATTCCTCGGGTTCCCCCCTTGCTGTTTTGGACACACGGTTACTTTGACTTTACCATAGAACCATGAATGAAGTGGGTCGGCCCGAGGGGTGCCTGCTAGAGAAAAGTGTAGTCGGACTGACGGGGAGTGTACCCGCGAGTTGGTGTGTAGTCGGGTTGATCTGGAGGATACTTGCGAGTTTTCCACGCGGCGCGGCCAGACATTCTTATCCCTTGCCGCAAGTCCGTGAGCGGGGCGATAGGACCACATATCGTGGATCATTGATCATTACCGCGCGCTACCAAGACACTAACGATTTGGATATTTGATCCGAGTAGGCCTCTAGCCTTTTCGCACTGACCACCACGCGGGAATAAGGATGGACACTCTGCGTCGTATATATCACACTACTAGGAAAAGGGCTATAGATAGGATTGACACTAATGGCGCACCAGGGAAGTAGTGCGCCACTACTATATACTAATGGCGCACCAATTGGTGATGCGCCATTAGTGTGGAAGACACTAATGGCGCACCGGAAAATAGGTGCGCCACTAGTGATAAATTTTTATTTTTTTATTTTTACATACATACTAATGGCGCATCCTACCGAAGTGCGCCATTACTAGTTCTAACTAGTAATGGCGCACCAGACATGGAGTGCGCCAGTACTGAATTTTTTTTATTCTTTTTTTTGCAAAACTACTAATGGCGCACCGCCTCACAGTGCGCCATTACTAGTTTAAACTACTAATGGCGCACCCTGTAGAAGTGCGCCATTAGTATATATTTTGATATCATGAATATTTTTAAATTTCATGGGCACTTTTTGATATCATGAATATTTTTAAATTTCATGGGCACTTTTTGAATTCAGGAATATTTTTTCAAATTTGATGATATTTTTTCATATTCAATATGATAAAATATTGAATATTCATGAGGACACTCGATCTCGATCCCCCTCCATCTCGATCTCGATTCCCCCTCCATCTCGATCTCGATCCCACCCGCGCCTCCTCTCCCCTCTTCATTTTTAAAAAATAATAATAAAAAAGTTCACCGCTCCACCGCTGTCGCCGACCCACCGCACCCTCCCCCGCTCCACAGCCGCCGACAACCCACCGCACCCTCCCCCGCTCCACCGCCACCGCTGACACCCCGCACCTTCCCCCGGCCCGCTCCACCGCCGCCGCCGACACCCGCACCCTCCCCCACTTTTTGAAGATATTTTTAAATAACAAATTTGATGATATTTTCAAATAAGAAATTTGATGATATCTTCAAATAACAAATTTGATGATATTTTCAATTAAAAATAAAAAAACAAATTTGATGATATTTTCAAAAAAATATTGATGATATTTGATGATATCTTCTGTTCTAGTCCTCATGAAAATAACAAATTTGATAAAAAACAAATTATTAGATGCAACAAGAAATAATGAAAAAATGTTACTAATGGCGCACCAGAGGAGGGTGCGCCATTGCTATCAGAAAAAAAGTTACTAATGGCGCACCGGAGGAGGGTGTGCCATTGCTATCAGAAAAAACTACTAATGGCGCACCAGAGGGTGGTGCGCCATTGCTATAGTGTCTAGCTGGATACCCCTTTGCCCGATCCCCCCTTCCCTCTCCCTCGCCAGATCCCCCTTCCCTCCCCTGCCGCGCCCGCTCCGACGACCCCCGGCCTGCTCCAATGACCCCCGCGCCCGCTCCACACCCGCTCCGGCTCCCCCGCCTGCCGCCATGACTGCCAGCCCGATGCCGCGGCGCACCCAGCCGTCCGAAGCCTCCGCTGCCCCGCAGCCGGCACAGGAGCCCAGCAGCGCCTCCCTCCGCCGCCCCTACTGCGCCGCCGCTCGTCCTCCTTTGCCCGTAAGCCCCCCTCCTCCTCCGCCCGTCCTCCTCCGAATTAGGTTCCATTACTCTACCATGTGTTCCTACTACTAGCTCTAGCCATGGATTAGGGGCTAGTGTAGATGCAAAATAAGGTCAAATCCCTCTCAAATTTAGGTCAAATTAGGTTCAAATCCCTCTGAAATTAGTATGTAAAGCTCACTGTTCTGAAGTTCTGATCAGTTCAGTACCTTAGTAAGCAATAACACAAGCTTGCTGCTAGTTCAGTACCTTTTGCTGCTAGTTCCTCAAGGAGTTCTGCTCAAAATTAGCTCAACAAGTTGCATCTGGCTTTTAGAAAGTTGTTTTGGCTTAAGAGGATAATTTGTTGTATATACTGTCATAAAGTTCAGCAAGAACAGGGCATCAACAGTGCTACTCTAGTATCTAGTCGGGGAGGGACAAAATGGACAGGGCATCACTGTAGCTATACTACACAACAAACTATTAGTCTTAGGATTAACATTCCTCATATGAGATGAGAGGATTTTTTTAAATGGATTTTCCCTCTAGCTAGTTTTAAATGGCATCACTGTAGCTGCCAATTCAGATAAACCTGAATTGACTTTTCCAGTGCTGTATTTGTCCCCTCGGATTATTGTAAATTATATGTAGTGAAGCATGCAAATTGGATTTGCTATAGTCAACCTATTAATATTTGTCAGTTTTGAAAATTCAGTTTATTCGGTTACTAAAAATTCAGTTAATTCAGTTAGGCACACAAATTTCAGAACTTTTGTGTGCCCTAGTACTTGGTGTTTGTAGAAAATTCAGTTAATCCATCGAGGTGAGCACTGATGCTACAAAAAGAGAAGACATGTATGATTTTGGAGAAAGTGCCAATTTGATTTTCAGTTGCTAGCTAGCTGTGATTTATTGTTTCAATTTGGATTCCAGAAATGTTACTGTGTGTTACTATGACCCAACTTTATCTGTACCATAGCATGCTACTATCGGTTATTTTTGAACATCAAATTCAGTCTGTATCTTGCGTTCTTTTTTGTTCAAAATTTCTCAAACTCTGAATAAATAAAATTATTTGGAAAGAAGCACATGAGTATCAACAATAATTGTTTCTTTCTGCTTGAATGAATGGAGTACAATACAAGTTCAGGAACAAGGGACATTTTTTGCAATTGTGAACTCTCAATGCTCAAGTCTGGAAGTGTTTACAAATTCAAAGAGTTCACATGACTACTGGTCAAATACTCTAGTGTATTTAGTGTAAATCTAGTCTGAAACTAGTAGAGCTCTTGTTGATTTGCAAATTCAGTTTAAATAAAAATTTGGTACATGACTACTGATCATGTATGAAAGATGTTGCTACTGGATGAGCACAAGAACTAATTAGTAGATTTTGATTTTGAATGATTTTGAATTTTTATGACTAGTGATTAGGTTTCAAATGATTTTGAATTTTTATGATTTTTATGCACATAGGTGAAGCCACTGACTACACTTCAGGTTCTACTCCTGGAACACTTCAGGAATTTTACTTCATAACCGGAGTATTTTGATGATATTGGGGGGTTTTGTCTCCGACCATCGTGTCGTGATGATATTGTGGGGTGTTGTGGGGTTGCAGCTGGGTGGGGGTGGGGTAATGAATTTGCAGGTACCCCGAGAGGCCCTTGAGTTTGCCGGAATGTCGATTAACTTCCGTTCCGGCAAATTCGGGTACTCCATATGTCCTATTTTCAGCAAAGGTCATGCTGAAATTTTCCGTGAATTTTAGCATGACTTTGCTAAAAATAGGACATATGGGGTACTTGCGACTAATGCATGGGCCGGGGTATCTTAGTACTTAGTTAAGTAGGATCAACTGCCCCGCCATTCTTGCTGCATTAAACCATAGGTGGCAATAGAGCCAAGTGATTAGGCCCAACTTAGAATTCTCGTTAGCATCGATAAACCCTAGATGATAAACCCAACATAGGTGGCAATAGAGCCAAGTTATTAGTGCCAAGTGATTAGGCCCAACCTAGGGTGCCTCGGCATCGATAAACCCTAAATGATGAAAACTTAACTTCGCTTCTATAGGGTGCCTCGGTGTCGATGAGAACCTAAATGATGTACGCTTAGGCTTTTAGGGTGCCTCGGCGTCGACAAAACCTAAATGATGAAAGCTTAGGCTTTTAGGGTGCCTCGACGTCGACAAACCCTAAATGATAAAACCTTGGCTTTTAGGGTGCCTCGGTGTCGATAAGAACCTAAATGATGAAAGCTTAGGCTTTTAGGGTGCCTCAGTGTCGACAAACCCTAAATGATAAAAGCTTAGCTTTTAGGATGCCTTGGTGTCGACAAACCCTAAATGATGTAGTTTTGAATTATGAACGTAGGATATGTCATCATCATCATCGGACGACGAAAGTCTCCCGGCGGAGTGCGACTGGTGCCACGACGATCGAGGTCTGTGCGACATGCCTCACCTGGACGATGATCGGCGCTTCAGCATTAAGCTCGAGGAGACCTTCGAAGTTGAAACGGTACACAATGACGACAAGTGTGATTTTCATAATTAAGCATGACTTCAACTATTTCAATGTGTAATTTTCATCTTTTACAATTCGAGTATAGCTTATCCCATGCCATGCAAGATGCTATGTCTTGGAGAGGATGGATTTTGAAGACCATGAAATTTCTGAAACAAAGAAAATTCACCTAAGGACTCATCACGATGTGGACTTTGAAGTAAATCTATATAATTCTGAGAGCGTAACCCATTTTGGTTGCAAAAATTGGGAAGCATTTTGCAAGATGTATGGTTTTGATGAGGGTATGCTTATCACCATGGATCTTGGTAATCCTGACATCAACCAAGACAATATGGACATTTGGGTCCTTGTTGATACGCCTCCAGTTCTACCGCTATGTGAGTTTCTCAAACATAGTTATTAGCTAATTTATATTGTTTATTTCAAAATAGTTGACAGCTTATTTTTATTGTTCAAAGAATGTGCGGGAGATGGTAGACAAAACCCACTACACCGATGGCTCCAAATTAACAACTTACAAGGAGAAAAATCATCTGGTCGGATTTTGTACTGACATTGAGAATTACACTATCCACAATCAAACTCCTCAACATTATGGTAAATACGTGCCACTAGTGCATGTGTTCAACTACGGTAACTACCATGGAGATACCCTGGTAAGATTTTTACTATTACGACATCCGTGCATCTTTTGCATACTTCTAAAACTAGTACATCATTGCTAACTATGAAGTTATTACTATGTTTTTCAACAGATAATCCCAGAGAATTGTGTGCCTCATATGATGTATCAGAAAGGTAGTGTTAATGTTTTTAACATACAGCCAGGTCGTCCTACGAATCTCAACTGCCCATACGAGATTTCTAAAAGAAGTGGAGACATGAAAATCAAAGGATGGAAAAAATTTATGGACAGTTGTAAGGAGCTTCTTGGAAGCAAAAGGAAGCGAAGCGCAAGAATTGGAGACAGGATGTTCTCCATTCTCCATAATGGAGAGTCAGGGTCTATATTGTTTTATGCTATTTTAGCTTAAATAGGGTATTTAGGTCCTGCCTAATACTGATGATCATGTGCTAAGAACAATTAAGTAGGGTTGGTTCGATGACTATCAAGATGATGATCGTATGACTTGTTATGAATAACGAGTAGAAGTTGTATGATGATGATTAGTAGGACTTGTTAGGATTAGTATTACTTCCGACAAACTCGATACTCGCGGTCTCGAGACTTGTAATGTTTTATCTTTGTTCGGTCTTTTGAATTCGAAGACTAATATGATGAATTGTATTCGGAGACTAATCTTCTATTGTATTCGATGAATCTGCTGTTGCTATGTGCTACTGTCTATATTCTGTCAAATAATATATTTTGTAACATGTGCAAAAATCAGAAAAGTAAAAAAAAATAAAACCTAATATTCATACTAATGGCGCATCACTACAGAGTGCGCCATTAGTATGCCAAGTATACTAATGGCGCATGTATCCGCAGTGCGCCATTAGTGTGCCAAAGCACATGGTTAAATATGGCCCCTGGGAGGCACACTAATGGCGCATGGTGTTATATACTAATGGCGCACTGGATGGTGCGCCATTAGTATACCAGATACTAATGGCGCACCAGTGGTGCGCCATTAGTAAAAATTACTAGTGGCGTGCTACTAATGGCGCACCAGTGATGCGCCATTAGTAGGCAAAACTGGTGCGCCATTAGTAGGCCTTTTCCTAGTAGTGTCAGCCGAAAGCTCTTCGGACGTCAACAATGGAGCGCGCGTGCCGAGTTGGACTGGGTAAGCACCTGCCTTATTCAAGGAGGTAGCTAGGTCTGCTCACCGGCCGCGACGTGCAGGAGTGAAAAGGGCGATGGGCCCAAGACCCCTGTGAGCTTAGGATGTAGACCGACATGCTGGCCTCTCTGTTGATCCTAGGTAGGGCTGCGACGTGTGATACATCTCCATCGTATCTCTACGTGTGGAACAAACCTAGACTGACGCTGTTTTTAGCAGAATTGCCTTGGTGTTATTTTTGTGCAAAAATAAAAGTTATCGGAATGGACCTGAAAATCCATGGAGAATATTTTTGGAATAAACAAAAAATATTGGCCAAATAATCAACATAGGGGGACCCACCTGTTGTCCACAAGGGTGGAGGGCGCGCCCACCCCCCCGAGCACCCCCTGCCTTGTGGGTCCCCTAGACCTCCACCGACCTCAACTCCAACTCCATATATCCATGCTTGGGGAGAAAAAAATGAAGGAGAAGGATTCATCACGTTTTACGATATGGAGCCGTCGTCACCCCGTATTCTTCATCGGGAGGCCAGATCTGGAGTCCGTTTGGGGCTCCGGAGAGGGGAAATCATCGCCATCATCATCACCAACCTTCCTCCATCACCAATTTCATGATGCTCACCGCCGTGCGTGAGTAATTCCATCATAGGCTTGCTGGATGGTGATGGGTTGGATGAGAGTTATCATGTAATCGAGTTAGTTTTGTTAGGGTTTGATCCCTAGTATCCACTCTGTTTTGAGATTGATGTTGCTATGACTTTGCTATGCTTAATGCTTGTCACTAGGGCCCGAGTGCCATGATTTCAGATCTGAACCTATTATGTTTTCATGAATATATTTGTGTTCTTGATCCGATCTTGCAAGTTATAGTCACCTACTACGTGTTATGATCCGGCAACCCTGGAGTGACAATAGTTAGGACACTTCCCGATGATGACCGTAGTTTGAGGAGTTCATGTATTCACTTTGTGTTAATGCTTTGTTCCGGTTCTCTATTAAAAGGAGGCCTTAATATCCCTTAGTTTCCATTAGGACCCCTCTTCCACGGGAGGGTAGGACAAAAGATGTCATGCAAGTTCTTTTCCATAAGCACACATGACTATATTCGGAATACATGCCTACATTATATTGATGAATTGGAGCTAGTTCTGTGTCACCCTAATTTATAACTGTTGCATGATGAATGCCATCCGACATAATTATCTATCACTGATCCATTGCCTACGAGTTCATTTCATATTGATCTTTGCTAAGTTATTTCTCCGTTGCCACTGTTACGATTGCTACAAAACTGCTATTTTTACTTTTGTCAACGTTATCATTACTTCCATACTACTTTGCTACTAAATACTTTGATGCAGATATTAAGTTTTTTTGGTGTGGTTGAATTGATAACTCAGCTGCTAATACTTGATAATATTCTTTGGCTCCCCTTGTGTTGAATCAATAAATTTGGGTTGAATACACTACCCTCGAAAACTGTTGTGATCCCCTATACTTATGGGTTATCAAGACCTTTTTGTGGCGCCATTGCCGAGGAGCATAGATCTATTCTCTGAGTCACCTGGGATTTATATCTGTTGATCACCATGAGGAATTTGAAAGATACTAGAACCAAGATTTTTCCCTCTACTATGAGGGAGGTAAGGAACTGACATCTAGCTCTGCACTTGATTCACCTTCTGTTTTGAGTAAGCTTGCAACACCTACACCTGATATTGATTCTGATATGTCACATGTTATTGATGATGCTACTTCTACTATGAATGATGCTTATGATGCTACTACTTTGATTGATAATACTATGCCATTAGGTGAATTTCTTGATGAACAACTTGCTAGGGTTAGAGAGAATGAAATTACTGAAACTGATGATATTATTGAAACTGAAGATTATGATCCTCCCCCTAGATATGAATTTCCTAAAGTACCGAGGGTTATATTAAGGATGAAGAAACCGCTAGAGACTTTTTTGCTTGAAATGATAGAGATGGTCTTAACAAATTATTAGCTAAGCTGAAAGAAAAATCTTTGAATGCTAGAATGCAATATGATCCTAAATTTGCTACTTCACCTATCTTTGTTACTGATAAGGATTATGAATTCTCTATCGATCCTGAGTTAATTACTTTGGTTGAATCCGATCCTTTTCATGGTTATGAATCTGAAACTGTTGTGGACATCTTAGTAAACTGAATGATATACCCACCCTATTTGCTCATGAGGAAAAAATTCGCTATTACTATATTCTTAAGTTGTTTCCTTTTTCATTAAAGGGTGATTCTAAGATATGGTTTAATTCTCTTGCTCCTGGTTGTTTGCGTAGTCCCCAGGATATGATATATTACTTCTCTGAAAAATATTTTCCTGCTCATAAGAAACAAGCTGCTTTACAGGAAATATTTAACTTTGTGCAAATTGAAGAAGAGAGTCTCCCACAAGCTTGGGGGAGGCTTCTCCAATTACTTAATGCTTTGCCTCATCATCCTCTCAAGAAAAATGAAATACTTGATATCTTTTATAATGGACTAACTCATGCTTCTAGGGACCACCTAGATAGTTGTGCTGGTTGTGTTTTCAGGGAAAGAACTATTGAGCAAGCTAAAAAACTATTGAATAATATATTGAGCAATGGTAATGATTGGACACTTCCCGAACCACCTCCTAAGCCAACTCCGAAGAAAAGAGGTATTATATTACTCAGTCCTAAAGATATGCAAGAGGCAAATAAATCTATGAAAGAAAAAGGTATTAAAGCTGAAGATGTTAAAAATCTATCGCCTATTGAAGAAATACATGGTCTTGGTAACCCGACACAGGTAGTAAAGGTAAACTCTTTCTATAGATTTGATGAAGGTGATATTCCTTATAATAAGTCTGCTAGTCAATGCTTGGATGAATTTGATAATTTTATTGTTAAACAAGAAAACTCCAATGCTTATGTTAGTAGACAATTGAAACGTAATGCTTATATGCTTGACCACTTGGGTGATTATATGAGTAGAACTGTTAATGATCTTAAGCTTATTAGTAAACATGCTTCTATGGTAAAAACTCAAGTAGAACAAGTACTTAAGGCACAAGATGATTTGCTTAATGAGATGAATAGTAAGAATAATGATCATGCTGTTAGAGTTATGACTAGAGGTGGTAAGATGACCCAGGAAACTCTGTATCCTGAGGGCCATCCTAAGAGAATTGAGCGAGATTCTTAGAGAGTTAATACTGATGCACCTAGTCCTTCTAATAAAAAAAAGGAAGACTGATAGGACTTTGCATGCTTCTAGTGAACATGTTATAGACACCCCTGAGAATCCCAATGATATTTCTATTTCTAATGCTGAGACACAATCTGGTAATGAGCATGAACATAGTGATAATGTTAATGATGATGTTCATGATCATGCTCAACCTAGCAATGATAATTATGTAGAGATTAAACCTGCTGTTGATCTTGATAACTGATACGTCCATTTTGCATCATGTTTACCTACTGTTATTTATAATGTTTTTATGCATACTAATGCTTTTTGGACTAATTCTAATTCTTTTTCTCTCATAATATGCAAGGTTCACACAAAGAGGGAGAATTCCGGCAGCTGGAAATCTGGACATGAAAAAGCTACATCAGGCTACCTATTCTGCACAACTCCAAATGAGATGGAACTTCATGAGGAATTTTTATGGAATAAATAAGAATTATTAGAGCGAATAACTACCAGAGGGGGCCCACTAGGTGGGCACAACCCACCTGGGTGCGCCAGGGAGCCCAGGCGCGCCCTGGTGGGTTGTGCCCTCCTCGGCCCACCTCCAGTGCCCATCTTCTGCTATATAAGTAATTTGGACCTAGAAAAATAAGGAAATGACTTTTGGGACAGAGCACCGTCGTCTTAAGGCGGAGCTTGGACAGGAGCACTTTTACCCTTCGGCAGAGTGATTTCATAGGGGGAACCACCCTCCCGGAGGGGGAAATCATCGTCATCGTCATCGTCATCATCATCACCAACAACCCTCTCATCTTGGGGAGGCCAATCCTCATCAACATCTTCACCAGCACCATCTCCTCTCAAACCCTAGTTCATCTCTTGTGTTCAATCTTTGTACCGGAACCTTAGATTGGTACCTGTGGGTGACTAGTAGTGTTGATTACATCTTGTAATTGATCACTATATGGTTTATTTGGTGGAAGATTATATGTTCAGATCCATTATGATATTTAATTAATACCCCTCTAATCATGAACATGTTTATCACTTGTGAGTAGTTACTTTTGTTCTTCAGGCCACGGGAGAAATCATGTTGCAAGTAATCATGTGAACTTGATATGTGTTCGATATTTTGATAATATGTATGTTGTGATTCCCTTAGTGGTGTCATGTGAACGTCGACTACATGATACTTCACCATATTTGGGCCTAGGGGAATGCATTGTGGAGTAGTTATTAGGTGATGGGTTGCTAGAGTGACAGAAGTTTAAACCCTAGTTTATGCGCTACTTCGTAAGGGACCGATTTGGATCCAAAAGTTTAATGCCATGGTTAGATTCTATCTTAATACTTTTCTCGTAGTTGCATATGCTTGAGAGGGGGTTAATCATAAGTAGGATGTTTTTTCAAGTAAGAACAACACCTAAGCACCGATCCACCCACATATCATATTATCAAAGTAGTGAACACAAATCAAGCCAACATGGTGAAAGTTACTAGATGAAATTCCTGTGTGCCCTCAAGAACACTTTGCTTATTATAAGAAACCGTTTTGTCCTGTCCTTTGCCACAAAAGGATTGGGCTATCTTGCTGCATATTATTTTCCGTTACCGTTACATGCTCGTTACAAATTATCCTGCTACCAAATTATCTGTTACTTACAATTTCAGCACTTGCAGACATTACCTTGCTGAAAACCACTTGTCATTTCCTTCTACTCCTCGTTGGGTTCGATACTCTTACTTATCAAAAGGACTAAGATTGATCTCCTATACTTGTGGGTTATCAAGGCTCTTTTCTGGCGCCGTTGCCGGGGAGTGAAGCGCTCTTGGTAAGTGGAAATTGGTAAGGAAAAATTATTACTACGTGCTGAAGTTTATTGTCACTTGTTACTATGGAGAACAATCCTTCGAGGGGTTTGTTCGGGGTATCTTCACCTTGACCGGAACCACAATTAGTTACCCCTCAACCCGCAGCACCTACTGAAAATACTAAATATGAAATTCCTTCGGGTATGATAGAACAACTACTAGATAATCCTTATGCAGGAGATGGAACCGAACATCCTGATATGCACTTGATATATGTGGATGAAATTTGTGGATTGTTTAAGCTTGCAGGTTTACCCGAAGATGAAGATAAGAAGAAGGTTTTCCCTTTATCTTTGAAGGGAAAGGCGTATAGGCTATGCGATGATATTGGATCTTGGAATTAGAATCAGTTGAAACTGGAATTCCATCAAAAAAATTATCCTATGCATCTAGTTCATCGTGATCGGAATTATATATATAATTTTTAGCCTCCTCAAGGAGAAAGTATCGCTCTAGCTTGGGGGAGGCTTAAGTGAATGTTATATTCATGCCCAATCATGAGATCTTGAGAGAAATTATCATTCGGAACTTCTATGCTCGGCTTTCTCGCAATGATCAATACATGATTGATACTTCTTGTGTCGGTTCTTTTATGAAGAAGAGTATTGAATTCAGGTGGGACCTCTTGGAAAGAATTAAATGCAACTTTGAATATTGGGAACTCGATGAAGGTAAAGAGTCAGGTATTAAGATTAAGTTTGATAGTGTTAAATCTTTTATGAATACCGATGCTTTTCAAAAGTTTAGCACTAAATATGGACTTGATTTTGAGATAGTAGCCACTTTCTGTGAATCTTTTGCTACTCATGTTGATCTCCCTAAAGATAAGTGGTTTAAATATCATCCCCCTATTAAAGAAGAAATTAAATAACTGGTAGTTGCTAAAGAAGAAACTATCATCTACAATGTTGATCCAGTTGTTCCTACTGCTTACGTCGAGAAACCACCTTTTCTTGTTAAGATAAAAGAACATGCTAAGGTTTCAACTGTGGTCCATCGAACTAATATCAAAGCACCTAAACCCCCTGAGCAAATCAAAGTAGAACCCAGTGTTGCTATGGTTAAGGATCTCTTGGTCGATAATATTGATGGGCATGTTATTTACTTCGCTGGTGAAGCTGCTAGAATTGCCAAACCCGATGGGAAAGATAAACATAGACCCGTTTTGGCATGCCCGTTGTCTCAATTAAAATAGGATATCACTGTTATCATGGTTTATGTGACATAGGTGCTAGCGTGAGTGCTATTCCTTTTACCTTGTATCAAGAAATTATGAATGACATAGCACCCACTGAAATAGAATACATAGATGTTACTATTAAACTTGCTAATAGAGACACCATCACACCACTTGGGATTGTTAGAGATGTTGAAGTCTTGTGTGGGAAAATAAAATACCCTACTAATTTTCTTGTTCTTGGTTCCCCATAGGATGACTTTTGTCCCATTATCTTTGGTAGACCTTTCTTGAACACCGTTAATGCTAAAATAGATTGTGAGAAACAAACTGCCGGTGTTAGCTTTGGTGATGAGTCTCATGAATTCAATTTTTCCAACATTGTATAAAACCTCATACAAAAGAATTGCCTAGTAAGATTGAAATTATTTGTCTTGCTTCTATTGTTGCACCTCCTACCGATCCTTTAGAACAGTATCTACTAGACCATGAAAATGATTTGCATATGCACGAAAGAAATGAAATAGATAGAATCTTGTTCGAACAACAACCTCTGCTTAAGCACAATTTGCCTATTGAAACTCTATGAGGTCCTCCTCCACCTAAAGGTGATCCTGTGTTTGAATTAAAGCAGTTACCCGACACTTTGAAATATGCTTATCTCGATGAGAAAAAGATTTATCCTATTATTATTAGTGCTAACCTTTCAGAACATGAAGAAGAAAGAATATTGGAAGTTCTAAGGAAGCACCGAGCTGCTACTAGATATACTCTTGATGATCTTAAGGGCATCAGTCCCACTCTATGTCAGCACAAGATTAATATGGAACCTGATGCTAAACCCGTTGTTGATTACCAACACCGGTTAAATCCGAAGATGAAAGAAGTGGTAAAAACGGAAATATTAAAACTTTTGGAAGCAGGTATAATCTGTCCTATAGCTGATAGTAGATGGGTAAGTCCTGTCCATTGTGTCCCTAAGAAAGGAGGTATAACTGTTGTTCCTAATGATAAGAATGAACTTATTCCACGGAATTGTTACAGGCTATAGAATGGTAATTTATTTTAGAAAATTAAACAAAGCAACTAGAAAAGATCATTACCCTCTGCCTTTTATTGATCAAATTCTAGAAAGATTATCTAAGCACACACATTTTTGCTTCCTTGATGGATATTCTGGTTTTTCACAAATCCCTGTTTCTCAACCTGATCAAGAAAAGACCACTTTTACTTGTCCTTTTGGAACTTATGCTTATAGATGTATTCCTTTTGGTTTATGCAATGCACCTGCTACCTTTCAAATATGTATGACTGCTATATTCTATGACTTTTGTGAAAATATTGTTGAGGTTTTCATGGATGACTTTTCTGTTTATGGGAAGTCTTTTGATGATTGTTTAAGCAATCTTGATCGAGTTTTACAGAGATGTGAGCAAACAAATCTTGTCTTGAATTGAGAGAAGTGCCACTTTAAGGTTAATGAAGGTATTGTTTTGGGCCATAAAATTTCTGAAAGAGGTATTGCGATGGACAAAGCTAAGGTTGATGTAATTGAGAAAATGCCATGCCCTAAAGATATCAAACATATTCGTAGTTTCCTTGGTCATGCTGGTTTCTATAGGAGATTTATCAAAGACTTTTCTAAAATTTCTAGGCCTCTTACAAATCTTTTGCAAAAGGATATTTCTTTTGTTTTTGATGATGATTTATAGAAGCCTTCGAAACACTCAAGAAAGCCTTAATTTCTGCACCTATTGTTCAACCACCTAATTGGAACTTGCCTTTTGAAATTATGTGTGATGCTAGTGATTATGCTGTTGGTGTTGTTCTAGGACAAAGAGTTGATAAGAAACTGAATGTTATTCACTACGCAAGTAAAACTCTAGACAGTACACAAAGAAATTATGCTAGTAGTGAAAAAGAATTTCTAGCAGTGGTGTTTGCTTGTGATAAATTTAGATCCTATAATGTAGATTCAAAAGTAATTGTTCACACTGATCTTGCTGCAATAAAGTATCTTATGGAAAAGAAAGATGCCAAACCTAGGATTATTCGATGGGTTCTCTTGTTACAAGAATTTGATTTGCATATCACTGATAGAAAAGGAGCAGAGAACCCCGTAGCTGATAACCTGTTTAGGTTGGAGAATGTTCTTGATGACCCACTACCTATTGATGATAGTTTTCGTGATGAGAAATTAGTAGCAATAAATGTTTGTAATAGTACACCTTGGTATGCTGACTATGCTAACTATATTGTTGCTAAATACATACCCCCTAGCTTTACTTACCAACAAAAGAAAAAAATTCATCTATGATTTAAGACATTACTTTTGGGATGACCCACCGATGTCGCTTGAAGCTACGTCGGTATTTCCCCAAAGAGGAAGGGATGATGCAGCACAGCGGCTGTAGGTATTTCCCTCAGATATGAAACCAAGGTTATCGAACCAGTAGGAGAACCAAGCAACACAACGTAAACATCCCCTGCACACAGATAACAGATCCTTGCAACCTGACGTGTTAAAGGGGTTGTCAATCCTTTCGTGTAACGGTGCCAGAAATTGGTGTGTGACGGGAGAAAGTTGTAAATAATGATAGATCTAATGCCAAATAAAATAAATTGCAGCAAGGTATTTTTCGGGTTTTTTGGATTAATAGATCTGAAAATAAAAGCAAATAAAAATAGATCACAAAAGCAAATAATATGAGAAAGAGACCCGAGGGCCATAGGTTTCACTAGTGGATTCTCTCAAGAAAAATAGCAAACGATGGGTGAACAAATTACTGTTGGGCAATTGATAGAACTTCAAATACTCATGACGATATCCAGGCAATGATCATTACATAGGCATCACATCCAAGATTAGTAGATCGGCTCCTGCCTGCATCTACTACTATTACTCCACACATCGATCGCTATCCAGCATGCATCTAGTGTATTAAGTTCATGGAGAAACGGAGTAATGCAATAAGAATGATGACATGATGTAGACAAGATCTATCTATGTAGAGATAGACCCCATTGTTTTATCCTTAGTAGCAACGATACATACGTGTCAGCTCCCCTTCTGTCATTGGGGTCAAGCACAGTAAGATCGAACCCACTACAAAGCACCTCTTCCCATTGCAAGATAAATAGATAAAGTTGGCCAAACAAAACCCAAATATCGGAGAAGAAATACGAGTCTATAAGCAATCGTGTATAAAAGAGATCAAAGAAACTCAAATAATTTCATGGATATGAAAAGAGACAGATCTGATCATAAACTCAAAGTTCATCGGATCCCAACAAACACACCGCAAAAGAGTTACATCATATGGATCTCCAATAGACCATTGTATTGGCAATCAAGAGAGAGAGAGATGAAGCCATCTAGCTACTAACTACGGACCCGAAGGTCTACAAAGAACTACTCACGCATCATCGGAGAGGCACCAATGGAGGTGGTGAACTCCATCCGAGATGGTGTCTATATTGGATCTGGTGGTTCTGGACTCTGCGGCGGCTGGATGAATACTTTGTCGACTTCCCTAGGGTTTTGGGAATATTTGGGTATTTACAGAGCAAAGAGGCGGTCCGGGGGGCACTCGACGTGGTCACAACCCACTAGGGCGTGCCTGGGCCTCCTGGCGCACCGTTGTGGGTTGTGCCCCCCTCGAGTCACCCCCCAGGTGCAGCCAGGGCCTATTGTGTTCCTTCTGGCCCATAAAAATTCTCCGTAAAGTTTTGTGGCATTTGGACTCTGTTTGATATTGATTTTCTGCGATGTAAAAAACAACAACTGGCACTTGGCACTATGTCAATAGGTTATTACCAAAAAATGATATAAAATGATATAAAATGACTATAAAATGATTATAAAACATCCAAGATTGATAATATAACAACATGGAACAATCAAAAATTATAGATACGTTGGAGATGGATCAGCACCCCAAGCTTAACTCCTACTCGTCCTTGAGTAGGGAAGTGATAGAAACAAAATTTTTGATGTGGAATGGTGCCTAACATGTCATATCATATTTTTTCTTTATAGCATGTACATTTGGACTTTTATATTGTTCAAGGAAATAGTCTAGTTTTGACATGATAATTTAGATACTCAAGCATAGCAACAAGCAACAATGTCTTTCAAAATATCAACACTAGAATAAGCTATCCCTAGCCCATCATGCTCAACCATTGATCCATTCATGAAACACACTCACATCTTAGCTACACCCAATACTCAAGTACGATCATATTGCCTCCTAATTGGTGCTTTTATAAGAGAAGATGGAGACTCAAATTCAAAATAAAAATTGCATAAAGCAAAAGAAAGGCCCTTCGCAAAGGGAAGTAGGGATTTGTAGAGGTGCCAGAGCTCAAAGAGAAAAACTTAGATATAAAAACATTTTGGGAGGTGTATCCATCCCACCAACGAAAATGACTTAGAGTTCCCAATACTTTCCATGCTTAGATATATCAAAGACGGTTCCCAAACAGAAAATAAAGTTTATTCCTTTTTTTCACCATACTTTCACTTTCCATGGCTAACAGTATCCACGGGTGCTCTCCATACCAACACTTTCCAAGGAATTTATTATTTGACAACATAAAGTAAATTCATTTTTTTCATTTCGGGACTGGGCATCCCTAATACCTTTGCCTTACTCTCGTGCAATGACAAGTGAATAAACACTCATCTTGAGAATAACACATCTAGCATGGAAAATATTGGCCACCCCTCACTGCTCCGCGAGCGAAACAAACACACAAAAGAGAAGTTTAATTTTGAAAATTAGAGATGGCACATGCAAATTTGCTTAGAACGACAAAAGAATACCGCATATAGGTAGATATAGTGGACTCATGTGGCAAAACTGGTTTAAAGGTTTTTGGATGCACAAGTAGAGATCATTGATACGTCTCCGTCGTATCTACTTTTCCAAACACTTTTGCCCTTGTTTTGGACTCTAACTTGCATGATTTGAATGGAACTAACTTGGACTGACGCTGTTTTCAGCAGAATTGCCATGGTGTTATTTTTGTGCAGAAATAAAAGTTCTCGGAATGACCTGAAAATCATCAGAGATCATTTTTGGAATATATAAAAAATACTAGAAGAAAGATCCATGTCAGGGGGCCCACACCCTGTCCACGAGGGTGGGGGGCGCGCCCTACCCCCTAGGCGCGCCCCCTGCCTCGTGGGCCCCCTGATGCTCCACCGACCTCAACCTTGACTCCATATAATCACTTTCGGGGAGAAAAAAAATCAAAGAGAAGGATTCATCGCGTTTTACGATACGGAGCCGCCGCCAAGCCCTAAACTCTCTTGAGAGGGCTGATCTGGAGTTCGTTCGGGGCTCTGGAGAGGGGAATCCATCGCCATCGTCATCATCAACCTTCCTCCATCACCAATTTCATGATGATCACCACTGTGCGTGAGTAATTCCATCATAGGCTTGCTAGACGGTGATGGGTTGGATGAGATTTATCATGTAATCAAGTTAGTTTTGTTAGGGTTTGATCCCTAGTATCCATTATGTTTCGAGATTGATGTTGCTATGACTTTGCTATGCTTAATGTTTGTCAGTAGGGCCCGAGTGCCATGATTTCAGATCTGAACCTATTATGTTTTCATCAATATATGAGAGTTCTTGATCCTATCTTGCAAGTCTATAATCACCTATTATGTGTTATGATCCGTTAACCCCGAAGTGACAATAATCGGGATACTTACCGGTGATGACCATAGTTTGAGGAGTTCTTGTATTAACTATGTGTTAATGCTTTGGTCCGGTACTCTATTAAAAGGATGCCTTAATATCCCTTAGTTTCCAATAGGACCCCGCTGCCACGGGAGG
The DNA here is from genome assembly GCF_003073215.2 of Triticum urartu. Taxonomy (NCBI): domain Eukaryota; kingdom Viridiplantae; phylum Streptophyta; class Magnoliopsida; order Poales; family Poaceae; genus Triticum; species Triticum urartu. Next base: position 563,997,195 of record NC_053025.1, read on the forward strand.
GTAGGACAAAAGATGTCATGCAAGTTCTTTTCCATAAGCACATATGACTGTATTCGGAATACATGCCTACATTACATTGGTGAACTGGAGCTAGTTCCGTGTCACCCTATGTTATGACTGTTACATGATCGAGCATCCGGCATAATTCTCCATCACCGATCCAATGCCTACGAGCTTTTCCTATATTGTTCTTCACTTATTTACTTTTCCGCTGCTACTGTTACAATCACTACAAAACCCAAAAATATTACTTTTGCTACCGTTACTTTTGCTATCATTACCACTACTATCATATTAGTTTGCTACTAAATACCTTGCTACAGATATTAAGTTTCCAGGTGTGGTTGAATTGACAACTTAGCTGCTAATACTTGAGAATATTCTTTGGCTCCCCTTGTGTAGAATCAATAAATTTGGGTTTAATACTCTACCCTCGAAAACTGTTGCGGTCCCCTATACGTGTGGGTTATCAAGAACATTTTCTGGCGCCGTTGCCGGGGAGCATAGCTCTATTCTTTGAGTCACTTGGGATTTATATCTACTTATCATTATGAAGAACTTGGAAGATCCAAGAACCAAGATCTATCCCTCAACTATGAGGGGTGATAACCCACAAGTATAGGGGATCGCAACAGCTTTCGAGGGTAGAGTATTCAACCCAAATTTATTGATTCGACACAAGGGGAGCCAAAGAATATTCTCAAGTATTAGCAGCAGAGTTGTCAATTCAACCACACCTGGAAACTTAGTATCTGCAGCAAAGTGTTTAGTAGCAAAGTAATATGATAGTGGTGGTAGCGGCAACAAAAGTAAAGACAACAAAAGTAATATTTTTGGTATTTTGTAGTGATTGTAACAGTAGCAGCGAGAAAGTAAATAAGCATAAACCAGTATATGGAAAACTCGTAGGCACCGGATCAGTGATGGATAATTATGCTGGATGCGGTTCATCATGTAACAGTCATAACATAAGGTGACACAGAACTAGCTCCAATTCATCAATGTAATGTAGGCATGTATTCCGTATATAGTCATACGTGCTTATGGAAAAGAACTTGCATGGCATCTTTTGTCCTACCCTCCCGTGGCAGCGGGGTCCTATTGGAAACTAAGGGATATTAAGGTCTCCTTTTAATAGAGAACTGGAACAAAACTTTAGCACATAGTGAATACATGAACTCCTCAAACTATGGTCATCACCGGGAGTGGTCCCGATTATTGTCACTCCGGGGTTGCCGGATCATAACACATAGTAGGTGACTATAGACTTGCAAGATAGGATCAAGAACTCACATATATTCATGAAAACATAATAGGTTCAGATCTGAAATCATGGCACTCGGGCCCTAGTGACAAGCATTAAGCATAGCAAAGTCATAGCAACATCAATCTCAGAACATAATGGATACTAGGGATCAAACCTTAACAAAACTAACTCGATTACATGATAAATCTCATCCAACCCATCACCGTCCAGCAAGCCTACAATGCAATTACTCATGCACGGCAGTGAGCATCATGAAATTGGTGATGGAGGATGGTTGATGATGACGACGGCGACGAATCCCCCTCTCCGGAGCCCCGAACGGACTCCAGATCAGCCCTCCCGAGAGGTTTTAGGGCTTGGCGGCGGCTCCGTATCGTAAAACATGATGATTTCTTCTCTCCTATTTTTTTTCTCTTTGAAAGCAAATATATAGAGTTGGAGTTGGCGTCGGAGGGTCTCCAGGGGGCCCACGAGGTAGGGGGGCGCGCCCTAAGGGGGGGGCACGCCCCCCACCCTCGTGAGAAGGGTGTGGGCCCCTGGTCTTCATATTTGGCGAGGGTTTTTTATTATTTTTTCTAAGACCTCCCATGGAGTTTCAGGTCATTCCGAGAATATTTGTTTTCTGCACATAAGACAACATCATGGTAATTCTGCTGAAAACAGCGTCAGTCCGGGTTAGTTCCATTCAAATCATAAAAGTTAGAGTCCAAAACAAGGGCAAAAGTGTTTGGAAAAGTATATACGACGGAGACGTATCAACTCCCCCAAGCTTAAACCCTTGCTTGTCCTCAAGCAATTCAGTTGACAAACTGAAAGAAAGAAAAACTTTTACAAACTCTGTTTGCTCTTGTTGTAACTATGTCAAGCCAGCATTCAAGTTTTCAGCATAGATCATAACTAACCACACTTGCAGTAATTCTCAGGTCTCATAATTACTCATATCAATAGCATAATCACTAGCAAGTCATAATAATAAATCTCGGATGACAACACTTTCTCAAAACAATCATAATATGATATAACAAGATGGTATCTCGCTAGCCCTTTCTGAGACCGCAAAACATAAATGCAGAGCACCTTTAAAGATCAAGGACTGACTAGACATTGTAATTCATGGTAAAAGAGCTCCAATCATAGTCATACCCAACATAGATTAATAGTGATGAATGCAAATGACGGCTGTGCTCTCCATCTAGTGCTTTTTAATAAGAGGGTGATGACTCAGCATAAAAGTAAATGGATAGGCCCTTCACAGAGGGAAGCAGGGATTTGTAGAGGTGCCAGAGCTCAGTTTTGAAATAGAGATAAATTGTATTTTGAGCTGTATACTTTCATTGTCAATGTAACAACTAAGAGATGGCGATATCTTCCATGCTAAACAAATTATAGGCGGTTCCCAAATAGAATGGTAAAGTTTATACTCCCCCTCCACCAACAAGCATCAATCCATGGCTTGCTCGAAACAAAGAGTGCCTCCAACATACATCAGGTCCCAGGGGGAGTTTTGTTTGCAATAAGTTTTGATTTAGTTTGCATAAAGCATGGGACTGGGCATCCCGGTGACCAGCCATTTTCTCGTGAGTGAGGAGCGGAGTCCACTCCTCTTGAGAATAACCCGCCTAACACGGAAGATAAGGCCAGCCTTTGTTGATACATGAGCTATTCGAGCATACAAAACAGAATGTTTGTTTGAAGGTTTAGAGTTTGGCACATACAAATTTACTGGGAACGGCAGGTAGATACCACATATAGGAAGGTATAGTGGACTCATCTGGAATAACTTTGGGGTTTAAGGGATTGGATGCACAAGCAGTATTCCCGCTTAGTACAGGTGAAGGCTAGCAAAAGACTGGGAAGCGACCAACTAGAGAGCGACAACAGCCATTGAGGGAGTCCTGGATTAGGGGGTGTCCGGATGGCCGGACTATACCTTCAGCCGGACTCCTGGACTATGAAGATACAAGATTGAAGACTTCGTCCCGTGTCCGGAAGGGACTTTCCTTGGCGTGGAAGGCAAGCTTGGCAATACGCATATGTGGATCTCCTACCATTGTAACCGACTTTGTGTAACCCTAACCCTCTCCGGTGTCTATATAAATCGGAGGGTTTTAGTCCATAGGACAACATACACAACAACAATCATACCATAGGCTAGCTTCTAGGGTTTAGCCTCTCCGATCTCGTGGTAGATCTACTCTTGTACTACCCATATCATCAATATTAATCAAGCAGGACGTAGGGTTTTACCTCCATCAAGAGGGCCCGAACCTGGGTAAAACTTCGTGTCCCTTGACTCTTGTTACCATCCGGCCTAGACGCACAGTTCGGGACCCCCTACCCGAGATCCGCCGGTTTTGACACCGACATTGGTGCTTTCATTGAGAGTTCCTCTGTGTCGTCGCCGTTAGGCTTGATGGCTCCTACAATCATCAATAGCGATGTAGTCTAGGGTGAGACCTTCCTCCCCGGACAGATCTTCGTCTTCGGTGGCTTGGCACTGCGGGCCAATTCACTTGGCCATCTGGAGCAGATCGAAAGGTATGCCCCTGGCCCTCAGGTCAGATTTGGAAGTTTAAACTACACGGCTGACATCCGTGGGGACTTGATCCTCGACGGATTTGAGCCATTGCCGAGCGCGCCGCACTGTCACGACGAGCATGATCTAGCTCTGCCGCCGAACAGTGCCCTGGGGGCCGCACTCGCATCGGCTTCGACCCTTAATTCGGAGCCAACCGCGCTGATCAAGGATGGGTGGTTGGACGCCACCTCAGGGGCTGCGATCCCAACGGCGATCGAGCCGAACACCAGCCCCGCACTCCGCGAGACTCGTGACTCCAAGGAGCCGGACTCCGAACCCTACGCGCCCCTGCCGATCGAATCCGATTGGGCGCCGATCATGGAGTTTACTGCCGCGGACATCTTTCAGCACTCGCCTTTCGGCTATATTCTGAAGACACTAAAGTCTCTCTCTCTTTATCAGGAGAGCCCTGGCCGGATTACGGTCAGCAAGGTTGCGATACGGACGATGAAGAAATTCAAAGCCCACCCACCACCCACTTTGTAGCCACTATCGACGATTTAACCGACATGCTCGACTTCGACTCTGAAGACATCGACGGTATGGACGCCGATGCAGGAGACGATGAAGAACCAGCGCCTATTGGGCCCTGGAAAGCCACCTCGTCATATGACATATACATGGTGGACACCCCAAAAGAAGGAGATGGCGATGGAACAACGGAGGATGACCCCTCCAAGAAACAGCCTAAGTACCGGTGTCAGCGGCGCCGCTCAAAATCCCGCCAAAACAAATACGGTGATTCCAGAACGGGAGATAATAATACTCCAGAGAGTGCCGAAGAAAACCCCCTCCAGCAAGATTCAGCACAGGAGGATGGAGAAGCCAGCCCTCACGAGAGAGCGGCAGACAGAGAGGTCGATGACGATAATTGTATACCTCCCTCCGAAGACGAGGCAAGCCTCGACGACGATGAATTCGTCGTGCCAGAGGATCCCGTCGAACAAGAGCGTTTTCAACGCAGGCTTATGGCCACGGCAAGAAGCCTCAAGAAAAAACAACAACAGCTTAGAGCTGATCAAGATTTGCTAGTCGACAGATGGACTGAAGTCCTTGCGGCCGAAGAGCATAAACTCGAACGCCCCTCCAAGAGCTACCCAAAGCGCAGGTTGCTACCCCGATTAGAGGAGGAAGCACTTGATACGGCCGACCGGCCACCTCGTGGACGCGACAGAGAGGCCTCTCGGCCCTCTACTCAAGCCGCACCCCGTACCAAGGCACGGGAAAATGCGCCTGACCTGCGAGATATGTTGGAGGACAGGACAAGGCAAACAAGATCGATCTACGGATCGCGTGGGCACCCCACGACTCGAGACGGTAACCGTCACGCCGGACACAAATCCGTTAGGGCCGAACACAGTAGACGAAGCTCATTGGAGCTATGTCGTGATATAGCCCAGTACAGAGGCGCCGCACACCCACTATGCTTCACAGACGAAGTAATGGATCATCAAATCCCCGAGGGTTTCAAACCCGCAAACATCGAATCATATGATGGCACAACAGATCCTGCGGTATGGATCGAGGATTATCTCCTTCATATCCACATGGCCCGTGGCGATGATCTCCACGCCATCAAATACCTCCCACTCAAGCTTAAAGGACCAGCCCGGCATTGGCTTAACAACTTGCCAGCAGGATCAATCAGTTGTTGGGAGGACCTGGAAGCCGCATTCCTCGACAATTTCCAGGGCACTTATGTGCGACCACCAGACACCGATGACCTAAGCCACGTAATTCAGCAACTAGAGGAATCGGCCAGGAAATTCTGGACACGGTTCCTAACAAAGAAAAATCAAATAGTCGACTGTCCGAACGCAGAGGCCCTAGCAGCCTTCAAGCACAATATCCATGACGAGTGGCTTGCCCGACACCTTGGACAGGAAAAGCCGAAATCTATGGCAGCACTCACGACACTCATGACCCGCTTTTGCGCGGGAGAAGACAACTGGCTTACTCGTAGCAACAATATGACCAAGAACCCCGGTAATTCGGATACCAGGGACAAAAGTGGCAGGTCGCGTCGCAACAAGCAGAAGCGCCGCATTAACAGCGACAATGCTGAGGATACGGCAGTTAATGCCGGATTCAGAGGCTATAAATCCGGTTAGCGGAAAAATCCATTCAAAAGAAATCCTAGGGGCCCGTCCAGTTTGGACCGAATACTCGACCGCTTGTGCCAGATACATGGCACCCCCGAAACACCGGCCAATCACACCAACAGGGATTGTTGGGTGTTCAAGCAGGCAGGCAAGTTAACTGCCGAAAATAAAGACAAGGGGCTGCATAGCAATGATAGCGAAGAGCCCCGGCCGCCGAACAACAGTGGACAGAAGGGTTTTCCCCCACAAGTGCGGACGGTGAACATGATATACGCAACCCACATCCCCAAGAGGGAGCGGAAGCGTGCGTTAAGGGATGTATACGTGGTAGAGCCAGTCGCCCCAAAGTTCAACCCATGGTCCTCCTGCCCGATCACCTTTGATCGAAGGGACCATCCCACTAGCACCCGTCATGGCGGATTCGCCGCATTGGTTCTAGACCCAATTATTGACTGATTTCATCTTACTAGAGTCCTTATGGATGGCGGCAGCAGCCTAAACCTGCTTTACCAGGATACAGTGCGGAAAATGGGCATAGATCCCTCGAGGATTAAGCCCACCAAAACGACCTTTAAAGGCGTAATACCAGGTGTAGAGGCCAACTGTACAGGCTCAGTCACACTTGAAGTGGTCTTCGGATCTCCGGATTTCCGAAGTGAGGAGTTAATCTTCGACATAGTCCCATTCCGCAGTGGCTATCACGCACTGCTCGGGCGAACCGCATTCGCCAAGTTCAACGCGGTACCTCACTACGCATACCTTAAGCTCAAGATGCCAGGCCCTCGAGGAGTAATTACGGTCAATGGAAACACCGAACACTCCCTCCGAACGGAGGAGCACACGGTGGCCCTTGCAGTGGAAGTACAAAGCAGCCTCTCTAGGAAGTTCTCCAGTCTGGCCATTAAACGTCCGGACACCGTCAAGCGCGCCCGGAGTAACCTACAACAAGACCTCCTGACACGTTCCGAGCAGGCGTAGCAATGCGGCCCCAACCCCAGCCCTCGCAAAAATGCGACGCTAGTGCTTCGCGTACATAACTATGCTCTAGAAATACCATGGGTACAGGGGGAGGGGCACCATCACGGCACGCCCGAAATACGGCTTAAACCGCACCAGGAGCTGCCAATTTTTTAATTTTCTCTTACTTTGAGGACTCCATTCTTCGGAAGGCCTGTTCGACAGTTCAATTGCCGCACAAACGATGCAAGAACCAGGGAAGCAGACAAGCCATGCCGCATTACGGAACTCCCAGGTGGTCTCTATCACGAGCAGTATACCTGTTTCGCATACCATTCCGCAGCTTGCCCCTGGAACGGACATGTTAAATAGTCCAACATTTTGCTTATCGCATCATTTGTATAATTCTGCTTTGATCACAACCCTTTTTCATAAACAATGCATAGCTTTCGTCTATTTTTTGCATTACTCTTTTTTTTACAAATATATGTTCCTTAACGACATGTTGCACCCGTACACTTTGGTACGGCCAAAATACGCCAGGGGCTTTAGTACCCCTCAATATGGTGTGAGAAGTCCGAACACTTTAACAAGTGCGGCACCCCGAACTTATAGCATTATATGCATCGGCTCCGAATCATGTCTTGGGTCAATAGTTGGGTTTGCACGGCTCCTATGTTTTGGTGCCTTACGTTCCGCTATATCGGCTAAGGTAGCACTAGGAGAACTACTGCGATTGTGCCCCAGTTGAGCTGGGTCGAGCACCTCAGTAGAGAAAGCTAAAACTGACTGTCATGATGAAGCGAGAGCTGGTCGCTGTTCGAGAGGTTTTTTGAGTCCCTAAAGACTTATGCCGCTTCGAGCGAGGAGTCGGCTCTGTCCGGCCAAGGCGTGGATAGCGCCCCGAACTTGGTCTTTCGAATACCAGGGGCTTCGCCGGAATTTAAAATTATAGAATTCTATGGCTAAGTGAGAGTGTTCATGCATTATAGTCTGATTGCCTTGTTCGTTGCGCTGAGCGCCTCCCTCGAAGGACCCAAACATGGGAAAAAGAGCGCTCAGGTTTATCCCCGAACACCCCAGCACTAGCGGCACGGGGGCAGAAGCTGACGACTCGCCATCTCTCAGAATTGATAAACAGCCGCACAGAAGGTAATATTTTAAATTCCAACAGCATTGCTTAGCGCATATGAACAAGTTTTCAGCGCACAGGACAAAACGAGCAAGTTTTACTCAAAAATTACATCCCTAGAACATTCATCCGCCATAAGGCAGGCACCCTTCAGAACATCCTTATAATAATTCTCGGGCTTGCGATGCTCTTTCCCCGGCGGTGGCCCGTCCTTCACAAGCTTCTCAGCATCCAGCTTGCCCCAGTGCACCTTAGCACGGGCAAGGGCCCTACGGGCACCTTCAATGCAGACGGAGCGCTTGATAACTTCGAGCCTTGGACAGGCCCCCACCAGCCGCCGCACCAGCCCGAAATAGCTCCCAGGCAGAGCCTCTCCAGGCCACAGCCGAACTATGAGGCCCTTCATGGCCTGTTCGGCCGCCTTGTGGAGCTCGACCAGTTGCTTCAGCTGGTCGCTCAGGGGCACGGGGTGTCCGGCCTCAGCATACTGAGACCAGAATACCTTCTCTGTCGAGCTGCCCTCCTCGGCTCGATAGAATGCGGCGGCATCGGACACGCTACGGGGAAGATCTGCGAATGCTCCTGGCGAGCTCCAGATTCAGGTAAGTAACAAGTAACTCACGTTTATGTGTTTGCTTTGCATAAAGAATGCCTTACCCTCCGCTATCTTTTTCACCGCATCCAACTCCTGGAGGGTCTTCTGGGATTCGGCCTTGGCAGACTTGGCATTTTCAATAGCCACCGCGAGCTCGGACGCTCGCGTCTTTGAGTCATGCTCCAAACTCTCATGTTTTTTCCTGAGAGCCTGGAGCTCTTGCCGCACCTTGCCAACCTGGGCCTCATATTTCTCCCGCTCGGTGCGCTCCGTGGCTGCTGTCTTCTTAGCCTCGAACAGCACTTGCTTAAGGGTCACCACCTCAGACGTGGCCCCTACAATAGCCACGATAATCCTGTCACTTTCTGCAATTGCACTTATATATATATATATTTAAACAAGGTATTTCTTACCTTCCTTGTCCTCGAGCTGCTTCTTGGCACGCCCGAGCTCTTGCTCGGACTGCTCGAGGTTCTACTTTAGCGTGTGCACTTCCGCAGTCAGTGCGGCGGACGCCAGCAGAGAAGCCTGCATACGCATATTGACTCCTTTTTGTTAGACTCCTGCGAATTTTATTTGATCCTCTATTCGGCTTTTCTTCCCGAACGCCAAACAAAGCATCAGGGGCTACTGTCTATGTGGTAATATTATTTACACATTCTTTACTTACCTCAAAGCCTGTTAAAAGGCTAGCACAAGCTTCAGTCAGTCCGCTCTTGGCGGACTGAACCTTCTGGACCACCGCACTCATAATGGTGCGGTGCTCCTCGTCGATGGAGGCGCCTTTGAGCACCCCAACAGATTGTCCGGCGCCTCCGGTTGGACGGGGGTCACCGGCACGGCGGGCTTGCTCCTCTTGGAAGGAGGTCGCCCGCCGGACTCTGGAACCTTTGAAGGTTCCGGAGCAGCATCCGGCCTAGAGCCGGACTTGGAACCCTGGGGGTTTTTATCCCCTTTACTCCTGGAGTCCGGGAGGTCGCCTTGCGGTGCCTCCAGGACCACCTCCTCCTGGCTTGGAACCTATTGGGACAACACTTCGGCGTCGTCCGTAGGGCGGGGGGAGGTAGCCGTCGGAAGCGAATTCACATCCGACGAGTCCAGTGAACCGCTCGACGACGCGTCGAGCCGGTCTTTGGGTGGGCTGCATAATCATATTCGACATAAGGGAAAGCTGTGCAATAAAGGAATACTATGAATTATTCTGGTATCCGGATACTTACGATTTCACCAGGGGCTTGGCCCTGAGCGGCCACTCCTCTCCGCCGTCCTCGGCGTTGGTGGAGTAGTCCAGAGGAAGGGTTTTCCCCTTCTTGGACCCTTCGTCCTCCCCAGTGCGGGCGGCCTTCCTTTTCCTCTCTCCCCCCGCTGGAGGGGGAGAGGTCTCTTCTTCCTCCTCCTCGTCTTCACGGGAGGAATGCGCCTTGGAGCCGTCAGGTGATGAACCCGACACCTCCTGCCGCCGGGCACTTTTTCGAGTCCCCGTGGCCTTCTTCTCCGGCACCACATAGGGTGCCGGATCCAGCAGCTTCACCAAGCGGGCATCGGCTGGGTCTTCGGGCAAAGGAGCCGGACAGTTGATCTGTCTGGACTTCGCCTGCCAATCCTGTCAAAGGTAAGGGAGCTTAGATCCCGCACAGAGTTAAACTATGAAAAACTAATACCCTATAAGAGGTACAAACAACTTACCGCGCTAGCGTGACGCTGCGCGCTAAATCCGCGATCCTCGGTAGCGGATGCGGGAGCCTCGGCGCCCTTGAAAAGCACCTTCCAGGCATCTTCGTACGTCGTGTTGAAGAGCCTGCTCAAAGTTCGATGCTGCGCCGGGTTGAACTCCCATAGATTAAAGGCCCGTTGTTGACACGGGAGGATCCGGCGGTTGAGCATAACCTGGACTACGTTGACAAGCTTGAGCTGCTTGTCCACCAGGGTTTGGATGCATGTTTGCAGTCCAGTCACCTCTCCTTTGCTGCCCCACAACAGGCCGGTCTCTTTCCAGGACGTGAGCCGCGTTGAGGGTCCGGACCGGAACTCGGGGGCCGCGACCCACTCAGGGTCGCGCGGCTCAGTGATGTAGAACCACCTCGATTGCCACCCCTTCAGGGTCTCCACAAAGGAGCCCTTGAGCCATAAGACGTTGGGCATCTTGCCCACCATGGCGCCTCTGCACTCCGCCTGGTTGTCGCGCACCACCTTTGGCTTGACATTGAAAGTCTTGAGCCATAGGCCGAAATGGGGGCGGATGCGGAGGAAAGCCTCACACACGACGATAAACACCGAGATGTTGAGGATGAAGTTCGGGGCCAGATCATGGAAATCCAGGCCGTAGTAGAACATGAGTCCCCGGGCGAATGGGTGGATAGGAAAGCCCAGTCCACGAAGGAAGTGGGGAAGGAACACTACCCTCTCATGGGGCCTTGGGGTGGGGAGGAGCTGCCCCTCTTCGGGAAGCCGGTACGCGATGTCGTTAGACAAGTATCCAGCCTTCCTCAGTTTTTTGATGTGTCCCTCCGTGACGGAGGAGACCATCCACTTGCCTCCCGCTCCGGACATGGCTGGAGAAGGTTGAGGTGGGGAGTGCGGACTTGGGTGCTGGAGCTCGAGTGCGCGAAAATGGATAGGCGAAGGAGTAAGAAGGTGTAGGTGAAAAGCTGGATCCTTATCCCCTTATATGGGTGGACGCAACTACGTGTCCCCACCAGCCTGGTAAAACTCGCTTATCTCCAAGCGCCGTAATCGATGGAGCGGTTGGGTTACCCACGCCCGTATTGATGAGAATCACGGAATAAGGGGACACGATCTCTGCTTCGATGAGACGTGCCAAGGAAACCGCCTCGCATGACACGCTGAGGTGGGACAATAAAACGATTCGAATAAAGGCTTGGCCGTGGTGTGATGTCACACTATGGAATACGTCAGCAGATTAGATTTGTGTAAATATTATTCTCTCTATGGCAATATGTGGAAACTTATTTTGTAGAGCCGGGCACTATCTTTGTGTTCAAAATCTTCTATGAAGTATTTGGAGGAGGAACCCGCCTTGCAATGCCGAAGACAATCCGCGCGCCGGACTCGTCGTCATTGAAGCCTGGTTCAGGGGCTACTGAGGGAGTCCTGGATTAGGGGGTGTCCGGATGGCCGGACTATACCTTCAGCCGGACTCCTGGACTATGAAGATACAAGATTGAAGACTTCATCCCGTGTCCAGAAGGGACTTTCCTTGGCGTGGAAGGCAAGCTTGGCGATACGGATATGTGGATCTCCTACCATTGTAACCGACTTTGTGTAACCCTAACCCTCTCCGGTGTCTATATAAACCGGAGGGTTTTAGTCCGTAGGACAACATACACAACAACAATCATACCATAGGCTAGCTTCTAGGGTTTAGCCTCTCCGATCTCGTGGTAGATCTACTCTTGTACTACCCATATCATCAATATTAATCAAGCAGGACGTAGGGTTTTACCTCCATCAAGAGGGCCCGAACCTGGGTAAAACTTCGTGTCCCTTGCCTCCTGTTACCATCCGGCCTAGACGCATAGTTCGGGACCCCCTACCCGAGATCCGCCGGTTTTGACACGAACAGCCATGTACATGCACTAAAATTAATAAACATTGGATGCAAGCATGAGTAGGATATAATCCACCATGAACATAAATATCGTGAAGGCTATGTTGATTTGTTTCAACTACATGCGTGAACACGTGCCAAGTCAAGTCACTTAAATCATTCAAAGGAGGATACCACCCCATCATACCACATCATAATCATCTCAATAGCATGTTGGCATACAAGGTAAATCATTATAACTCATAACTAATCAAGCATGGCACAAGCAACTATGATCTCTAATTGTCATTGCAAACATGTTTATTCATAACAAGATGAATCAAGAACGACGAGCTCATCATATTTACAAAAACAAAAGAGGTCGAGTTCATACCAGCTTTTCTCATCTCAGTCAGTCCATCATATATCATCATAATTGTCTTTCACTTGCATGACCAAACGGTGTGAATAATAATAAGAGTGCACGTGCATTGGACTAAGCTGGAATCTGCGAGCATTCAATGAACAGGAGAAGACAAGGCAATATGGGCTCTTTGGTTAATTCAACAATAATGCATATAAGAGCCACTTCAACAATTTAATTATGGTCTTCTCCTACTGACCCCCAAAGAAAAGAAAAGAAATAAAACTATTTACACGGGAAAACTCCCAACAAGCAAAAGAAGAACGGGAAATATTTTTGGGTTTTCTTTTTAATTATTACTACTACAGCAGAAAAAATAAACTACTACTAATTTTTTTGGTTTTTCTTAAGGTTTAACAAACACACAAGAAGAAAGCAGGAAAAAGAAAATAAACTAGCATGGATATTATAGTGAAAAAGTATGAGTACCGACATATAGCAATGAGTGTGCGTGAACATAAATGTAATGTCGGTGAGAAATACGTACTCCCCCAAGCTTAGGCTTTTGGCCTAAGTTGGTCTATGGCCATGGCTGGCCTGGCGGATATCCATAATAATAGTTGTTTGGGTCGTACTGTGATGAAGAGGAATAGTTGGGATCATACAGATGTGTAGCGGTTATCGCCTGCTGAGCTGCAGCGTGGAGTCGGGCTGCCTCCGCCCTCTTCTCGTACTCTTCTGCCTCCTCTCTGGTAATAACATATCTTCCTTTTGTCTGTGAATCAAAGAAGGCAGGATCAGGGAGAGTAATACGGAAAACACGTCGTTTATCAAAAATTAAGCGATACAAGAGAGGTGATTCAGGCCTCTCGACAAACTGGTGCGAAGCCATAGAGTTATAATCTAAATATGCAGGAGGCAACTCCATATCACCCTCACGAATGTCTATTTTAAGAAAATGAGCTAAGAAGGTTGCATAAATTCCTCCAAAGAAATCTCCATTATGTCTATTATGATGCAACCTACGAGCTACAATGGCTCCCATATGATAAGATTGGTCTCCTAACACAGCACTCCTAAGAATGCTAAGATCAGGGACACACATGTGACATGCTTCATCCTTAGCATTTATGCATCTACCGATGAAGAGAGCAAAATAATGTATAGGAGGAAAGTGAATGCTCCCTATGGTAGCCTGCGTTATATCTCTAGATTCCCCCACAGTTATACTAGCCAGAAAGTTTCTAAATTCAGATTTAGGGGGATCCCTAACACTACCCCATGATGGAAGTTTGCAAGCAGAAGTGAAATCCTATAAGTCCATGGTATAAGATTTGTCATAAAGATCAAACATGACTGAAGGAGAATTACGCGAAGATGAATACTCAAACCTCCTCACAAATGAACTTGTGAGATCATGATACTGGGAGCATTTGTTAGCCTCAAAATCCTCAAGACCAGCATTGCACAAATATGCTTTGAATTCTTCTTTAATTCCCCCACGGTCCATAAAATTTTCCGACGACCATTCGCAAGGCCGTACTGGAGCGTCTCTTGGTGGATCCTCGTCACCATCGCGCATAGCAATCCTGGGTCCTTGCTTCTTAGAGGAACCACCTTGGAACATCTTCCTAAACATATTGTTTTTCTCTGAAAAATTCTGAAATTTTTAGTAACTTCAAAATAAAAGTAAACCAACTTCAATAAAACCGATAGCAACTACTCCTACAAGTGCCTAGAGCCTATATCAAGCATTAGAACTACTTAGAACCATATGAATTTGACATGCAAGCTCAAGAACATGGTCACCTATGCAGCACAAATTTGCAATGAATAAAGCACTAGAACAAAAACTAATTGGACCAAGGAGGAGTCACATACCAAGGAACAATCTCCCCAAGCAGTTTTGTGAGATGTGCTTTGAGCAAGGAGATCGAAAATCACAGCAAAAGTGGCTGGAACTCATGCTTGAGTTTTTATCGGGTTTGTGTAAGACAGAGGAAGAAGATGGGTGCTGGGATAAGTGGAGGAGGGCCACCATGGGCCCACGAGGCAGGGGGCGCGCCCTATAGGGGGGCCCACCACCCTCGTGACCAGGTGGCAGCTCCTCTCGCGGTAATTTTTGCACAGTAAATCCTCAAATATTCCTGAAAAAATCATATTAAATTGGCATGGCATTCTGAGGACTTTTATTTTCGGGATATTTTTATATTGCACAGATAAGTCAGGAAACAGACAGAAAATACTATTTTTACTTTATTTAATATAAATAACAGAAAATATAGAGAGGGTACAGAAGTTTGTGCTTCTAGTTTCATCCATCTCATGCTCATCAAAAAGAATCCACTAACAAGGTTGATCAAGTCTTGTTAACAAACTCATTCCGATAATCATGAAACCAGAGAACTTTCGAATAACACTAAGTTACCTCAACGGGGATATGTACATCCCCAATAATAAGAATATCATATTTCTTCTTGATAGTAGGAAGGGGAAATTCAAAACCTCCAAATATAATCGATGGAATTTTTTCCAATAGAGTTGATACTATGAACTTGAGGTTGTTTCCTCGGAAAATGTACCGTATGCTCATTACCATTAACATGAAAAGTGACATTGCCTTTGTTGCAATCAATAATAGCTCCTGCAGTATTAAGAAAAGGTCTTCCAAGAATAATAGACATACTATCATCCTCGGGAATATCAAGAATAACGAAGTCCGTTAAAATAGTAACGTTTGCAACCACAACAGGCACATCGTCACAAATACCGATAGGTATAGCAGTTGATTTATCAGCCATTTGCAAAGATATTTCGGTAGGTGTCAACTTATTCAAGTCAAGTCTACGATATAAAGAGAGAGGCATAACACTAACACCGGCTCCAAGATCACATAAAGCAGTTTTAATATAATTTCTTTTAATGGAGCAAGGTATAGTAGGTACTCTGGGGTCTCCAAGTTTCTTTGGTATTCCACCCTTAAAAGTATAATTAGCAAGCATGGTGGAAATCTCAGCTTCCGGTATCTTTCTTTTATTAGTAATGATATCTTTCATATATTTAGCATAAGGATTTGTTTTGAGCACATCAGTTAATCTCATACGCAAAAAGATAGGCCTAATCATTTCAGCAAAGCGCTCAAAATCCTCATCATCCTTTTTCTTGGATGGTTTCAGAGGAAAAGGCATGGGTTTCTGAACCCAAGGTTCTCTTTCTTTACCATGTTTCCTAGCAACAAAGTCTCTTTTATCATAACATTGATTCTTTGATTGTGGGTTATCAAGATCAATAGCAGGTTCAATTTCTACATCATTGTCATTACTAGGTTGAGCATCATCATGAACATTATCATTAATATTTTTACTAGGTTCATGTTCATTACCAGATTGTGTTTCAGCATCAGACATAGAAATATCATTTGGATTATTAGGTGGTTCAGCAATAGGTTCACTAGAAGTTTGCACAGTTCTATCATTTTTCTTCTTCTTCTTCTTCTTTTTAGAAGAACTAGGGACATCAATATTATTTCTTTGAGAATCTTGCTCGATTCTCTTAGGGTGGCCTTCAGGATACAAAGGTTCCTGAGTCATTCTACCAGTTCTAGTAGCCACTCTAACAGCATAATCATTTTTCTTACTATTCATTTCATCAAGCACTTCTTTTTGAGCTTTAAGTACTTGTTCTACTTGAGTGGTAACCATAGAAGCATGTTTGCTAACAAGTTTAAGTTCACCTTTAATATCAGCCATATAATCACCCAAGTGTCTAATCATATAAGAATTTTCTTTTAATTGTCTACCAAAATAAGCATTGAAGTCGTCTTGCTTAAACATAAAGTTATCAAACTCATCCAAGCACTGACTAGCAATTTTAGTAAGAGGGACTTCAGCTTTATCATATCTATAGAGAGAATTTACCTTTACTACCCGTGTCGGGATATCGAGATCAGGAGGTTCTTCAGTAAATAAATAATTGAGATCATATGTTTCTTCAACAAGCGGTGAATTAAGACCATGTATTTCTTCAATAGGGGGTAAATTCTTAACGTCTTCAGCTTTAATACGTTTCTCTTTCATAGATTTCTTTGCCTCTTGCATATCTTCGGGACTGAGAAATAAAACACCTCTCTTCTTCGGAGTTGGTTTAGGGGTAGGCGCAGTAATTGGAGCAGGAGCTGGCTTAGGAGCTGGCTCAGTTATTTTCATTTGTGAACATATTATTCAATAGAATTTCATCTTCATCCGGTGTTCTTTCCCTGAAAAGAGAACCAGCATAACTATCCAGGTAATCTCTGGAAGCATCGGTTAGTCCATTATAAAAGATATCAAGTATTTCAGGTGTCTTAAGAGGATGATCAGGCAAAGCGTTAAGTAACTTGAGAAGCCTCCCCCAAGCTTGTGGGAGACTCTCTTCTTTAATTTGCACAAAGTTGTATATGTCCCTCAAAGCAGCTTGTTTCTTATGAGCAGGGAAATATTTAGCAGAGAAGTAATAGATCATATCCTGGGGACTATGCACACAACCAGGATCAAGAGAATTAAACCATATCTTAGCATCACCCTTTAATGAGAACGGAAATATTTTGAGTAAACAGAGGTAATGTGATCTCTCATTATTAGTGAACAGGGAAGCTATATCATTTAACTTAGTAAGATGCGCCACAACAGTTTCAGATTCATAGCCATAAAACGGATCAGATTCAACCAAAGTAATTATATCAGGATCAATAGAGAATTCACAATCTTTATCAGGAACACATATAGGGAAGTAGCAAAAGCAGGATCGGGTTTCATTTTATCTGTAAGTGATTCTTTGTTCCATTTAATTAATAACCTCTTAAGCTCATATCTATCTCTGCAAGCTAAAATAGCTAAAGAAGCATCTTGATGAAATAAATAACCCTCAGGAATAACAGGCATATTTTCATCATCACTATCATCATCGTATTCAGATTCAATAATTTCTCTTTCTCTAGCCCTAGCAATTTGTTCATCAAGAAATTCACTAAGGGGCATAGTAGTATCAGGCATAGAAGCAGTTTCATCATAAGTATCATGCATAGCAGAAGTGGCATCATCAATAACATGAGACATATCAGAACGAATAGCAGAAGCAGGTGTAGGTGTCACAAACTTACTCATAACAGAAGGTGAATCAAGTGCAGAGCTAGATGGCAGTTCCTTACCTCCCCTCGTAGTTGAGGGATAGATCTTGGTTTTTGGATCTCTCAAGTTCTTCATAGTGTCCAGCAGATATAAATCCCAAGTGACTCAAAGAATAGAGCTATGCTCCCCGGCAACAGCGCCAGAAAAAGGGTCTTGATAACCCACAAGTATAGGGGATCGCAACAACTTTCGAGGGTAGAGTATTCAACCCAAATTTATTGATTGGACACAAGGGGAGCCAAAGAATATTCTGAAGTATTAGTAGCTGAGTTGTCAATTCAACCACACCTAGAAACTTAGTATCTGCAACAAAGTGTTTAGTAGCAAAGTAATATGATGGTGGTGGTAGCGGCAACAAAAGTAAAGACAACAAAATTAATATTTTTGGTATTTTGTAGTGATTGTAACAGTAGCAGCGGGAAAGTAAATAAGCGTAAACCAGTATATGGAAAACTCGTAGGCACCAGATCAGTGATGGATAATTATGCCGGATGCGGTTCATCATGTAACAGTCATAACATAAGGTGACACAGAACTAGCTCCAATTCATCAATGTAATGTAGGCATGTATTCCGTATATAGTCATACGTGCTTATGGAAAAGAACTTGCATGACATCTTTTGTCCTACCCTCCCGTGGCAGCGGGGTCCTATTGGAAACTAAGGGATATTAAGGTCTCCGTTTAATAGAGAACCGGAACAAAGCTTTAGCACATAGTGCATACATGAACTCCTCAAACTATGGTCATCACCGGGAGTGGTCCTGATTATTGTCACTTCGGGGTTGCCGGATCATAACACATAGTAGGTGACTATAGACTTGCAAGATAGGACCAAGAACTCACATATATTCATGAAAACATAATAGGTTCAGATCTGAAATCATGGCACTCGGGACCTAGTGACAAGCATTAAGCATAGCAAAGTCATAGCAACATCAATCTCAGAACATAATGGATACTAGGGATCAAACCCTAACAAAACTAACTTGATTACATGATAAATCTCATCCAACCCATCACCGTCCAGCAAGCCTACGATGCAATTACTCACGCACGGCGGTGAGCATCATGAAATTGGTGATGGAGGATGGTTGATGATGACGACGGCGACGAATCCCCCTCTCCGGAGCCCCGAACGGACTCCAGATCAGCTCTCCCGAGAGGTTTTAGGGCTTGGCGGCGGCTCCGTATCGTAAAACGCGATGATTTCTTCTCTCCTATTTTTCTCTCTCCAAAAGCAAATATATAGAGTTGGAGTTGGCGTCGGAGGGTCTCCAGGGGGCCCATGGGGTAGGGGGCACGCCCTAGGGGGGGCGCCCCCCACCCTCGTGAGAAGGGTGTGGGCCCCCTGGTCTTCATATTTGGCGAGGATTTTTTATTATTTTTTCTAAGACCTCCCGTGGAGTTTCAGGTCAGTCCGAGAATATTTGTTTTCTGCACATAAAACAACATCATGGTAATTCTACCGAAAACAGCGTCAGTTCGGGTTAGTTCCATCCAAATCATACAAGTTAGAGTCCAAAACAAGGGCAAAAGTGTTTGGAAAAGTAGATACAACGGAGACATATCAAGGGGAGGTAAGGAACTGCCATCTAGCTCTGCACTTGATTCACCTTCTGTTTTGAGTAAGCTTGCGACAGCTACACCTGCTATTCATTCTGATATGTCGCATGTTATTGATGATGTCACTTCTGCTTTGCATGATACTTATGATGAAACTACTTCTATGCTTGATACTACTATGCCACTTGGTGAATTTCTTGATGAACAACTTGCTAGGGCTAGAGAGAATGAAATTATTGAAACTGATAATATTGATGAAAGTGATGATGAAGATTCTCCCCCTAGATATGAATTGCCTATTGTTCCTGAGGGTTATGCTATGGATGAAGATACTTCTAGAGACTTTCTTGCCTGCAATAATAGAAGTGATCTTAAGAAAATATTAGCTAATCTGAAAGAAAAATCTCTGAATGCTAGAATGAAATATAATCCTGCTTATGCTACTTCACCTTTCTTTATTACTGATAAAGATTTTGATTTCTCAGTTGATCCTGATATAATTACTTTGGTTGAATCTGATCCTTTCTATGGCTATGAATCTAAAACTGTTGTGGCACATCTTACTAAATTAAATGATATAGCTACCCTGTTCACTAATGATGAGAAAACTTGCTACTATTATATTCTTAAATTATTTCCGTTATCATTAAAGGGTGATGCTAAGATATGGTTTAATTCTCTTGATCCTGGTTGTGTGCGTAGTCCCCGGGATATGATTAACTACTTCTCTGCTAAATATTTCCCCGATCATAAGAAACAAGATGCTTTAAGGAAATATATAATTTTGTGCAAATTGAAGAAGAGAGTCTCCCACAAGCTTGGGGGAAGCTTCTCCAATTACTTAATGCTTTGCCTGATCATCCTCTCAAGAAAAATGAAATACTTGATATCTTTTATAATGGACTAACTGATGCTTCCAGAGATTACCTGGATAGTTGTGCTGGTTGTGTTTTCAGGGAAAGAACTGTTGATCAAGCTGAAATTCTATTGAATAATATGTTGACTAATGAAAATAATTGGACACTTCCTGAACGAACTCCTAAGCCAACTCCGAAGAAAAGGGGTATTCTATTTCTCAGTCTTGAAGATATGCAAGAGGCAAAGAAATCTATGAAAGAAAAAGGTATAAAAGCTGAAGATGTTAAGAATTTACCTCCTATTGAAGAAATACATGGTCTTAATTCATCACCTATTGAAGAAACACACGGTCTCGATAACCCGACACAGGTAGTAAAGGTAAATTCTCTCTATAGATATGATAAAGCTGAAATCCCTCCTCCTGGTAAGTTTGCTAGCCAATGTTTGGATGAATTTAATAACTTTATGGTTAAGCAAGAAGATTTTAATGCTTATTTTGGTAAACAATTGAAACATAATGCTTATATGATTGAACACTTGAGTGATTATATGGCTAGTGTTAAAGGTGAACTTAAACTCATTAGTAAACATGCTTCTATGGTTACCACTCAAGTAGAACAAGTGCTTAAAGCTCAGAATGATTTGCTTAATGAATTAAATAATAAGAAGAATGAATTTGCTGTTAGAGTTGCAACTAGAGGAGGTAAGGTGACTCAGGAACCTTTGTATCATAAGGGCCACCCTAAGAGAATTGAGCAAGATTCTCAGAGAAATAACGTTGATGCACCTAGTCCTTATAAGAGGAAGGAAAAGAAAAAATGATAGGACTTTGCATGCTTCTAGTGAACCTGTTGTAGACACACCTGAGAATCCCAATAATATTTCTATTTCTGATGCTGAAACACAATCTGGTAATGAACATGAACCTAGTGATAATGTTAATAATGATGTTCATGTTGATGCTCAACCTAGCAATGAAAATGATGTAGAGATTGAACCTGTTGTTGATCTTGGTAACCCACAATCAAAGAATCAACGTTATGATAAGAGAGACTTTGTTGCTAGGAAGCACGGTAAAGAAAGAGAACCATGGGTTCAGAAAGCCATGCCTTTTCCTCTAAACCATCCAAGAAAAAGGATGATGAGGATTTTGAGCGCTTTGCTGAAATGATTAGATCTATCTTTTTGCGTATGCGTTTGACCGATATGCGTAAAATGAATCCTTATGCTAAGTATATGAAAGATATTGTTACTAATAAAAGAAAGATTCCGAAAGCTGAAATTTCCACCATGCTTGCTAATTATACTTTTAAGGTTGGAATGCCAAAGAAACTTGGAGATCAAGGAGTACCAACTATACCATGCTCCATTAAAAAAACTATGTTAAAACTACTTTATGTGATCTTGGAGCCGGTGTTAGTGTTATGCCTCTCTCTTTATATCGTAGACTTGATTTGAATAAGTTGACACCTACTGAAATATCTTTGTAAATGGCTGATAAATCAACTGCTATACCTATCGGTATTTGTGAGGATGTGCCTGTTGTGGTTGCAAACGTTACTATTTTAACGGAATTTGTTATCCTTGATATTCCCAAGGACGATAATATGTCTATTATTCTTGGAAGACCCTTTTTGAATACTTCAAGGGCTGTTATTGATTGCACCAAAGGCAATGTCACTTTTCATGTTAATGGTAATGAGCATACGGTACACTTTCCGAGGAAACAACCTCAACTCCACAGTATCAATTCTATTTGAAAATTTTCAATAATTACTATGGGAGGTTTTGAATTTCCTCTTCCTACCGTCAAAAGGAAATATGATATTCTTATTGTTGGGGACATGCATATCCCCGTTGAGGTAACCTAGTGTTATTCGAAAATTCCCCGGTTTCATGTTATTCGAAATGAGTTTGTTAACAAGACCTGATCAACCTTGTTAGTGGATTCCTTTTGATGAGCATGAGATGGATGAATTTAGAAAACACAACTCTCTGTAGTACCCTCTTTTTACTTTCTGTTATTTATATTAAATAAAGCAAAAATAGTAATTTTCTGTCTGTTTTCTGAATTATCCATGCAATAAAAAATTACCTCGAAAATAAAAGTTCTCCAAATGCCCTGAAAATTAAATATGATTTTTTCTAGAATATTTGAGAATATCTGGCATTGATAACACAGTAGGGGGAGTAAGCACCTGGCCATGAGGGTCCAGGGCACGCCCACCCCGCTGGGCGCGCCTCCTGCCTCGTGGCCCCATGGTGGCTCCCCTCCACTTATTCCAGCTACCACACACTCCTTCTTCCTCCCAAAAAAATATCAACCAGCTCAAACCCGAGTTCTAGCTCATCTTGCTGCCATTTTCGATCTCCTAGCTCAAAGCTCCATTCACAAAACTGCCTTGGGGGATTGCTCTTTGGTATGTGACTCCTCCAATGGTCCAATTAGTTTTTGTTCTAGTGCTTTATTCATTGCAAATTTTTGCTTCTTAGGTGACCCTGTTCTTGAGCTTGCATGTCAAATTTATGTGGTCAAAAGTAGTTTTAATGCATGATATTGCTTCTAGGCACTTGTAGGAGTAGTTGCTATCAATATTGTTGAGTTTGGTTCACTTTTATTTTTGAGTTGCTAAAATTTTTCAGAAAATTTCAGAAAAAGATGAAGAGATTTTTGAGGGGCTCATCGAGTCGAAGCTCGAAGGATAAACAAAGTGAAGAGAATAAGAAGCCCAAGTATAATCTCCCTCGCACCGCGGAGGTTCGGCCGTGTGAATGGCCTTGTGATGATTTCTTGAGAGCAGCCGGGATTTATGAAGATTTCTATGAATTGGCTGAGAATGCAGGCCTCACCGCCTTCCTCCACGACCAACGCGAACAGTATCTCTTACGCACCAATATCTTTGTGCAAAACTTTCATTTCCATGCTAGGAGCTCACAATCTACGGTGGAATTTTATTTATATGATGAGCATAAGGAGATGTCACTTCGTGATTTTTGTCGAGTTTGTTTGATCCCTTTTGAGGGCAGTGTGGAGGAACCACATCGTGACGATGTGGAAGGGTTTATTGATACAATTGCTGTAGGGGAAACGAGGAAAGTTTCCGATGCAAGAATTACTAGCATACATTTTCCTGTTTTACGTTACTTTGCAATATTTGCTAGTAGATGCTTGATTGGTCACGGAAATTGTGGCAACCTCAGTGCCCCTGATATTGTTATTTTGTTCCATGCCTTGTTCCGTGATGACACATTTAGTATGGGCGCTATTGTTGCAAAGCGGTTAAATCTTAACCGTACTAAGGGCCCCATCTTGGGAGGTATCTTCTCCTCGCGCCTTTCTGCACATTTTAACATACCTATTAGGCATTATGAGAAGGAAGAGAAGTTGCTGCCTCCTGTTTTTCTAGACTATAAGAGTATGGTAGCACATAATTTTATCGTTAAGAATAAGGAAAAGATGCTTAAGTACAAGCTGATATTTGATAAATATCACCCTAAGACTATTGCTTTGCCTGCTCCTTCCTTGTTTGACTTATCTGTAGGCTAGTACCTTGTTCCACCGGAGGCCATTCACGCCTACCGAAACCCCACACCAGCTACAGAGCCAGAGCCGGAACCACAATTTGATCCTCACCGGTAGTCTGTTTATCAGTGGAATCTGGAAGAGATCGCCAACCAGTGGCACCAGTGGGATCCTTCTCAGTATGACCCCAACTATTACTTTGGATATCTACCAGGCTAGCCGTGGCCATAGACCAACTTAGGCCAAAATCCTAAGCTTGGGGGAGTACGTACATCTCACCGACATTACATTCCTGTTCACACACTCATGCTAGTTGCCGGTGCTCATACTTTTCCATTGTATCATCCATGCTAGTTTATTTCCCTTTTTATGCTTTCTTCTTGTGTGTTTGATAAACCTTAGAAAAAAAATTAGTTGTAGCTTTTAGTTAGTTTACTTTTCATGCTATAGTAGTACTAATTAAAAATAAAACCCAAAAAGATTTCTTGTTCTTCTTTTGCTTGTTGGGAGCTTCCTGTGTAAATAGTTTTATTTATTTTCTTGTTCTTTGGGGGTCGAGAGGAGAAGACCATAATGAAAATGTTGAGTGGCTCTTATATGCATTATTGTTGATTTAACAAAGATCCCATATTACCTTGTCTTATCTCTTGAATTGAATGCTTGCAGATTCCAGCTTAGTCCAATGCACGTGCACTATTATTATTATCCACACTATTCAGTCGTGCAAGTGAAAGGAAATAATGATGATTATATGATGAACTTATTGAGATGAGAAAAGCTAGTATGAACTTGACCTCTCTTGTTTTTGTAAATATGATCAGTTCATCGTTCCTGATTCAGCCTATTATGGAAGAAACATATTTGCAATGACAATTAGAGATTGTAGTTGCTTATGCCATGCTTAATTAGCTAGGATCTTATAATGGTTTACCTTGCGTGCCAACATGCTATTAAAATGGTTGTGATGTGGTATGATAGGGTGGTATCCTCTTTTGAACGATTCGAGTGGCTTGACTTGGTACATGTTCACGCATGTAGTTGAAACAAAATCAACATAGCCTCTATGATATTTATGTTCATGGTGCATTATATCCTACTCATGCTTGCATTCGGTGTTGATTAATTTTAATGCATGTTCATGACTGTTGTCGCTCTCTAGCTGGTCGCTTCCCAGTCTTTTTCTAGCCTTCATTTGTACTAAGCGGGAATACTGCTCGTGCATCCAACTCCATAAACCCCAAAGTTATTCCATATGAGTCCACCATACCTACCTATATACGGTATCTACCTGCCGTTCCAAGTAAATTTGTATGTGGCAAAATCTAAACCTTCAAATAAACATTCTGTTTTGTATGCTCGAATAGCTCATGTATCAACTAGGGCTGTCTGTATCTTCCATGCTAGGCGGGTTATTCTCAAGAGGAGTGGACTCCGCTCCTCACTCACGAGAAAATGGCTGGTCACCGGGATGCCCAGTCCCATGCTTTATGCAAATCAAATCAAAATAACTGCAAACAAAACTCCCCCGGAACTCTTGTTAGTTGGAGGCACTCGTTCTTTCGAGCAAGCCATGGATTGATGCTTGTTGGTGGAGGGGGAGTATAAACTTTACCATTCTGTTTGGGAACCGCCTACAATGTGTGTAGCATCAAGGATATCAAGATCTCCCGGTTGTTATGTTGACAATGAAAGTATACCGCTCAAAATATTATTCATATCTATTTCAAAACCGAGCTCTGGCACCTCTACAAATCCCTGCTTCCCTCTGTGAAGGGCCTATCCATTTACTTTTATGTTGAGTCATCATCCTCTTATTAAAAAGAACCAGTTGGAGAGCACCGCTGTCATTTGCATCCATTACTGTTAGTTTACATTGAGTATGCCTTGATTGGATCTCTTTTACCATGAATTACAATGTCTAGTCAGTCCTTGATCTTTAAAGGTGCTCTGTATTTATGTTTTGCGGTCTCAGAAAGGGCTAGCGAGATACCATCTTGTTATATCATATTATGATTGTTTTGAGAAAGTGTTGTCATCCGAGATTTATTATTATTGCTCGCTAGTTGATTATGCCATTTATATGAGTAAAGATGAGACCTAAATGTTATTGCGAATGTGGTTAGTTCATAATCCTTGCTGAAAACTTGAATGCTGACTTTACATATTTACAATAACAAGAGCAAACAGAGTTTGTAAAAGTTTTTCTTTATCACTTTCAATTTATCAATTGAATTGCTTGAGGACAAGCAAAGGTTTAAGCTTGGGGGAGTTGATACGTCTCCGTCGTATCTACTTTTCCAAACACTTTTGCCCTTGTTTTGGACTCTAACTTGCATGATTTGAATGGAACTAACCCGGACTGACGCTGTTTTCAGCAGAATTGCCATGGTGTTATTTTTGTGCAGAAATAAAATTTCTCGAATTGACCTGAAAATCATCGGAGATTATTTTTGGAATATATAAAAAATACTGGAAGAAAGATCCACGTCAGGGGGCCCACACCTTGTCCACGAGGGTGGGGGGCGCGCCCTACCCCATGGGCGCGCCCCCTGCCTCGTGGGCCCCCTGACGCTCCAGCGACCTCAACATTGACTCCATATATTCACTTTCAGGGAGAAAAAAATTAGAGAGAAGGATTCATCACGTTTTATGATACGGAGCCGTCGCCAAGCCCTAACTCTCTCAGGAGGGCTGATCTGGAGTCCGTTCGGGGCTGCGGAGAGGGGAATCCGTCGCCATCGTCATCATCAACCTTCCTCCACCACCAATTTCATGATGCTCACCGCCGTGTGTGAGTAATTCCATCATAGGATTGCTGGATGGTGATGGGCTGGATGAGATTTATCATGTAATCGAGTTAGTTTTGTTAGGGTTTGATCCCTAGTATCCATTATGTTCTGGGATTGATGTTGCTATGACTTTGCTATGCTTAATGCTTGTCACTAGGGCCCGAGTGCCATGATTTCAGATCTAAACCTATTATATTTTCATCAATATATAAGAGTTCTTGATCCTATCTTGCAAGTCTATAGTCACCTATTATGTGTTATGGTCCGTTAACCCCGAAGTGACAATAATCGGGATTCTTACCGGTGATGACCGTAGTTTGAGGAGTTCATGTATTCACTATGTGTTAATGCTTTGGTCCGTTACTCTATTAAAAGGAGGCCTTAATATCCCTTAGTTTCCAATAGGACCCCACTGCCACGGGAGGGTAGGACAAAAGATGTCATGCAAGTTCTTTTCCATAAGAACGTATGACTATATTCGGAATACATGCCTACATTACATTGATGAGCTGGAGCAAGTTTTGTGTCACCCTATGTTATGACTGTTACATGATCGATCGCATCCGGCATAATTGTCCATCACCGATCCAATGCCTACGCGCTTTTCCTATATTGTTCTTTGCTTATTTACTTTTCCGCTGCTACTATTACAATCACTACAAAACCCAAAAATATTACTTTTGCTACTGTTACTTTTGCTATCATTACCACTAATATCATATTCTTTGCTACTAAATACCTTGCTGCATATATTAAGTTTCCAGGTGTGGTTGAATTAACAACTTAGCTGCTAATACTTGAGAATATTCTTTGGCTCCCCTTGTGTCGAATCAATAAATTTGGGTTGAATACTCTACCCTCGAAAACTGTTGCGATCCCCTATACTTGTGGGTTATCCATCATACTTAGTGCAAAATGAAGGCTAGCAAAATATTGAGAAGCGACCAACCAAGAAACATATAATATCATAAGCGAGCATTAAGCATAACTAACACTGAATAATGCACCATAAGTAGGATATAATTTCATTGCATAACTATTGACTTTCGTGCTTGCATAGGCAATCACAAACCTTAACACCAAT
Organism: Triticum urartu; assembly: GCF_003073215.2. Lineage (NCBI taxonomy): Eukaryota > Viridiplantae > Streptophyta > Magnoliopsida > Poales > Poaceae > Triticum > Triticum urartu. The sequence continues at coordinate 564,024,720 of NC_053025.1, forward strand.
ATTCTTACTAAAGCATAATTACTCATCAAGATGACTCACATATCACATCATCATATCTCAAAACTATTACTAAGAATCCAGTTTATTTTGTCCAATGATCTTCATGAAAGTTTTTATTATATCCTTCTTGGATATCTATCACTTTGGGACTAATTTTCATGTGTTTCTTTTCATAAGCTCAAACAAATATAACTGAAGATCATGAGCATAATATTTCTTTCTCTCAAATTAATTTAAGTGAAGAAAGAGAGAATTTCTTGAAAATTTTACTAACTCTCAAATAAATCTAAGTGAAGCAAGAGAGCATTTCTTCAAAAATACTAAGCACACCGTGCTCAAAAAGATATTAGTGAAGCACTAGAGCAAGTCGATAGCTCTAAAAAATTTAAGTGAAGCATAGAGAGCAATTCTAACAAGTCATGACATAGTTTTGGCTCTCTCAAATAGGTGTGTTCAGCAAGGGATCAAGACTTAATACACAAAATAAAACAAGCAAAGACTCATATCATACAAGACGGTCCAAGCAAAACACATAGTATGTGACGAATAAAAATATAGCTTTGAGTAAAATACCGATGGTCGTTAGAAGAAAGAGGGGACGCCACTCAGGGGAATCCCCAAGCTTAGTTGGTTGCTCATTTTTGGATAATAGCTTGGTATGCCGGGGCATCCCCAAGCTTGGGCTCTTCTACTCCTTATTCCTCCATCCATCGTAAGATAACCCAAAACTTGAAAACTTCAATCACACAAAACTCAACAAAACCTTCGTGAGATCCGTTAGTATAAGAATAATAAATCACTACTATAAGTGCTGTATCAAACCAATTTATATTTTGTTCTTGCATTATATCTATTGTGTTCCAACTTTTCTATGGCAAAAACTCATCAAAGAAAACCATAGAGCCATCGAAATAAGCACACAACACAAAGAAAACAGAATATGTCAAAATAGAATAGTCTGTAGCAATCTGACCATTTTGCATACTTATGTAACTCCAAAAATTCTGAAAAATTAGGACGACCTGAGCAAATTGTATATTGATCTACTGCAAGTAGAATGGGTATTTTATCTCTCTCTGATACAAAATGATAGTTATTTTTGCGAGCGCAAAAGTTTCTGTTTTTCAACAAGATCAAACAACTATCACCCAAGAAGTCCCTAAAGGCTTTATTTGGAACAAACACTAATTAAAACATAAAAACACAATCACAACAGTAGGATAATTGTGCTAACACTCAAAAACAGGAAGCAAAAAGCAAAAATAAATTTTACTCATTGGGTTGCCTCCCAACAAGCGCTATAGTTTTACGCCCTTAGCTAGGCATAAAACAAGGATCTAAGTTTTGTCATCTTTGTTCTTTTGAAAGCAAAGGGAAAAATTCCTATCAATGGCATTTAAATTTCTATTTTGTGAAAGCACATGGCCATTGATAGCAGAAGAAAGATTAAGCACATTACGAAAATTCGTACCTAAACTAGCCTTCATCTCTTTAATTGTTTCATTTTGATAAAAGCACATAAGGGTAGTTGATTCAACATTTTCTCCCTTGGGGTGCCCAAATCTGGCTTTCATCTTTTCATAAGTATCAACGACATCCCCTTCAAGAAAACCGTTTTCAAAAATAGAATCCAAAACTTGATTGAAGGAAGAAGGTAGATTAACATAAAAACTTTTCAAGTATATCTCTATCTGATATTGGGGCACATAGCTAGCTCAAATTCTCAACAGCCTATCCCAAGCATCTTTCAAAGATTCATCAAGCAAATAACGAAAAATTCCGGGATCATATATATCAAAATTATTAGAGTTCTTCTTAGCAATCCCGGTAAGTCTTTCCATAGCATCATTATCTATGAGCTTAGAGAGGACATATGGGTTATCCAAAGCATTGAAACTCGAGAGAAAACCCTTAGCTTCTCTACGGTCGGCCATGGCGACAGAGAAGAGAGTTTAAGAGAACGAAAAAAATAGCGAATGAAAAAGAAGGGCGAATAAAACGACAAATTTCTGTGAAGTGGGGGAGAGGAAAACGAGAGGCAAATGGCAAATAATGCAAATTGCAAAGAGATGAGATTTTTGATTAGGAACCTGGTAAATGTCTAAGATCCTCCCCAGCAATGGCACCAGAAATTCCTTTTGATGTCACTTGAAGCTACGTTGGTATTTCCCCAAAGAGGACGGGATGATGCAGCACAATGGCGGTAGGTATTTCCCTCAGATATGAAACCAGGGTTATCAAACCAGTAGGAGAACCAAGAAACACAATGTAAACATCCCCTACACACAGATAACAAATCCTTGCAACCCGACGTGTTAAAGGGGTTGTCAATCCCTTTCGGGTAACGGTGCCAGAAATTGGTGTGTGACGGGACAAAGTTGTAAATAATGATAGATCAAACGCTAAGTAAAATAATTTGCAGCAAGGTATTTTTTGGGTTTTGGATTAATAGATCTGAAAATAAAAACAAATAAAAATAGATCGCAAAAGCAAATAATATGAGAAAGAGACCCGGGGGCCGTAGGTTTCACTAGTGGCTTCTCGAGAAAAATAGAAAACGGTGGGTGAACAAATTACTGTTGGGAAATTGATAAAACTTCAAATACTCATGACGATATCCAGGCAATGATCATTACATAGGCATCATGTCCAAGATTAGTAGACCTACTCCTCCTGCATCTACTACTATTACTCCACACATCGACCGCTATCCAGCATGCATCTAGTGTATTAAGTTCATGGAGAAACAGATTAATGCAATAAGAATGATGACATGATGTAGACAAGATCTATCTATGTAGAGATAGACCCCATTGTTTTATCCTTAGTAGCAACGATATATACGCGTCGATTCCCCTTCTGTCACTGGGATCAAGCACCGTAAGATCAAACCCACTACAAAGCACCTCTTCCCATTGCAAGATCAATAGATCAAGTTGGCCAAACAAAACCCAAATACCAGAGAAGAAATACGAGGCTATCAACAATCATGCATAAAAGGGATCAAAGAAACTCAAATACTTTCAATGGATATAAAAAGAGACAGATCTGATCATAAACTCAAAGTTCATCGGATCCCAACAAACACACCGCAAAGGAGTTACATCATATGGATCTCCAAGAGACCATTGTATTGAGAATCAAGAGAGAGATATGAAGACATCTAGCTACTAAATATGGACCCGAAGGTCTACAAAGAACTACTCACGCATCATCGGAGAGGCACCAATGGAGGTGGTGAATCCCATCTGAGATGGTGTCTAGATTGGATCTGGTGGTTCTGGACTCTGCGGCGGCTGGATGAATATTTCGCCGACTCCCCTAGGGTTTTGGGAATATTTGTGTATTCATAGAGCAAAGAGGCGGTCCGGGGGTCACCCGAGGTGGGCACAACCCACCAGGGCGCGCATGGGCCTCCTGGCACGCCCTGGTGAGTTGTGACCCCCTCGGGGCACCCCTAGGCGCAGCCAGGGCCCGTTGTGTTCCTTCCGGCCCATAAAAATTCTCCATAAAGTTTCGTGGCATTTGGACTCCGTTTGATATTGATTTTCTGTGATGTAAAAAACATTGAAAAACAGCAACTGGCACTTGGCACTATGTGAATAGGTTAGTACCAAAAAATGATATAAAATGAGTCTAGTGGTCAAGTATGATGTAAAATGCTTGCCAAGTATGATGTTAACCATAGAATTGCATCACCCTATCATCCTGAGTCTAGTGGTCAAGTTGAACTTAGCAATAGAGAAATAAAATTAATTTTACAAATGACTGTCAATAGGTCCCGGAAGAATTTGTCTAAGAAATTAGATGATGCACTTTGGGCTTATAGAACAGCATACAAAAATCATATGGGTATGTCTCCTTATAAGATGGTTTATGGAAAAGCTTGTCATTTGCCTCTTGAGTTAGAACATAAAGCTTATTAGGCAATTAAAGAACTCAACTATGATTTCAAACTTGCTAGTGAGAAGAGGTTATTTGATATCAGCTCATTAGATGAATGGAGAACCCAAGCTTATGAAAATGCCAAGTTATTTAAAGAAAACGTTAAAAGATGGCATGATAAAAGAATCCAAAAGCGTGAGTTCAAGGTTGGAGAATATGTTCTTTTGTACAACTCTCGTTTTAGATGCTTTGCAGGAAAACTCCTCTCCAAATGGGAAGGACCCTATGTTATCGAGGAGGTTGATCGATCTGGAGCTATCAAAATAAATAATGCCGAAGGAACTAACCCGAAGGTTGTTAATGGGCAACAAATAAAACATTATATCTCTGGCACGCCCATTAATGTTGAAAGCAACATTATCCAAACTATGACACCGAAGAACACATAAAAGAAACCTTCCGGAACACTCCAGAATCGTGAAAAAACGAGGTATGTGATACGGCAAGTAAACAAACTCCAAAAAATCGGCAAAAGTATTTTCTGTCCATTTTGGACTATAACGAAAATTAGGAAAATAAGGAACAACCAGGAAGGCACCCTGATACATCTCCATCGTATCTACTATTCCAAACTCTTTTGCCCATGTTTTGGACTCTAACTTGCATGATTTGAATGGAACTAACCCAGACTGACGCTGTTTTCAGCAGAATTGCCATGGTGTTATTTTTGTGCAGAAATAAAAGTTCTCGAAATGACCTAAAAAATCATGGAGATCTATTTTGGAATTAATAAAAAATATTGGCGAAAGAATCAACTGAAAGGGGGGCGCACCCTTCGTCCTTGTTGGCCCCCTGGACCTCCACCGACCTCAACTCCAACTCCATATATTCACGTTTAGGGAGAAAAAAATTAGAGAGAAGGATTCATCGCATTTTACGATACGAATCTGTCGCCAAGCCCCGTTCTTCCTCGGGAGGGCAGATCTGGAGTCCGTTTCGGGCTTCGGAGAGGGGAAATCATCGCCATCGTCATCATCAACCATCCTCCATCACCAATTTCATGATGCCCACCGCCATGTGTGAGTAATTCCATCATAGGCTTGCTGGACCGTGATGGGTTGGATGAGATTTACCATGTAATCGAGTTAGTTTTGTTAGGGTTTGACCCCTAGTATCCACTATGTTCTAAGATTGATGTTGCTATGACTTTGCTATGCCTAATGCTTGTCACTAGGGACCGAGTGCCATGATTTCAGATCTGAACCTATTATGTTTTCATGAATATATTTGTGTTCTTGATCCGATATTGTAAGTTATAGTCACCTACTACGTGTTATGATCTGGCAACCCCGGAGTGACAATTGTCGGGACACTTCCCGCACTACAAGAAACAAGTTAATACATGACGGATCTTGTCCGTCACAGATCGGTAAAAAACTGTCATGCGTGTCCATCCTTGACGGATTTGAAATCCGTCATGTATATCGCATCATAATTTTACTTCATGCCTTCCATGACGGTTCTTGGCTGTCATGGATCTGCCTCAGGCCCGCCCAGCCCAAAATAATCCCAAGCCTTCATGACAGAACAAACCGTCACCGATGTGCATGTGCTGGAAGCAACATGGACCTAACATGGTTTCTACGTGGATCTGACGTGGCAGCCAACGTGGCCCACATAGTATCCCACCCAATTAGGAGTTTGGCACAATAATTTTGATCCAGTCCAACCCATTAGTTGTTTATTTTTTGTTCATGCGCATTAGCCTACCTATTTTTAGTCCAACCAAGTAGCCCCTTTAGTGCAGTCACAGCACAATTTACAACCAGCCGAATTATATACATTCAGATAATAGCATTTGTTCACATGATAATCCAGACTTCCAACAATCTAGTCTGATTTACAAAAATCAATGCTTAAAATGAAAACATCATGTGCAGATATAGAAAGCACTATACGCATTGTTTAATTTCGAGTAACATGGCTTCCATGAGAAAATGTCCTACTCGCTGCTTTTAATCTCCAACACTGCAACACCGCTTCCAGGTGGCTAGTCGGACCCAAGTATCCTGCTAAAAAACTTCAGTCTCCAGTAACACGAACTGACAGTCAAACCTGCGTAGAATCCATAGCACATACAAAATTACAATAAGTAATAACAGCTAGCTCCCAAATGAGTATAGAGAGTAATAATATTATTTGTTTTTTAAAGCAATCATCTGATGGACACGCTAATACCATATTAAGGTCCCATGAAAATATAGGCAACGCATATACTGAAAGCAGATTAGCAATGAGCTAAAAAATGTTCTATAAATGTGAGATTTTGTTATCCAAGCATGGTAAGGTCAACGCCACTTCGAAACTAAGGACATACAGGTCAATTCATATTCATCAAGTACAACAAAAAATCAAGTTTATATGCAAATGACAGGGCTTGTGTATGAAAAATTAAAAATGGATGATTCCATAAAATGCAATGTAGTTCATAGTTAACAAAACCTGAAAATAGTAATGCTGGAGGTATACTTTCTTAATCAATTAAAGCTCATTTCCGCCAATAAACTTGTTTTTTCGTGTAAAATAAAGACACTCGAACGCAAGGCATTTTTAGGCAGTTTATGATCCACTTAATGATCTCATTATGCTAACAGAAGAATTATTTACATGACCCAATATTCACAAGCATCAAAGAACCTCACTTAATCACTTTGGAACAAAGGTGACCCTGATGTTTAAGATTTACTCTAATGCTTTCAGACCATAACTTTCACATCTAGATTAACCATGCCCGGGAATTGTGAAGAACAATATCAAATGTTGAAAGTAAAAAAGCATGCATTCTCCCATTTACTGATTAGCCTTCATGGCATAGAAGCTACATAATTATCTTTGTCCACACTTCAATATGAGATGGGATAAAGGCACATAATTAGCTTTCATGAAATTTGTATCTCATGCAAGTATATAGCATGCTCAGGAAAATGTATGTTGTTCTTGAGCTTATGTGTTAAAACAGCATGGCAGATATTTCAAACTAAAATATTAGCTATAATGTGTTGCATTGCAGTTTTATATTGCTGCTAACGAACAAGTTAGGCGATGACAGACGAGTTCGGAATATTGATGGTAGTAAGTACATTTCACGGATCTGACACTAAACTTGTATGTAATTAGTGCAGCTGACTTTGTTTATTCAGAAAATAGAGGACAATACTTCTTAGACATTTAGATTATGTTATGTCTATTCTTCCATAAGTAATAACAAAAGTAAAGGAAAGCAAGTGCAACTATATTTCTATATTGAACCAATATTGTTTCCCTAGATTGATCAAAGATTTTAAAAAGGGAAGCAAGTGTTCATGGTATAGTACAAAAATATGCTATCAGATTATGTTTGGTATCTAGAAAAGGTAGGTTAAAACAACCAACAACAGCAGTGAAAGCTCAAATATTTTTGAAGATCAGTATAATAACTCAGCAAACCAACTCGCATCAATGACCCCTGAGGGGACAGTTCCTTCAAAAAAGCATGCATCAATGAGGTATAATGCACATCATAGTATCGTTAGGCTTACTAGTTACTACTCGGTTGACTTAATAAAAGTAGGACTAATACAAACTGTGCATTTATATCCAGTTTTATGTTGAATAATTGGATCAGAGCGCTTATCTACAGAATTAAGCAAAAAAATTACAGACTTCAAATCTGCAGTATGAATGCATGTAGAATGACATATATGCACGGAACAAACATAAACAATTTTGTTGACTCATCTAACAAATCATATGCGAATAAATGACTAGGTACATAGATTGAGCACAAGGTATTATCCTGCACAACATAACTGCATTAGTAGAAGCAGAGAACCAGAAGTTTCTTCAGTAAAACAAAAACTATGTATGCTCACGTAGTTAATTTTTCTAGATCCTAGTGGTAGATACAACAATTACACGCTCCCTTGTAAATGCCTAACATTTTAATATTTGAAGGAAGTACGGTTTGAGTCTAGTGAGGCCACAGACAGCCACAGACAGCCACATCAATATTTCACGGGACTAATAATGTTTGCCAATCGTTGTGCCAAAGTCCAGATATTTGCATTTTCATTCAGTTAACGACTAAAGCATGCAACCTAGAATGTAATGGATGGATCAAGGAGAAAGGATAAGACCTGACCTAGGTTGGCCCGGTCTTGATTGCCGTGGCACCCACCTCACAGAGACATGAGTGACCAGCGATGCAGCATACTGGCGTAGTTGTTCCGTAGCAGCAGCTTGACGCACTCCACCTGTGTAGACCCTTCTTCGTGGGAGTGCGGCGCCAGGCCTTCGTGGGAGTGCCACTGGAGATGTGCGCTGGAGATTTGCCGACGGAGATGCGCCAACAACTGATGCGATGCTACAGCCAAAACCCTAGCCACGAGCTAATGGTCGCGGGCGAGCGTCGGAGGCAGGGAGCGACGGATCCAGCTGTACTGGAGGATGGAGGGGTCGGGGACAAGCTCGTGAGTGTGCTATGCGGTGGCGGACATCGCCGGAAACGGCGAGTATTGGTGGCGGCGCGAGGTACTGCATGAGAGGGAGAGATGGGTGCGAGAGGATGGATGACTAGGGGATGCAGCAGATCTGGCAGACGCCGGAGCTGCGAGGTGAGAGAAGTGGGGAGGGCGGACGGCGAGCTGTGGGAGGAGGGAGGTGAGGAGGCGGTGGGTGGCGGCGGCGTAGGAGAGGATGGTGAATCAGGAGGGGGTAGGGAGTGTGGAGAAGGGCTTTAGGGTTAGATTTTATACCCAGAACACGTTAGGCGGGCTTTAGCGGGCTTGCGGGGCTGTACCATGTCATCCATGACAGTTTTCGAAAATGTCACCAAAAATCCGTCATGGATTAACAGGTTTTTTGTAGTGCCGGTGATGACTGTAGTTTGAGGAGTTCATGTATTCACTAAGTGCTAATGCTTTGGTCTGGTACTCTATTAAAAGGAGGCCTTAATATCCCTTAGTTTCCAATAGGACCCCGCTGCCACGGGAGGGTAGGACAAAAGATGTCATGCAAGTTCTTTTCCATAAGCATGTATGACTATATTCGGAATACATGCCTATTATATTGATGAATTGGAGCTAGTTCTGTGTCACCCTATGTTATAACCGTTGCATGATGAATGCCATCCGACATAATTATCCATCATTGATCCATTGTGTACGAGCTTTTCACATATTGATCTTTGCTCCGTTACTTTTCCATTGCCACTGTTACGATTGCTACGAAACTACTACTGTTACTTTTGCCACCGTTGTTGTTACTTCCATACTACTTTGCTACTAAATATTTTGCTGCAAATATTAAGTCTTTTAGGTGTGCTTGAATTGACAACTCATCTGCTAATACTTGAGAATATTCTTTGGCTCCCCTTGTGTCGAATCAATAAATTTTGGTTGAATACTCTACCCTTGAAAACTGTTGCGATCCCCTATACTTGTGGGTTATCAAGACCTTTTTCTGGCACCGTTGCCGGGGAGCATAGCTCTACTCTATGAGTCACTTGGGATTTATATCTGTTGATCACTATGAGGAATCTAAAAGACAACAATACCAAGATCTATCCCTCAACTATGAGGGGAGGTAAGGATCTGTCATCTAACTCTACACTTGATTCTCCTTCTGTTTTGAGTAAACTTGCGACACTTACACCTGCTATTGATTCCGATATGTCGCATGTTATTGATGATGCCACTTCTGCTATGCATGATGCTTATGATGAAACTACTTCTCTGCTTGATAATACTGTGCCACTTGGTGAATTTCTTGATGAACAACTTGCTAGGGTTAGAGAGAATGAAATTACTGAAACTGATGATATTATTGAAACTAAAGATTATGATTCTCCCCCTAGATATGAATTGCCTGTTGTACCTGAGGGTTATGTTATGGATGAAGAAACTGCTAGAGACATCTTTGCTTGCAATGATATAGAGGATCTTAAGAAACTGTTAGCTAAGCTGAAAGAAAAATCCTTGAATGCTAGAATGAAATACATCCCAATTTTGCTACTTCACCTATCTTTGTTACTGATAAGGATCATGAATTCTCTCTCGATCCTGAGTTAATTACTTTGGTTGAATCTGAACTTTTCTATGGTTATGAATCTGAAACTGTTGTGGCACATCTTACTAAATTGAATGATATAGCCACCCTATTTGCCCATGAGGAAAAATATCGCTATTACTATATTCTTAAATTGTTTCCTTTCTCATTAAAGGGTGATGCTAAAGTATGGTTTAATTGTCTTGCTCCTGGTTGTGTGCGTAGTCCCCAGGATATGATTTACTACTTTTCTGCAAAATATTTTCCCGCTCATAAGAAACAAGCTGCCCTAAGGGAAATACTTAACATTGTGCAAATGGAAGAAGAGAGGCTCCCACAAGGTTAGGGGAGGCTTCACCAATTACTTAATGCTTTGCCTGATCATCCTCTCAAGAAAAATGAAATACTTGATATCTTTTATAATGGACTAACCGATGCTTCCAGAGACCACCTGGATAGTTGTGCTGGTTGTGTTTTCATGGAACAAACTGTTGAGCAAGCTGAATTGCTATTGAATAATATATTGAGTAATGATAATGATTGGACACTTCCTGAACCAACTATAAGCCAACTCCGAAGAAGAGGGGTATTCTATTTCTCAATCATGAAGATATGCAAGAGGCAAATAAATCTATGTAAGAAAAAGGTATTAAAGTTGAAGATGTTAAAAATTTACCGCCTATTGAAGAAATACATGGTCTTGATAACCCGACACAGGTAGTAGAGGTAAACTCTCTCCATTGATTTGATGAAGGTGATATTCCTCATAATAAGTCTGCTAGTCAATGCTTGGATGAGATTGATAATTATATTGTTAAACAAGAAAACTTCAATGCTTATGTTAGTAGACAATTGAAACGTAATGCTTACATATGCTTGACCACTTGGGAGATTATATGAATAGAACTGCTAATGATCTTAAGCTTATTAGTAAAAATGCTTCCATGGTTACAACTCAAGTAGAACAAGTACTTAAGGCACAAGATGATTTGCTTAATGAGTTGAATAGTAAGAACAATGATAATGTTGTTAGGGTTATGGCTAGATGTGGTAAGATGTCCCGGGAACCTTTGTATCCTGAGGGTCATCCTAAGAGAATTGAGCAAGATTCTCAGAGAATTAATACAGATGCACCTAGTGCTAGTAATAAAAAGAAGAAGAAAACTAATAGGACTTTGCCTGCTTCTAGTGAACCTGTTTTAGACACACCTGAGAATCCCAATGATATTCTATTTCTGATGCTGAGACACAATCTGGTAATGAACATGAACCTGGTGCTAATTTTAATGATGATGTTCATGTTGCTCCTCAACCTAGTAATGATAATGATGTAGAGATTGAACCTGCTCTTGATCTTGATAACCCACAATCAAAGAATCAACATTATGATAAGAGATACTTTGTTTCTAGAAAACATGGTAAAGAAAGAGAACCATGGGTTCAGAAACCCATGCTCTTTCCTCCTAAGCCATCCAAGAAAAAGAATGATGAGGATTTTGAGCGCTTTGCTGAAATGATTAGACCTATCTTTTTGCGTATGCGTTTGACTGATATGCTTAAAATGCCTCCTTATGCTAAGTATATGAAAGATATTGTTACCAATAAAAGAAGGATACTAGAAGCTAAGATTTCCACCATGCTTGATAATTATACTTTTAAGGGTGGAATACCAAAGAAACTTGGAGATCTGAGGGTATCAACTATAACATGCTCTATTAAAAGAAACTATGTTAAAACTGCTTTATGTGATCTGGGAGCCGGTGTTAGTGTTATGTGTTTCTCTTTATATCGTAGACTTGAATTGAATAAGTTGACACCTACTGAAATCTCTTTGAAAATGGCTGATAAATCAACTGCTATACCCATCGGTATTTGTGATGATGTGCCTATTGTGGTTGCAAACGTTACTATCTTAACAGACTTTGTTATTATTGATATTCTCGAGGATGATAGTATGTCAATCATCCTTGCTAGACCCTTTTTGAATACTGCAGGGGCTGTTATTGATTGCAACAAAGGCAATGTCACTTTTCATGTTAATTTTAATGAGCATACAATACACTTTTTGAAGAAACAACCTCAAGTTCATAGTATCAATTCTATTAGAAAAATTTCAACTATTACTATTGGAGGTTTTGAATTCCCTCTTCCTACTGTCAAAAAGAAATATGATATTCTTATTGTTGGGGACATGCATATCCCCGTTGGGGTAACCTAGTGTTATTCGAAAATTCTCCGGTTTCATGTTATTCGGAAGAAGTTTGTTAATAAGACTTGATCAACCTTATTAATGGATTCCTTTTAATGAGCATGAGATGGATGAATTTAGAAGGCACAACTCTCTGTACCCATCTTTTACTTTATGTTATTTAGAATAAATAAAGCAAACATAGTATTTTCTGTCTGTTTTCTGAATTATCCATGCAATAAAACATGTCCAAATGACCTGAAAATTTGATATGATTTTCATAGAATATTTTAGAATTCCTGGCACTAAGAACACACTAGGGGGCCTCACCAGCTGGCCACAAGGGTGGAGGGCGCGCCCCTGTGCTTGTGGGCCCCATGTGGCCCCTCTCCACTTATTCCAGCACCCATCCTCTCCTTCTTCCTCCAGAAAAAATCACTCGATAGCTCAAACTCGTGTTCTTGCTCATCTTGCTGCCATTTTCGATCTCCTTGCTCAAAGCTCCATTCACAAAACTGCTTTGGGGGATTGTTCTTCGGTATGTGACTCCTCCAATGGTCCAATTAGTTTTCGTTCAAGTGCTTTATTTATTACAAATTTTGGCTGCCTTGGTGACCCTGTTCTTGAGCTTGCATGTCTAATTTATATGGTCCAAAGTAGTTTTGATGCATGATATAGCCTCTTGGCACTTGTAGGAGTAGTTGCTATCAATATTGTTGAGTTTTTGGTTCACTTTTATTTTGAGTATCTAAAAATTACAGAACTTTTCAGAGGAAGAAAATGATGAGGAGATTGTTGAGAGGCTCCTCGAGCAGGGGTTCGAAGGAAAAGGAAAACGAGGAGAAGGAGAAGCCCAAGTATAATCTTCCTCGCGCCATAGAGATTCGGTCGTGTGAATGGCCATGTGATGCATTCTTGCAGGCGGCCGGAATTTATGATGATTTCTATTATTTGGCTGAGAATGTAGGCATCACCGACTTCCTCCTCGACGAGTGTGATCAGTATCTCCTACTCACAAATACTTCCATGCAAAATTTTCATTTTCATGCTAGGAGATCACCACCCATGGTAGACTTTTACTTATATGATGAGTACAAGGAAATGACGCTTTATGACTTTTGTGAAGTTTGTAAATTACCTTATGAGGGTAGCGTCGAGGAACCACGTCCTAGTGATGTGGAAGATTTTATTAATGAAGTCACCGTAGGGGAAAGGGGAAGGGTGTTAGAAGCGAGAGTGGCTAGTTTACGTTTTCCTGTTTTGTGCTACTACTCATTATTTGCTAGGAGATGCTTAATTGGTCATGGGGAGAGTGGAGGCCTTAGTGCTCCCGACCTTGCCATTTTGCGCCATGCTTTTTACTTCGTGATAGAACTTTCAGTTTAGGCGCTATGGTTGCTAAACGGTTAAGTTTAAACCGTACAAAGGGTCCTATTTTCGGAGGTATCCTCTCTTCACGCCTTGCTAGACGCTTTGATATACCCATTAGGCATTACAAAAAAGAGGAGAAACTGCTTCCCACTATATATTTAGATTATGACAGCATGGTAGCACATAAGTTTATTCGCCATGATGAGGAAAAGAGACTCATTTATAACTCGATATTTAGCGAAGATTCTTGTCAGATTATTACCTTGCCTGCGCCTACTTTGTTCAATATTCATTCAGGCAGGTACTTTGCTTTGCCCGCGGACATTTATGCATACTGGGAGGGGACACGATCCCCAGCTCCTGAGCGAGATCCATCACATGATCCATATCAAGAGTCTATTTATTAGTGGGATCCACAGGAGCTCGCTAATCAGTGGAACCCCCAGGATCCTCCTTAGTACACCGGAGAGGGCTACATTGATCCATGGGCGTAGACCAAATTAGGCCAAAAGCCTAAGCTTGGGGGAGTACGTATTTCTCACCGACATTACATTCATGTTCACACACTCATTTTAGTTGTCGGTATTCATACTTTTTCATTGTATTATCCATGCTAGTTTATTTCTTTTTCCTGCTTTCTTCTTGTGTGTTTGATAAACCTTAAGAAAAACCCAACAATAAGTTGTAGTTAGTTTACTTTCTATGCATTCTTAGTAGTACTAAAAGAAAACCCAAAAAGATTTCTCGTTCTTCTTTTTCTTGTTGGGAGCTTTCCCGTGTAAATAGTTTTTCTCGTTATTGTTTTACCTTGTTCAGAAAAACAAAAACTCCAAAAATATTTCAGTGTGTTTCTTTGAAATTCCTTTCTTTTCTTTGGGGGTCGAGAGGAGAATACCATGATGAAAAATGTTGAGTAGATCTCATATGCATTATTGTTGATATAGAAAAGAGCCCATATTACCTTGTCTTCTCCTTTGAATAAATGTTTGCAGATTCCAGCTTAGTCCGATGCACATGCACTATTATTATTATCCACACCATTCAATCATGCAAGTGAAAGGCAATAATGACGATATTTGATGAAATGGCTGAGAGGAGGAAAAGCTGGTATGAACTCGACCTATCTTGTTTTTTGTAAATATGATTAGTTCATCATTCCTGATTCGGCCTATTATGAATGAAACATCTTTGCAATGACAATTAGAGATGATAGTTACTCATGCCATGCTTAATTAGCTAGGAGTGTATAATGGTTTACCTTGCATGCCAACATGGAAATTAAAATGGTTGTGATGTAGTATGATAGGACGGTATTATCCTTTGAATGATTCGAGTGGCTTGACTTGGCACATGTTCACGCATGTAGTTGAAACAAAATTAACATAGCCTCCACGATATTTATGTTCATGGTGATTTCTATGCTACTCATGCTTTCATTCAATGTTGGTTAATATCAATGCATGTTTATGACTGTTGTCGCTCTCTAGTTGGTCGCTTCCCAGTCTTTTTCTAGCCTTCACTTGTACTAAGCGGGAATACTACTTGTGCATCCACTTCCATAAACCCCAAAGTTGTTCCATATGAGTCCACCATACCTACCTATATACGGCATCTACCTACCGTTCCAAGTAAATTTGTATGTGCCAAACTCTAAACCTTCAAATAAACATTCTATTTTGTATGCTCGAATAGCTCATGTATCAAGTAGGGTTGTCTGTATCCTCCATGCTAGGCGAGTTATTCTGAAGAGGAGTGGACTCCGCTCCTCACTCACGAGAAAATGGCTGGTAACCGGGATGCCCATTCCCATGCTCAAATCAAATCAAAATAATTGCAAACAGAACTCCCCCAAGACTGTTATTAGTTGGACGGTACCCGTTGTTTCGGACCAGCCATGGAGTGTGCTTGTTGGTGGTGGGGGAGTATAAACTTTACCATTCTGTTTGGGAACCTCCTATAATGTATGTACACTACAAAAAAATACACTTCCGTGATGATACGTGTTTGTCACAGTAGGTCATGTTTTCTGTCATGCATGTACATCCATGACGATTTTATGACAGAATCAAGATAGTCATACTTGTGTTGTCGTAGAAGTGTTCCATGACATTACCAAAATTATCATCACGGAAGTGTCCACTTCCATGATGATAAATGACGCGTCTTGGAAGTGTTTTCGTCAAGGGTAACCGACATGTGGCATCCACCATAACAAGTCGTTGTTAAGCTAGCGGGTCCAGTTTTGGACCTGACAACCCGTTAACAGCCCGGACCAATGGGGATTGTCCACGTGTAAAATTCTCATTGGCTGGAGGAAACACATGTTGGCTCACCGTTGGGACAGATGTCATCCACTCCTTGGACAGGAGGCTCCTATGATACATCGACACGTGGCACGACCCAACAGAGGCCCATTCCGGTGAAAAGGCCGGCCCATTTGACTTGGTCAAAAGGTAATGGGTCGGCCCATAGAAATCATGTTAATGACCTATTCGTATATAGCCCATTTACGGCCCGCTAACTCCCCACCCGTTACGGCCTATCAAAATTAAGCCCAGTAGCTTCATCTGGGCCGTCCTATATGATTCCAGCCCGTTGTAACTTCCGGCCCATGTATGGCCCATGATGTCTTTGGCCCATATGAGGCCCTTTGTAACTCTGGGCCCATTAAAAGCCCGAGATGAAATTGGCCCATAATGAACAGTCTATCGCTTTATACCCATTAACGGCCCATTATTCTGTCGGCCGTTTCCAGCCCGTGTTAACTTTCGACCTTCTAAGGGCCCATTTATTCTTGGGCTCATTTCTAGAATTCGGTTAGTTACGGTCCGTTACTGGCCTGTTCCGTTTTTGGGCCAAATTCAGCCCATGGTTACATTCGGCCTGTTTGTGGCCCGTTAACCCGTTGGGCTGTTTTCATAGCATTATCAAATACGGCCTATTAATGGCCCATTATGGTCCATGAATAGTACGACCCATGTTTGGCGAAATGATTATATGCCCCATAGAAGGCCCATGGATCCTACAATCCGTAGAAGACCAATGGATCCTACGACCCGTAGAAGGCCCATGGATCATACGACCCGTAAAAAGTCCATGGATCCTATGGCCCGTAAAAGGCCCATCGATCCTACGGCCCATAGAAGGCCCATAGATCCTACAGCCCGCAGGAGGCCCATGGTTACAACAGTCCGTGTGTTGCCATGGTTATTGTGGCCTGGTTACCAAAAATAGGTTATTGTGGCCACTAGAAAAATGCAAAAAAGAACTGTAGTGACTACAAGCAAACAACTAAACAAGACAATAAGGAAATAAACAAGCAATCAACTAACGCTAGCCTATTACAACTATTACACATATCACATCCACTGGGCATCAAAGTTCGCCACCAGTGCAAATATAGGGAACAAAGCAACATATTACATACACTGGCCGTCAAAATTGGCCACCAATGCAAATAAACGCGGTAGCAAAACAAGTCCATAACTGAAACAACTTCAGAAAAGCTCAAGAAACGTTATCCTGGGTATCCACCATGCTAGCAATAAGCTTAGCAAGCTTATTAACTTTTTCCTATTTGGCGCTAAAATCCTCCAACGCTTGCTGTTGCACCAGAAAGTATGCATCTGAATGCTCTAGGGACTTCCGCAGTCCTTCTGCTTCTTGTCGCGGCATAATTGATCGATGTCTTTCAGTTTGTAGTTGAGACTCAAGAAACTGAACTGATTCAAACAATGATTTTGAATAGCTTGTGCAAGAGGTAGTGGCCAGTACCTCGAACAGTAAACCAAGACTGGACTTTGGGGTTGTCTCACTATCTTCAAGATAGTTTTCCTTAGCTGTTTTATCAGCTTTGTTGGAGACCAACAAGGATGTCTCACTATCTTGAACCTTATCTATATTACTTCCTTTACCATTGCTTAATAAGGCACTCTTCCCCAATATTCTGTCAGCATTCTAAAAGAAGAAACAAGCAGACACATAACATGTTTAGCATGTTGATAACCCACAAGTATAGGGGATCGCAACCGTTTTCGAGGGTAGAGTATTCAACCCAAATTTATTGATTCGACACAAGGGGGGCCAAAGAACATTCTCAAGTATTAGCAGTTGAGTTGTCAATTCAACCACACCTGGAGAACTTAGTATCTGCAGCAAGGTATTTAGTAGCAAAGTAATATGATAGTAATGGTAATGGTGGCAAAAGTAATATTTTTGGGTTTTATAGTGATTGTAACAGTAGTGGCAGAAAAGTAACAGAGCAAAGATCAATATGTGAAAAGCTCGTAGGCATTGGATCAGTGATGGAGAATTATGCCGGATGCGATTATTCATGCAACAGTTATAACATAGGGTGACACAGAACTAGCTCCAATTCATCAATGTAATGTAGGCATGCATTCCAAATATAGTCATACGTGCTTATGGAAAAGAACTTGCATGGCATCTTTTGTCCTACCCTCCCGTGGCAGCGGGGTCCTATTGGAAACTAAGGGATATTAAGGCCTCCTTTTAATAGAGTACCGGACCAAAGCATTAACACATAGTGAATACATGAACTCCTCAAACTATGGTCATCACCAGGAGTGGTCCCGATTATTGTCACTTCGAGGTTGCCGGACATAACACATAGTAGGTGACTATAGACTTGCAAGATAGGATCAAGAACTCACATATATTCATGCACAC
Organism: Triticum urartu; assembly: GCF_003073215.2. Classification (NCBI taxonomy): domain Eukaryota; kingdom Viridiplantae; phylum Streptophyta; class Magnoliopsida; order Poales; family Poaceae; genus Triticum; species Triticum urartu. Next base: position 564,042,937 of record NC_053025.1, read on the forward strand.
ATAATAGGTTCAGATCTGAAATCATGGCACTCGGGCCCTAGTGACAAGCATTAAGCATAGCAAAGTCATAGCAACATCAATCTCAGAACATAGTGGATACTAGGGATCAAACCCTAACAAAACTAACTCAATTACATGATAAATCTCATCCAACCCATCACCGTCCTACAAGCCTACGATGGAATTACTCACACACGGCGGTGAGCATCATGGAATTGGTGATGGAGGAAGGTTGATGATGCCGATGGCGACGGATTCCCCTCTCCGGAGCCCCGAACGGACTCCAGATCAGCCCTCCCGAGAGAGATTAGGGCTTGGCGGCGGCTCCGCATCGTAAAACGCCATGAAACCTTCTCTCTGATTTTTTTTCTCCCCGAACATGAATATATGGAGTTGGAGTTGAGGTCGGTGGAGCGTCAGGGGGCCCACGAGGCAGGCGGCGCGCCCAGGGGGGTAGGCGCGCCCCCACCCTCGTGGACAGGGTGTGGGCCCCCTGATGTGGATTCTTCTTCCAGTATTTTTTATATATTCCAAAAATAATCTCCGTTGATTTTCAAGTCATTCCGAGAACTTTTATTTCTGCACAAAAATAACACCATGGCAATTCTGCTGAAAACAACGTCAGTCTGGGTTAGTTCCATTCAAATCATGCAAGTTAGAGTCCAAAACAAGGGAAAAAGTGTTTGGAAAAGTAGATATGATGGAGACGTATCAACTCCCCCAAGCTTAAACCTTTTCTTGTCCTCAAGCAATTCAATTGATAAACTGAAAGTGATAAAGAAAAACTTTTACAAACTCTGTTTGCTCTTGTTGTTGTAAATATGTAAAGCCAGCATTCAGGTTTTCAGCAAAGATTATGAACTAACCACAGTCGCAATAACATTTAGGTCTCATGTTTACTCATATCAATGGCATAATCAACTAACGAGCAATAATAATAAATCTCGGATGACAACACTTTCTCAAAACAATCATAATATGATATAACAAGATGGTATCTCGCTAGCCCTTTCTGAGACTGCAAAACATAGATGCAGAGCACCTTTAAAGATCAAGGACTGACTAGACATTGTAATTCATGGTAAAAGAGATCCAGTCAAGTCATACTCAATGTAAACTAATAGTAATGGATGCAAATGACAGCGGTGCTCTCCAACTGGTGCTTTTTAATAAGAGGATGATGACTCAACATAAAAGTAAATAGATAGGCCCTTCGCAAAGGGAAGGAGGGATTTGTAGAGGTGCCAGAGCTCGGTTTTGAAATAGACCTGAATAATATTTTGAGCGGTATACATTCATTGTCAACATAACAACCGAGAGATCTCGACATCTTCCATGCTACACACATTATAGGCGGTCCCCAAATAGAATGGTAAAGTTTATACTCCCCCTCCACCAACAAGCATCAATCCATGGCTTGCTCAAAACAACGAGTGCCTCCAACTAACAAGAGTCCCGGGGGAGTTTTGTTTGCAGTTATTTTGATTTGATTTGCTTAAAGCATGGGACTGGGCATCCCGATGACCAGCCATTTTCTCGTGAGTGAGGAGCGGAGTCCACTCCTCTTGAGAATAACTCGCCTAGCATGGAGGATACAGACAACCCTACTTGATACATGAGCTATTCGAGCATACAAAATAGAATGTTTATTTGAAGGTTTAGAGTTTGGCACATACAAATTTACTTGGAACAGCAGGTAGATGCCGTATATAGGTAGGTATGGTGGACTCATATGGAACAACTTTGGGGTTTATGGAGTTCGATGCACAAGCAGTATTCCTGCTTAGTACAAGTGAAGGCTAGAAAAAGACTAGGAAGCGACCAGCTAGAGAGCGACAACAGTCATGAACATGCATTAAAGTTAATCAACACCGAATACAAGCATGAGTAGGATATAATGCACCATGAACATAAATATCGTAGAGGCTATGTTGATTTTGTTTCAACTACATGCGTGAACATGTACCAAGTCAAGCCACTCGAATCATTCAAAAGACGATACCACCCTATCATACCACATCACAACCATTTTAATAGCTTGTTGGCACGCAAGGTAAACCATTATAAGCTCCTAGCTAATTAAGCATGGCATAAGCAACTATAATCTCTAATTGTCATTGCAAATATGTTTCTTTCATAATAGGCTGAATCAGGAATGATGAACTAATCATATTTACAAAAACAAGAGAGGTCGAGTTCATACCAGCCTTTCTCATCTCAATAAGTTCATCATATAATCATCATTATTGCCTTTCACTTGCACGACCGAATAGTGTGGATAATAATAATAGTGTACGTGCATTGGACTAAGCTGGAATCTGCAAGCATTCAATTCAAGAGAGAAGACAAGGTAATATGGGCTCTTTGTTAGATCAACAATAATGCATATGAGAGCCACTCAACATTTTCATTATGGTCTTTGTCAGTGTCAAAATCGGCGGATCTCGGGTAGGGGGTCCCCAATTGTGCATCTAAGGTTGATGGTAATAGGAGACAAGGGACATGATGTTTACCCAGGTTCGGGCCCTCTCTATGGAGGTAATATCCTACTACCTACTTGATTGATTTTGATGAATATGAGTATTACAAGAGTTGATCTACCATGAGATCGTAATGGCTAAACCCTAGAAGTCTAGTCGGTATGACTAAGGTATTTTGTATCTCCTTTCCGGACTCCACCCTCCGGTTTATATAGACACCGGGGGGGGGGGATCTAGGGTTACATAGAGTCGGTTACATAAGATGGAATCTTCATAGTTGTTCGCCAAGCTTGCCTTCCACGCCAAGGAGAGTCTTATCCGGACACGGGTGTAGTCTTCGGTCTTCGTATCTTCACAGCCCATCAGTCCAGCCCATAGATAACAGGCCGGACGCTCGAGGACCCCTTAGTCCAGGACTCCCTCAGTAGCCCCTGAACCAGTCTTCAATAGCAAGGTGTTCGGCACACAGATTATCTTCGGTATTGCAAGGCGGGTTCCTCCTTTAATGATTTCCAAGTAGTGTATTCGGCCGTAGATTCGATGTCTCCGCTCAGCTTCTGCGCGCGTAATGTCCTCGTTTTCCATGTATCGAGCGAATGCGGACAATCAGGGTATTTTTTGCAAATAACACCCCAATCCCGCAAGGAAGAGCATCTATTTAAAGAGATTGGATCTCAGATCCTTTCGGCACCAAGCAGAGAAAATCCTCAGAGACCGCCAGGCAAGACCATTCCAACATGGCAAACAATCCCAGCTCCTCTTCCCGTTCCAACCTAGAGAGAGGCGAGTGGGAGAGGTGTTCTGTGTCCCATAGCCGGTTGGCAAAGCTGCAAGCGCAGGTATTTCTCCCTCCAGCAGATCTGGTCCCTGTTCAAGCAGGGTTGGCCTCCTTCAACGGCAAAACCTAGGCAGAGGATTTTCCCAATCCGTCTGCGGGAGAATGGGTGTGCTTCGTCCCCTATCTGCTGAGGGGAGTGGGGTTTCCAATTCACCCATTCCTCCAAGGGCTGCTGGAGTACTATGGCCTCCAGCTGCACAATTTTACCCCCGGCTCCATCCTCCACATTGCGGGTTATGTCGCCCTATGCGAACTATTCCTGGGTTGCGAGGCCCATTTTGATTTATGGAGAAGACTGTTCTTCCTCATCCCTCGCAGTCAAGGTGGATCAATTTTTGAAGCGGGAGGAGCCGAAGTGTGGCGCATTGCCGGGACCGGATACCTGCCCGGCATGCCAAAGAAAGCTCCCGAAGAGTGACCATCCGAATGGTTCTACATTGACGATGTCGCTCTACCCGACCCCGTCCGCATAGGCCTCCCCGAGTTTTCAAACGCTTCACTGAAGAAGCGCCATAGCTGGCATCCTCGGAGCCTCGAGGAAGAGGATAACACGGAGATTAGCTTGCTACTGGGCAAGATTAAAACTCTTGCCCAGTCCGGATTGTCAATAGTCGAGGTGATGGCGATTTCTATAACGCGGGGGTCCAGCCACTCCAATACCGAGGACTAGCCATGTGGCATTATAACAGAGAAGACGACGCCTCACGTTACGGCCGAAAGGGCCTGAAGACCCCCGCTGCTCTAGCCAAGATTCTGGCCGAGCTATATAAAGGGGAGAAGGAGGAGTTCAACCGTCTCCAACATCGAGACGGACTTTCCATGTACAATCCTCCCAGCTAGGTAAGGTTCGGCCCTGCTTATTTTATCATGTCCCTGGATCATTCGTTGACAGGCAGCATCTTATCTGCTCCTAACAGGAATGGTGAAAGGCTGTCGAGGGGATCTATGACCCTGCCCCTCAGCCAGAGAATCGCAAACTGGATCTTGAACCTGGATATGAAGAAGATCCACACATATTTGTGGAGCTTAAGGAGGAGACATTCTATCAGATGATCTACAACGGTACATACGTACCCATTATCGCCGATTACCCCGGCCTCCTTCCAGCTTCACATGTAAGTAATCCAAAGACACCTTATCCAAAAGAGACCTCTCCTTCCTTCTCACCCACCACACCATCCTATGCTCAAAAGGGGAAGGGTTCGGCGCGCCGTACCGCCCCAGGGGTATCTCCGAAGAGAGTTTCCTCCACACCAGGCGAGCCTCCCAAGAGGAAAGCAAATGAAGACATGGCCGGTCCTTCATCGAAGAGGTATGAATTTTCCAATGTGCACCTGGGCAGTCACGTCCAATAGTAACCTTCCCATTTTCCATGTGTCAGGAAAAAGGTGTGCCGGACTATATCCGGAGGTTCGAGCGGCCGTACTTCCCGCAGCCAGGATTCAAATCCTGCTGTGAAGACATGGGCTGATGTGTGGTCGACGCCAGACTATCCTCCAGCCGAGGACTCGGATGATGTATCCGTCACCAACTCGGAAGTGGAGAGTGCCATGAATCATCAACGCCGCAGGGCCATTTTACAAGACCCTAGTTTTTTCGAAGAGTCGTTTAACGCCTTTAGCTCGGCCGATGCATACATCCGAGCTGCTCGAGACGGGCTTAACAGGACCATAAGGCAGCATTTGAAAGATGTGCAGGTAAATTTGTTTTGTCTGACTATGATAACCATATGCCAGTAGCCCCCGAGACTTAAAGGAGTTGAAACAACTAATTTAAGGATCAATGTACAACCAGGTGCTTACGGAGAAGAACACCCTGTTAGCTCAGGAACTAGAAAAGTGTCAGCGCCGGCTGCTTGCTGCCAATGCTGAACTGGAGAAATACGCATCTCCCGGTAATATTTCCCTCTATCGAGAATTCATAATGATACACTGGTAGTGCGAATCTGGGTGCTTATCTTTGTGTTGGGTTGTTAGACCAATTACAAGAGCAGCTGGACGCCGCTCGAAGCGAAGAACACGGAGCCAAAAAGCTACTAGCAGCGGGCGAGCGTGTATTGACAAAAGTCGTTGAAGAGAAAAAGAAACTCCAGGATTCGAACACCAAACTAGGCGAAGAACTGAAAGATGTGCGTGCGGACTCTGTGAAGGAGAACATGAAGCTGCGAGGCGACATATTCAGTACGTGGCCGCTTTTATCTTATAACAGTTTGGAGGTAACAGTAGCTGATATAGCTGTAATTGCAGGTATATTGACGAACTGCCTCGAAGAGGAGGTGTGCGGATCATCAAGTGATCTTCTACAAGGGCTGTCGTAGTTGCATGAGCAAGCTCGGCAGGCGATGCAGAGTGTAGCCAAGGCCTTATGGCCATCCGACTCCCCTCCAAGAAGTATGGAGAAGCTGGTAGAGCTGTTCAAGGGAGCACGGTGGCGTATCCGACTGTGGAAGATATCGACCTGCCGAGAGGGTGCGCGAGAGGCCTTGGCCATGGTGAAGATGCGATATACCAAGATGGATCCTAATCACATGGCCCATGTTGGACCGCTAGGGCCAAATGGGGAAGAAATTCCCGTTAGTTTAGTATATGACCAAGTAGAGGTGGCCGCCAAATATTCCCAATAGGATTGTAAATTAGACCGCCTTTTAGACGGTATAGAGGAGGAAGTGTTTGAGTTGTGAGTGACTATGTACTTTCCTTCTAGCTGGATAATAAAGACAATTGTCATCGCCGACCTTTTCGCTTCAACCTCTGGACCCGAAGGTGCGGAGTGTTTCCGAATACCCTAGCGGCAGAATATATCGGGGTATGCATGGAAACCAGGCGTAGGGGTCATAATTGCTCGAACAGACAATGTGTATCCGGCTAGTTATGTTATATTACATTATGTAAGAAACATCTTCCAGAGAGAATAGTTCCGTTAAGGGTTCCTTTCCCTGGGTGTGCATGCATTTAATGTGCATGTCCGAACTGTGATTGAAAAACTCTTAGAGTAAGTAACATCTGGGGTTCACAATGGAGTGAATGCAGAAACACCTTTAATTCGCCGACCGAATATTCCCTTAAGAACGCTAGCTTTCGGCTTCACCCAGTCTGAGGTACACATACGGATGACCCGGCAGTAACAATCGCAGAGGTGCCCCCTTTATGCCCTAGCCGAACTAATGGGAACGTAGGGCATAAGCACAGGAGCCAGGCAACCCAGCTTGGCCAAAACTTAAGTGATATCGATGCATATAATGGCGAAGAAAAGGTACATATGGAAGAAACGCATATGTGCTGAGCTTGGTCCTCGAAGAATAGTCGCAAGCTTCTGTACGAGAAGCCCCCAGGTATAATGAACATACGTATTTAGAGATGTACGCATCAGGTAGGGATGGTCTAGCCGTACTAAAGCCATAAGGCTAAAGAGAAAATGGAAAAAGGTAAAAGATGAAAAGAGAGGGAAGAAAAATAACCATAATAATAGGAGGTAGGAAACAAACATAGAGTTCGACGCTAGGCATAAAATCGTCGTAGTCTGGCCGCGTACCAGGGGTTCGGCTCCAGGTGATTGTCTGACGCATCACGTAGGCGGTACGCTCCTCCGGTGAGAACTTCGTCAATGATGAAGGGACCCTCCCACTTGGGCTTGAGTTTGTCCTTTTTCTTCTCCGGCAAGCGTAGAATGAGTTCGCCAACGTTATAAGTCTTGGCCCGCACTTCTCTGCTTTGGTACCTGCGAGCCTGCTGTTGATAATATGCAGAACAGGCTTTTGCGATGTCGCGCTCCTCCTCCAAGGTATCTAAGCTGTCCTGCCGATCTAGCTCGGCTTCTCTCTCTTTGTACATATGCACTCGAGGTGAGTCATGAATAATATCGCAGGGTAACACTGCTTCCGCACCATACACCATGAAGAAGGGTGTATATCCGGTAGTGCGGTTGGGCATGGTCCACAGCCCCCAGAGTACAGAGTCAAGTTCCTCCACCCAATGCTTGTCCGATTCCTTCAAAGACCGCACTAGTCTGGGTTTGATGCCGCTCATAATGAGACCATTAGCCCGTTCGACTTGACCGTTTGTCTACAGGTGATAGACAGAGGCGTAATCGAGCTTAATGCCTAGATTAGCGCACCAGGTTTTCACCTCATCGGCTGTAAAGTTGGAGCCATTATCGGTGATTATACTATGCGGGACACCGTAACAGTGTACCACGCCGGATATGAAATCTATTACTGGCCCCGCTTCGGCCGTTTTGACTGGTTTGGCCTCTATCCACTTAGTGAATTTATCCACCATGACCAGCAAATAGTTTCTTTTATGACTTCCTCCTTTAAGGGGTCCGACCATATCGAGCCCCCAGACCGCAAAAGGCCAAGTGATGGGGATTGTTTGTAAGGCAGTGGGGGGCATATCGCTTTGGTTGGCAAAGAGTTGGCATCCGACGCAATGTTGGACAAGGTCCTGTGCATCTGCTCAGGCTGTCGGCCAATAAAACCCTATACGGAAGGCCTTGCTAACAAGGGCCCGAGCTGCGGTGTGGTGATCGTCGAGTCCGGCATGGATTTCAGCCAAGAGCTGCCGCCCCTCTTCCATGGATATACATCGTTGAAGGACTCCGGTAGCGCTTTTCTTATAGAGCTCTCCATCATGAACGTTTTAGGCCTTTGAACGCCGGACAATGCAGCGGGCCTCATTCTGGTCCTCAGGAAGTTCCTTCCTGTTAAGTTAGGCCAGGAAGGGTTCGGTCCATGGGGCAATGACTGCCATGATGAGATGCGGCGATGGTGTTATTTCGGTGGCTGAGCCCCCAACGACGTTGGTGTTTCCGGGATCTGGGGCAATGTTTGGATCCGGACTAGTATTGCCGTTTTCCCCCTGCCACACCACGGATGGCTTAAAAAGCCTTTCCAGGAAGATATTAGGTGGGACGGGGTCGCACTTAGCGCCGATCCGAGCAAGAACATCCGCCGCTTGATTACTTTCTCGAGCCACATGATGGAACTCGAGCCCCTCGAGCCGGGCCGGCATTTTTATGACTGCGTTACGATACGCTGCCATCTTCGGATCTTTGGCATCGAAGTCTCCATTTATTTGAGATATTGCCAAGTTTGAGTCCCCGCGCACCTCTAGGCGTTGTATGCCCATGGAGACAGCCATCCGAAGACCATGTAATAAGGCCTCGTATTCGGCTGCGTTATTGGAGTGTGTGTATAGTATTTGGAGGACGTAATGAACGACGCCTCTAGTAGGGGACGTTAAAACGATGCCCTCTCCTAACCCTGCCAGCATTTTGGAGCCGTCGAAATACATGACCCAATTGGAGTATGTGCCATACTCTTTAGGGAGTTCGGCCTTTGCATTCAGCGACGAAGTCGGCTAGTACCTGGGATTTGATAGCTCGACGTGGTTTATATGTAATGTCAGATGGGAGGAGCTTGATGGCCCATTTGGCAATCCGGCCTGTAGCATCGCGGTTGTTTATAATGTCATTGAGTGATACTTTGGAGGCCACCGTGATCGAACACTCCTGAAAGTAGTGATAGAGCTTTCGGGATGCCACGAAGACCGTGTATGCTATCTTTTTATAATGAGGGTACCGGGATTTTCATGGTGTAAGGACAGTAGATACATAGTATACTGGCTTCTGAAGCGGGAATTTATGCTTGTCATGTTCTCGTTCAACGATGAGTACGGCGCTCACCACCTGATGTGTTGCCGATATGTATAATAACATCGATTCACTGGCGTTTGGTGCAGTCAGGATTGGATTGCTCGCAAGAAGGGCTTTTATTTCCTCCAGTCCGGCTGTTGTCGCGTCCGTCCACTCGAAGTGGTCGGTTCGCCGTAGAAGGCGATAGAGTGGCAGTGCCATTTCTCCCAATCTGGAGATAAAGCGGCATAGAGCTGCTACGCAACCCGCGAGCTTTTAAACTTGTTTAAGGTCTGTTGGCTTAGCCAATTATGACAAAGCTCGGATTTTGGCTGGGTTTGCTTCAATTCCTCTATTGGAAACGATGAAGCCCAGCAGTTTTCCAGAAGGGACGCCGAAAACGCATTTTTCCGGATTGAGCTTAATGTCATACACGCGGAGGTTGTCGAATGTGAGATGTAAATCGTCTATTAGTGTTTCGACGTGCCTAGTTTTGATGACGACGTCATCCACATAAGCTTCAACTGTTTTTCCGATCTGTTTCTCTAGGCATGTTTGAATCATGCGTTGGTATGTGGCGCCAGCATTCTTGAGCCCGAAGGGCATGGAGTTGAAGCAGAATGGCCCATATGGGGTGATGAATGCTGTTGCCGCTTGGTTGGATTCCTTCATTTTGATTTGATGGTATCCAGAATATGCGTCAAGAAAACATAGTGAGTCGTGTCCTGCGGTGGCGTCAATGATTTGATAGATGTGGGGGAGGGGGAAGGGATCCTTGGGGCATGCCTTGTTGAGGTCTTTGAAATCGACGCACCAGCGCTAGGATTTGTCCTTCTTTGGTACCATCACAAAATTTGCTAGCCAGTCCGGATGTTTTATTTCTCTAATGAATCTGGCCTCGATTAACTTGGCTAGCTCTTCCCCCATAGCTTGGCGTTTGGGTTCGGAAAAGCGCCGTAGTGTTTGCTTGACCGGCTTGTGTCCCTTCAATATATTGAGGCTGTGTTCGGCCAACTCACGTGGGATTCCTGGCATATCGGAAGGGTGCCAGGTGAATATATCCCAATTCTCGTGCAGGAACTCTCGTAGAGCGGCGTCAACCGTTGGGTCTAGTTGTGCTCTGATGGATGCTGTCTTCTTGGGGTCCGTTGGATGGACTTGGAATTTGACTATTTCTTCTGCCGGTTTGAATGAGGTGGATTTGGGTCGTTTGTCTAGGACCACATCATCTTTGTCCACCGTGGAGCGCAGTGTGGTTAAATCTTCGGCCGCGAGGGCTTCAAATAATGCCTCAAGGGCCAGGGACGCGGTTTTATTCTCAGCGCGGAGTGCTATGTCCGGATCACTAACTAGAGTGATTATACCGTTGGGCCCGAGCATCTTAAGCTTCATGTACCCGTAATGGGGTATTGCTTGAAAGCGCGTAAATGCATCTCGCCCTAAGAGGGCGTGATATCCACAATTGAAGGGGGCAACCTGGAAGGTTATCTCTTCGGGCCGATAGTTATCAGGTGTGCCGAATACCATGTCGAGCGTGATTTTTCCCGCACACCGTGCCTCCCGGCTAGGAATGATTCCTCGGAAGGTCGTGCTGCTTTGCTCGATGCGGCTCCTGTCTATTTCCATTTTTCGTACTGTATCCTCATAGATGAGGTTCAGTCCGCTACCACCATCCATGAGAACCTTGGTGAGCCGAAAGCCATCCACAATTGGGCTGAGGACCAAGGCGGCTAGTGTTCGGATTGTCCTGTGTTTTGGTTCGTCGCCAGCGTTAAAGGTTATCGCTGTGTCGTTCCAAGGGTTTATTGTTGCGATCTGGCAGACTTTGGCGAGTTCGCGGTGTGCTCTTTTGCGCCCATTGTTTGAAGTGAATGTCTCAAAGACTGTCAGGACTCTGAGTTTGTCATCTTCTGGAGGGTTTTGCTCTGGGGTGTCTTTGGTGAGGATGTCCTCGCTGTTTTTGGCTACCTGTCGGAGTATCCAACATGCTCTAAGGTTGTGGGTTGGTATGGTATCCGGTGTGGTGTGTATTTTGCATGGGCCATCAAGCCATCCCTCCAGAACGGTTCTGCGCCGCGTAATGTGTTTGCATTTTTTGGCTATTGGTCTGGGCGCATTACAGGGGTGCGCCCTTTTTTCCTGGACCAGTGGTTGAGTTGGGACCGATAGCCCCCAGACTGTCTGATCTCTCCAGGCGTTCTCCATTGCGCTGTACTTCTGTACAATAGTTGCCAAGTCAGTGAAGTGTAGTATGCGGCGGCGATTAATGGCGTTGAGGAGTCCTTCGTTCGTGCAATTGTTGCGGAATGCTGATATTGCGTCCTCGCCGCGGCAATCTTTGACCTTGTCCTTGACAAGGAGGAATCTGGCCCAAAAGTGGTGGACCGTTTCCTGGGGCTGTTGTTGGATGCTCATGAGAGCGCTTATGTCTGGGTGGGTGGGTGGAGTTGGATTTGAACCCTGACACGATCGATGATCCGGAGTCTGAGGTTTTTTTGGACTTAACGGTCCAGCTCCAGAGTATCTTCTGATTTTTGAAGCCTGTCGTCCGACTCTATGTTTGGAGAACGAGGCGTGTCTTTCTGCCGGTAGGTGTCTAGCTTCTCGAGGTCGGAGATCCGAACGTAATTCGTCCTCAGTATAGAGGAAGGATTATCTTGCTCCTCGACTACCGCTATCTGGTGGGTGATCGATGGAGAATTAATCTCTCTCTGGTCGGGTTTAAGCCCAATCCGATCGTAGTCTATAATGACTCCCAAGGCGGCGATGCGATCTAAGAGTTCGTTCAAAGACGATAACTCCATCGGATTCATCCATTTGGCGTATCCAGAATCAACGCAGATACATTTTTCGATGACTCGGGAGGTCATCCTCATCGGCTCATAGGCCGAGCAGGCGATCATGGTAAAATCGCCCAGCCGGAGGGTTTGGCCCGAGGTCGGAGCTCCTCCTGAGGTGATATTTTCCTTGACGATAAGTCGAGCCATCAACCTATGCGACGACGGCACAGTGGAACTCTCAATGAAAGCACCAATGTCGGTGTCAAAACCGGCGGATCTCGGGTAGGGGGTCCCGAACTGTGCATCTAAGGTTGATGGTAACACGAGACAGGGGACACGATGTTTACCCAGGTTCGGGCCCTCTCTATGGAGGTAATACCCTACTTCCCGCTTGATTGATTTTGATGAATATGAGTATTACAAGACTTGATCTACCACGACATCATAATGGCTAAACCCTAGAAGTCTAGCTTGTATGACTAAGGTATTTTGTATCTCCTTTCCGGACTACACCCTCTGATTTATATAGACACCAGGGGGATCTAGGGTTACATAGAGTCGGTTACATAAGATGGAATCTTCATAGTTGTTTGCCAAGCTTGCCTTCCATGCCAAGGAGAGTATTATCCAGACACGGGTGTAGACTTCGGTCTTCGTATCTTCACAGCCCATCAGTCCGGCCCATAGATAACAGGCAGGACGCCCGAGGACCCCTTAGTCCAGGACTCCCTCCGTCTTCTCCTCTCGACCCCCAAAGAAAAGAAACAAAACTATTTACACGGTAAAGCTCCCCACAAGCAAAAGAAGAACGAGAAATCTTTTTGGGTTTTCTTTTTAATTACTACTACTACAGGCATGGAAAGTAAACTAACTAAAAGCTACAACTATTTTTTTGGTTTTTTCTTAAGGTTTATTAAGGCACACAAGAAGAAAGCTAAAAAGGAAATAAACTATCATGGATGATACAGTGAAAAAGTATGAGCACCGACAACTAGCATGAGTGTGTGAGCATGAATGTAATGTCGGTGAGAAATACATACTCCCACAAGCTTAGGCTTTTGGCCTAAGTTGGTCTATGCCCATGGATCAAAGTAGCCCTCTCCGGTGTAAGGGGGAGTGTCCTCTGGGTGCCATTGGTTGGCAATCTCCTCCGGATTCCACTGATAAACTGACTGTCGATAAGGGTCCTGGGGTGGTTCCGCCTCAGGCTCCAGAGCTGGTGTCACACTCCGGTATGCATAAACGACCTCCGGTAAAACAAGGTACTTGCCTGAAAATATGTTAAACAAAGAGGGAGCAGGCAAGGTAATAGTCTCAAAGTTATTTTTACCAAAAATCAGTCTATAGTTAAGCAACTTCTTCTTATTCTTAACAGTAAAATCATGTGCTACCATGCTCTTATAATCTAGAAAAATATTAGGCAGCAACTTTTCCTCTTTCTCCTAATGTCTGATGGGTATGTTAAAGTGTGCAGCTAGGCGCGAGGCAAAGATGCCTCCAAGGACGGGGCCCTTAGTATGGTTCGGGTTTAATCGCTTAGCAACAATAGCGCCTAAACTGAAGGTAGTATCTTGAAACAAGGCATGGCGCAAAATAAAAATATCAGGAGCACTAAGGTTCCCACAGTTCCCGCGACCAATTAAGCATCTACTAGCAAATATTGAAAAGTAACGTAGAACAGGAAAATGTATGCTAGTGATTCTTGCATCGGAAACTTTCCTCGTTTCCCCTACAACAATCATATCAATAAATCCCTCCACATCATCACGATGTGGTTCCTCTATGCTGCCCTCAAAAGGTATCAAACAAACCCGACAAAAATCACGAAGTGACATCTCCTTATGCTCATCATATAAATAAAATTCCACCAAAGGTGGTGAGCTCCTAGCATGGAAATGAAAGTTTTGCACAAAGATATTGGTGAGTAAGAGATACTGTTCGCGTTGGTCGTGGAGGAAGGCGGTGAGGCCTGCATTCTCAGCCAAATAATAAAAATCTTCATGAATCCCGGCTTCTCTCAAGAAATCATCACAAGGCCATTCACATGGCCGAACCTCCGCAGTACGAGGGAGATTATACTTGGGCTTCTTGTTCTCTTCACTTTGCTTATCCTTCGAGCTTCGGCTCGATGAGCCCCTCAAAAATCTCTTCATCTTTTTCTGAAAATTTCTGAAATTTTTAGTAACTAAAAATAAAAGTGAACCAAACTCAATAAAATTGATAGCAACTACTCCTACAAGTGCCTAGAGGCTATATCATGCATCAAACCTACTTGGGACCATATAAATTTGACATGCAAGCTCAAGAACAGGGCCACCTAGGCAGCAAAAATTTGCAATGAATAAAGCACTAGAACAAAAACTAATTGGACCATTGGAGGAGTCACATACCAAAGAACAATCCCCCAAAGCAGTTTTGTGAATGGAGCTTTGAGCTAGGAGATCGAAAATGGCAGCAAGATGAGCTAGAACTTGGGTTTGAGCTGGCTAGTGATTTTTTTGGGAGGAAGAAGGAGTGTGTGGTGGCTGGAATAAGTGGAGGGGGGCCACCAGAGACCCACGAGGCAAGGGGCGCGCCCTGGACCCTCGTGGCCAGGTGCTGGCTCCCCCTGATGTGTTCTCAGTGCCAAATATTCTCAAATATTCCAAAAAAAATCATATTAAATTTTCAGGGCATTTGGAGAACTTTTATTTTCGAGGTATTTTTTTATTGCATGGATAATTCAGAAAACAGATAGAAAATACTATTTTTGCTTTATTTAATGTAAATAACAGAAAGTAAAAAGAGGGTACAGAGAGTTGTGTTTTCTAACTTCATCCATCTCATGCTCATCAAAAGGAATCCACTAACAAGATTGATCAGGTCTTGTTAACAAACTCATTTCCAATAACATGAAACCGAAGAATTCTCGAATAACACTAGGTTACCTCAACGGGAATATGCACATCCCCAACAATAAGAATATCATATTTCTTCTTGACAGTAGGAAGAGGAAATTCAAAACCTCCAATAGTAATTGTTGAAATTTTTCCAATAGAATTGATACTGTGGACTTGAGGTTGTTTCCTCAGAAAGTGTATCGTATGCTCATTACCATTAACATGAAAGGTGACATTGCCTTTATTGCAATCAATAACAGCCCCTGCAGTATTCAAAAAGGGTCTTCCAAGAATAATAGACATACTATCGTCCTCGGGAATATCAAGAATAACAAACTCCGTTAAAATAGTAACGTTTGCAACCACAACAGGTACATCCTCACAAATACCGACAGGTATAGCAGTTGATTTGTCAGCCATTTGCAAAGATATTTCAGTAGGTGTCAACTTATCCAAATCAAGTCTACGATATAAAGAGAGAGGCATAACACTAACAATGGCTCCAAGATCACATAAAGCAGTTTTAACATAGTTTCTTTTAATGGAGCATGGTATAGTTGGTACTCCTGGATCTCCGAGTTTCTTTGGTATTCCACCCTTAAAAGTATAATTAGCAAGCATGGCGGAAATTTCAGCTTCCGGGATCTTTCTTTTATTAGTAACAATTTCCTTCATATATTTAGCATAAGGATTCATTTTAAGCATATCAGTCAAACGCATACGCAAAAAGATAGGTCTAATCATTTCAGCAAAGCGCTCAAAATCCTCATCATCCTTTCTCTTGGATGGTTTAGGAGGAAAAGACATGGGTTTCTGAACCCATGGTTCTCTTTCTTTACCGTGCTTCCTAGAAACAAAGTCTCTCTTATCATAACGTTGATTCTTTGATTGTGGGTTATCAAGATCAATAGCAGGTTCAATTTCTACATCATTATTATTGCTAGGTTGAGCATCAACATGAACATCATCATTAACGTTATCACTAGGTTCATGTTCATTACCAGATTATGTTTCAGTATCAAAGATAGAAATATCATTAGGATTCTCAGGTGTGTCTACAACATGTTCACTAGAAGCATGCAAAGTCCTATCATTTTTCTTTTCCTCTTAGAAGGACTAGGTGCATCAACATTATTTCTCTGAGAATCTTGCTCAATTCTCTTAGGATGGCCCTCGGGATACAAAGGTTACTGAGTCATTTTACCACCTCTAGTCATAACTCTAATAACATTATCATTATTCTTACTATTCAATTCATTGAGCAAATCATTCTGAGCTTTAAGCACTTGTTCTACTTGAGTGGTAACCATAGAAGCATGTTTACTAATGAGTTTAAGTTCACCTTTAACACTAGCCATATAATCACTCAAGTGTTCAATCATATAAGCATTATGTTTCAATTGTTTACCAAAATAAGCATTAAAATCTTCTTGCTTAACCATAAAGTTATTAAATTCATCCAAACATTGGCTAGCAAACTTACCAGGAGGAGGGATTTCAGCTTTATCATATCTATAGAGAGAATTTACCTTTACTACATGTGTCGGGTTATCAAGACCGTGTGTTTCCTCCATAGGTGATGAATTAAGACCATGTATTTCTTCAACAGGAGGTAAATTCTTAACATCTTCAGCTTTAATACCTTTTTCTTTCATAGATTTCTTTGCCTCTTGCATATCTTCGGGACTAAGAAATATAATACCCCTTTTCTTCGGAGTTGGCTTAGGAGTTGGTTCAGGAAGTGTCCAATTATTTTCATTGGTCAACATATTATTCAATAGAATTTCAACTTGATCAACTGTTCTTTCCCTGAAAACACAACCAACACAACTATCCAGGTGGTCTCTGGAAGTATCGATTAGTCCATTATAAAAGATATCAAGTATTTCATTTTTCTTGAGAGGATGATCAGGCAAATCATTATGTAATTGGAGAAGCCTCCCCCAAGCTTGTGGGAGACTCTCTTCTTCAATTTGCACAAAATTATATATTTCCCTTAAAGCAGCTTGTTTCTTATGATCGGGGAAATATTTAGTAGAGAAGTAGTAAATCATATCCTGGGGACTACGCACACAACCAGGATCAAGAGAATTAAACCATATCTTAGCATCACCCTTTAATGAAAACGGAAATAATTTAAGGATATAATAGTAGCGAGTTTTCTCATCATTAGTGAACAGGGTAGCTATATCATTTAATTTAGTAAGATGTGCCACAACAGTTTCAGATTCATAGCCATAGAAAGGATCAGATTCAACCAAAGTAATTATATCAGGATCGACAGAGAAATCATAATCCTTATCAGTAATAAAGATAGGTGAAGTAGAAAAAGCAGGGTCATATTTCATTCTAGCATTCAAAGACTTTTCTTTAAGCTTAGCTAATAATTTCTTAAGATCAGATCTATCATTGCAGGCAAGAAAGTCTCTAGCAGTTTCTTCATCCATAACATAACCCTCAGGGATAACAAGCAATTCATATCTAGGGGAGAATCTTCATCATCACTTTCATCAATATTATCAGTTTCAATAATTTCATTCTCTCTAGCCCTAGCAAGTTTTTCATCAAGAAATTCACCTAGTGGCACAGTAGTATCAAGCATAGAAGTAGTTTCATCATAAGTATCATGCAAAGCAGAAGCGGCATCATCAATAACATGCGACATATCAGAATTAATAGCAGAAGCAGGTTTAGGTGTCGCAAGTTTACTCAAAACAGAAGGTGAATCAAGTGCAGAGCTAGATGGCAGTGCCTTACCTCGCCTCGTAGTTGAGGGAAAAATCTTGGTTCTTTGATCTTTCAAGTTCTTCATAATGATAAGCAGATATAAATCCCAAGTGACTCAAAGAATAGAGCTATGCTCCCTGGCAACGGCGCCAGAAAATGGTCTTGATAACCCACAAGTATAGGGGATCGCAACAGTTTTCGAGGGTAGAGTATTCAACCCAAATTTATTGATTCGACACAAGGGGAGCCAAAGAATATTCTAAAGTATTAGCAGTTGAGTTGTCAATTCAACCACACCTGGATAACTTAGTATCTGCAACAAGGTATTTACTAGCAAAGTAATATGATAGTAATGGTAACGGTGGCAAAAGTAATATTTTGGGGTTTTATAGTGATTGTAATAGTAGCAGCGGAAAAGTAAATAAGCGAAGAACAATATGTGAAATGCTTGTAGGCATTGGATCGGTGATGGAGTATTATGTCGGATGCCATTATTCATGCAACAGTTATAACATAGGGTGACACAGAACTAGCTCCAATTCATCAATGTAATGTAGGCATGTATTCCGAATATAGTCATACGTGCTTATGGAAAAGAACTTGCATGACATCTTTTGTCCTACCCTCCCGTGGCAGCGGGGTCCTATTGGAAACTAAGGGATATTAAGGCCTCCTTTTAATAGAGTACCGGACCAAAGCATTAACACATAGTGAATACATGAACTCCTCAAACTATGGTCATCACCGGGAGTGGTCCCGATTATTTTCACTTCGGGGTTGCTGGACATAACACATAGTAGGTGACTATAGACTTACAAGATAGGATCAAGAACTCACATATATTCATGAAAACATAATAGGTTCAGATCTGAAATCATGGCACTCGGGCCCTAGTGACAAGCATTAAGCATAGCAAAGTCATAGCAACATCAATCTCAGAACATAGTGGATACTGGGGATCAAACCCTAAGAAAACTAACTTGATTACATGATAAATCTCATCCAACCCATCACCGTCCAGCAAGCCTACGATGGAATTACTCACACATGGCGGTGAGTGATACGTCTCCGTCGTATCTACTTTTCCAAACACTTTTGCCCTTGTTTTGGACTCTAACTTGCATGATTTGAATGGAACTGACCCGGACTGACGTTGTTTTCAGCAGAATTGCCATGGTGTTATTTATGTGCAGAAACAGAAGTTCTCGGAATGACCTGAAACTTCACGGAATGTCTATTTGGAAATAATAAAAAATCCTTGCAAAAGATGAAGACCAGGGGCCCACACCCTAGCCAAGAGGGTGGGGGCGCGCCTCCCCCCAGCCCCCTACCTCTGGGGCCCCTGGAGCTCCTCCGACCTCAACTCCAACTCTATATATTTGCTTTCGGGGAGAAAAAAATCAGAGAGAAGGATTCAGCGCATTTTACGATACAGAGCCGCCGCCAAGCCCTAAAACCTCTCGGGAGGGCTGATCTGGAGTCCGTTCGGGGCTTCGGAGAGGGGAATCCGTCGCCATCTTCATCATCAACCATCCTCCATCACCAATGTCATGATGCTCACCGCCGTGCGTGAGTAATTCCATCATAGGCTTGCTGGACGGTGATGGGTTGGATGAGATTTATCATGTAATCGAGTTAGTTTTGTTAGGGTTTGATCCCTAGTATCCACTATGTTCTGAGATTGATGTTGTTATGACTTTGCTATGCTTAATGCTTGTCACTAGGGCCCGAGTGCCATGATTTCAGATCTGAACCTATTATGTTTTCATCTATATATGAGTGTTCTTGATCCTATCTTGCAAGTCTATAGTCACCTATTATGTGTTATTATCCGTTAACCCCGAAGTGACAATAATCGGGATACTTACCGGTGATGACCGTAGTTTGAGGAGTTCATGTATTCACTATGTGTTAATGCTTTGGTCCTGTACTCTATTAAAAGGAGGCCTTAATATCCCTTAGTTTCCGTTAGTACCCCGCTGCCATGGGAGGGTAGGACAAAAGATGTCATGCAAGTTCTTTTCCATAAGCACGTATGACTATATTCGGAATACATGCCTACATTACATTGATGAATTGGAGCTAGTTCTGTGTCACCCTATGTTATGACTGTTAAATGATAAACCGCATCCAGCATAATTCTCTATCACCAATCCATTGCCTACGAGTTTTCCATATATTGTTCTTCGCTTATTTACTTTTCCGTTGCTATTGCTATCATCACTAGAAAATACCAAAAAACATTACTTTGTTATCATTATTACCTTTTGCTACCGCTACCACTACTATCATATTACTTTGCTACTAAATACTTTGCTGCAGATATTAAGTTTCCAGGTGTGGTTGAATTGACAACTCAGCTGCTAATACTTGAGAATATTCTTTGGCACCCCTTGTGTCGAATCAATAAATTTGGGTTGAATACTCTACCCTCGAAAACTGTTGTGATCCCCTATACTTGTGGGTTATCAGTGACCATCATGGAATTGGTGATGGAGGAAGGTTGATGATGACGATGATGATGGATTCCCCTCTCCGGAGCCCCGAACGGACTCCAGATAAGCCCTCCCGAGAAAGATTAGGGTTTGGCGGCGGCTCCGTATCGTAAAACGCGATGAAACCTTGTCTATGATTTTTTTCTCCCCGAACATGAATATATGGAGTTGGAGTTGAGGTCGGTGAAGCGTCAGGGGGCCCATGAGGCAGGGGGGCACGCCCCCACCCTTGTGGACAGGGTGCGGCCCCCCTGACGTGGATTCATCTTCCAGTATTTTTTATATATTCCAAAAATAATCTCCTTTGATTTTTAGGTCATTCCGAGAAATTTTATTTCTGCACAAAAATAACACCATGGCAATTCTGCTGAAAACAACGTCAGTCCGGGTTAGTTCCATTCAAATCATGCAAGGTAGAGTCCAAAACAAGGGC
The DNA here is from genome assembly GCF_003073215.2 of Triticum urartu. Taxonomy (NCBI): domain Eukaryota; kingdom Viridiplantae; phylum Streptophyta; class Magnoliopsida; order Poales; family Poaceae; genus Triticum; species Triticum urartu. The sequence goes on from NC_053025.1 coordinate 564,063,200, forward strand.
AAAAGTGTTTGGAAAAGTAGATACGACGGAGACGTATCATATGTACTAGTATATGAAACTCATTTCGGTGAACCAGTTTATTAGTAAGGTGGACAAGATTAAACTACTAATCTTCTATTGCCAAGTAGTACATTATAAAAGCATCAAACAAACATATATCTGTGTCCTATGGTCACTGCATTGTCTTGCCAAATCAGTATAGAGATACAGTTCAAATCATATCAGTTCAAGAGAAAGCAACACTGAAAGAATACAAAGCGTGGGAAACTACACGGCACAACAAGATTTCAGATGGGTACCACGGGTCTACATGTACAACAACACTATTGGCCCTGTTGTGATGCTAGTAATGTGCATGATATGAGAAGTCAACTGTATACATAATTGAAATTGCAATCAACAGAGCTATTTATAAGAGCAAACCTATTAAAGAAACATGCGTAAACATACCTGTTGTGCCATTGAAGTTTCAATTGGATCGTTCAATTTAAAAATAAGTTTATATGAGTATATACAGTGCTACAAGAGCAAAGCAGTATGCACGATATCAATGGAATCTTAAATGAGAACAGTTGTTCTTCAGGTTTAAGCACTTGTTCTACATGAACAGAGTATAGTAAGACGCAAGCATATAATACTTTCAAAAATGAGCTCATAGACCTTACCACATTCTTGTTTCGGGACCAGTATAGAACAAGGCATTCCCAGTCATCGTCTAGTAAATGTGTCTCAGGAGAATGTAAGGGAATTTGATGAGTTTCTTTGCCAGTGAAGTACGTTTTCTTCAGGTAATTCCGATACTACCACCAAGCATTCTTGAAGATAGGAGAGGTATTAGCACATGTTAATTTCCTCATCCCGAGTTTCCAAATCGGTCCTTCTCTACAGAGAAAAATGGGACAATTTGCTGTATTATAACCATCTTGGAGGTAGAATGTATGGGATAAAACAAAGTAATTTCCATGAACAACATTGCTTACACATAACTCCTGGACAAACACCTGCAACTGGCATTTTCCTTCATCTTCAGTATAATATTTCCATGATGGGAAGATACACACATAGGATTTAACAACATCAAATGTGATAGATGCTAAACTATGAATGGATGGTTGTGCTTCCTCCACAGGAATAGGTGTACTAACTGGTGGAGTTGGGCTTCGCCGTGGTAGTACTGGTGCTTTGGGCACTAGAGCTGCCTTACTAACTGCTCTTGTTTGGGAGCTCTATGGTGGAGATGGTGCTATGTCAACAGGAACTGGGTTACTATCTGCTGGGGTTGGGGTTAGATTGGGTGAAGCTAGTTCTCTGTCCATCGCAGTAGGGGTACAATCTGCGAGATTCTGGGTTATGTGTGGTAGGGCTGGTTCTCGTGCATGTACAATCAGGGTGCTATCTCCACCAAGATGTAGCACTGTTTTATTTGAAGATCGTGTTTTTACTCCGCTAGATACTGCCATCACCCGCTCCAATTCAAATGGCTGATAAACAGGAAACATAGTTGAATGTACATACATTGTATGAGAGACAGATGCAATAGATAATGTGGAAAAAAGAGGGCATGAAATAGTCGACATGTATATTGTTTAACTAAAACGGATAGCATGCCATAATTTCACATATATGATGTCTATCTAAACTGGATAGCATATCATAACATAATTCAAAGATATGATGACTAACTAAACATGATCGCATGACATAATTCACATACATGTTATCTAAGTAATCAGGATCGCATGATTTAATTCACATATGTGATTTATATGCTAAGCAGAGGGCATTCACATATATGATGTCTGAACTAAGAACATGGTGTTGAATATTGTGTATATGATGTCTAAACTATGCAATGCAAGAACCATATGCATGATATGAGAAGTATAACCGTGCCAAGTTAGAGCATACACCTCGGTGGGGGAATAGGACTGGTCATATGTCTCTGAATCCATCTCCGAGGAGCTATAGGGACCCAGCAAGAGATCTGCTTCGACATGTAGCACTGTCTGCTCTGAAGGCCTTGTTTTCACTCCAGATTTTCTCCATCACCCACTCAAATGGCTGATTCACAGGAAGAGTAGTTTAATGTACAAACATTGTCAACAAATGGAAATGTAATGAAGAAAAGGATGGGCAAGATATCATTCAAATGTATGATGTCTGGTTAAACAGGATGGCATTGCACATTTCACATATATTATGGCTGGCTAAAAGACATGAGACTGCATAATTCCTATATATGATATTGAAACTAAACATCTGGCATTACAGAACATGTCTAAACTAAGCAGATGACATATATGACGTCGAAAGTATGCACCGCAAGGCAACATATGCATGATATGAATAACATCATCCTGCCAAGTTAGAGCAAACACCTTGGGGGTAAATAGGAGCGTTCAGTTGTGTCTGAATCCGCCTTAGAACAGATATCTTCCTCTGGATTACAATTTGGAGAGGGGGGGGGAGGGTTTGCCATTGAACCCACCATGGAGCGATGTCTGCATGACATTGTATTGCCGCGCAAAACTCTTCTCTTTTTCTCTGCATGTTTAGCATGACTGTGTACAATATCTGACATGCATACAAAAAAATATAATGAGATTATGTAAGGAGAGCATGCAGAAATCTAGAGTGATGGTAACAACCACTAGATGGATCCAAAAATAATGATAATAGGCTGATGATTGCTCTAATTTAATAAAAAAATAGATGATGATTGCTTTACTATTTGTTTCCCACCCAAGATGAACAACATAGGCATACCCTAGGTGAACCAGATATTAGACAGAGATACTATTCATTGCTGCCTCGATATGTGCCCCACAACTAATTTAGAACTCAAGTTTGAACATTAATTTGTACCCGACTTGAAGTCAAAGAGGTGAACAGGACGATAAAGTAGCAGGTAAAATTAAGCAATGCATAACATAAGTAGAAACAAAAGAGTGCGGCCTCTCTTGTGGACCCATGTACTCCACAGGTTCATCTAATGAGTCGATGACGGTGATGCCGTTGCGGTGGGTGCCGGCGGCAGGGAAGGAGATTTGAGGCGGCGAAAGATGGTCAGGAGTCGTGATGTATGGTTTGGTGGATGCTTCTGTCGATGGAGCAGCTCAGGTGAGGTGGACGACATCGCGGCAGGAGCAGGAGAAACCACACAAAGTTTTCTTCGACACCTACCTATAACTGAAGTAATTCTGTAAGGGCTCATTTGGCTTGCATGATTCTAAAAACGCAGGGATAGGAAAAATACCAGAATAGGATAGGAATGCACATGGGAAACAGAGCATTTGTGAACATAGGATTTTTGTCAACTTGGGTGTTTGGTTCACAGGAATTGGAAGAGCAGAAGAATGCAAAGAAATATGCGACAAGTGTACAACCTCTTTGCTGTAGCTATATCGACCTTAGCATCATTGGGTTGGTCGAGGAAGTTGAGGCAGAGGTGGCTGTCGGAGGTGTGGAGGAAGATCTGAGGAATCTGTAGACGGCGTCCAGGGCACTGCTCTATTGTGATGGATAGTTCTGTCGTTGGAGCAGCTCCGGAGAGCCGTAAGACGTCGAGGCTAAAGCAGCACAAGATAGACATCGCTAATCTTAAGTGGGATTCTAATAGCATCTCTAATAGATGATGTAAAATACATTACCAAAAATTGATAGATGTAAAATTTACATCACCAAAAACCACCGGACTACAACAGATGAGGTAAAAACTGTTGACTCTGAACTTAACTGTCGAAACGGAAATTTAATGTGGAATCTGAATGTTACTATCGAAACTGAACGCAATGGTAGCAGAGAGGCACTTCACATGTAGTTTAGGGAGGGCCCGCGGTTCATCTTCAACCTGCACCCCCTGAGCCGCCAGCCACCACCGTCCGAACCGCCAGCCCTCGCCGCCTGCGGCCGGTGCCGCTCCCACGCCGCCTCGCCGCCCCGAAACCACTCCCCACCACCGGTCCGTCGCCGCCCCGTCCAGCCCTCTAGGCCCCCTACGCCGAGCTTTTTCTCCAGCGATCCCCACGCCACCGCCCCACCACCGCGCCCCCACCAAAGGCGACCACGACCCCCACCCTGAACCCTACAATAAATAGTGGGGTACCTCTCCGGCAAGCCCCCCTCCCCGCTGCGGGTGGTTCTTCCTTAACTCCGGCGAGCCCCCCCCCCCCGAAAATCAGTTGACCCAAAAGTCGATTCAGTCGACTGAAGTGTAGCTAAATTAGAGTAGAGCAGCAGCACGAGCGAGGGGGAGAGCAGCAGCAGCAGCACGAGCGAGTGGGTAAGAGCCGGAGTAGCAGCAGCTGTGTGAGTGAGCGAGAGCCAGAGCAGCAGCAGCGCGAGCGAGCGAGAGCCGGAGCAGCAGTAGAAGATCTGGCTGGTATGGACGCCGCCACCGAAGGGGCCTCACACTGGGGGAGATCCGCCATGGAGATGTTGCCCGCAATGCCGGCTTTGAGGTAGTCGTGCCACGGGGGTGCGGGATGGAGCACTGTCGGTGCTGGGAGGTCGAGTTAAGGAGAAGGTGCGATGGGATGAGTGTACAACCTCTTTGGCGACGCCGAGTAGGCCTCTACTTCATCTGAGGAGTCGGTGAGGATGCTGCGGTTTCGGTAGAGCAGGTTAAGGTGGTGCTATGGGGATGGAGCAGCCGTGATAGATGAGGCGATCGTCGGAGCAGTTCCTTGGAGGTGGAGGACGGGGTGGCTGAACTAGTGGGACGATGAGATGGACGACGGATCCTCATCCGGGGAGGTGGATGAGGGACATTGAGCTGTTGCGGTGGACGACTTCGTCGGGGAAGAGGCTCCAGCTGGGCAGTGGTGAGGTGGCAGACGGAGGAGGGTTGGGTTTCGCGGCTGGAGCAGAGAGGTTATGGCGGCCTGGGATTTCGAATGGCGAAAAGGAGGCGATGGGAGGGGGGAACCATGACTTAGGAACGCGCTTGTCCAAAATGTAGGGTGTGTTACAAAAGTACCCCCACCTATTTGAACTAGCGGCCCTTTCAGCTCAGGGTTAGAAGGGGGATTTCACATGTCGGGATTTGGAAGTTGGAGGGAGTTTTTGCGCGCGTTGTAATTTTGGGATAGCAAGGCGCGGGTTATGAAGGTGCGAGTTTTGGGAGCATGATATCTGAATTTTCAGGATATAACAAGGCGCAGATTGAATTTTAGGACAAGCCTAACGTGTAATATTGTACTTGTACGTACCAAATAAATTCGCACTTCCTTCAACGAATAAAATCAAAAAAATAAAACTATTCACACCACACAAAGAGAGAGTCTTGTCCCGTTTTACTATACAAATGCTATTCAAAGCTATGAATCCATGTTATGTCCAATTAAAAAAATTTGCTGGCTGTATAATGCATGTAACCTACTCATACCAACATTTTAGTGCATTCCAAATGTCTATACTACTGTTGCAATTCAAACTATATTTGAATTCGTTTCTCTATTTGAATAAGAATCTACAATCATGATTGTTGCCAACTTCAACCATCATTCGTGTATTACCTCAACAACACACCACATGATTACTATAGAGATAGATATGAACTATGTGCACTATATGAACTCAAATTCAATTTTTTGAATACACTTGATGTTGATTCCAAATAATAGTACATTTGATGTACTAACTAGATATTCATAAGCTAAACTATGTTCCATACGTACACCGTGTTTATCACACAAAGTATAGTGCCCTGCCCCCTACATTATGGCAGGTATTTAGCCCCGAGCTGCAAAAGCCACACATTATCCCAAATTATAATCAATGTTCTATATATTATATGTAGTACTAGCAAGATGCCCATGTGTTCCACGGAACATCAAGATGATTGAGGGGAGGCCTTATTTGCAAATGTGGAGAGGGGTGTGGGTATCTTTTTTCAAAATTGCCATAGTTTCCTTCCTATCTGTCAGATATAAATCAGACGACCTATATTGCAGGATGACAGGCACACCATCATCAACAACTCTATTTTTATGAGAGTAGAGATAAAATCTATTATATGTAGTATAACATGTTCATAACCGCACCATGTGTATCACCGTTATATATATTCACGCATGCGACAGTTTAAAACACTATGATAAATTCTTCAAATATCCAAATTCACTTTTTGTAATGAATTATGATCTCTATTCGTCTTTTACACCCACACAATCCTCTTATCTTTGTAGCTAGCGCTAACTTTCTCTCGTGCATGCACACGCCCGCATCCCTCTCACCCTCCCTTGGCATTCTCTAGGTCCATCGCGCAAATTCGTATTTTCACTTTAGGTCGTTCACCCATGGTGTCTGTAGGCCCCCCAGCTCCTTCTTTTCGGCACACATCGATCGATATGCCTCTCTAGCCAGGTGTGCCTACCACAAACACAAGCTTTCCCTCTTCTCTTCTCACCGTCCATGCCTCACTCCCACCCCTCTTTTCATCGATCTCGTACTCACACACTCCTTCCCCCTCGATATAGTATGCCTCTCGCACCACCTCCTAGCTGCATCCCTCTCTCTCTATCCTTCTCCCCATCCTTATTTGCTTCTAACACATACATGCATGTATACCGATTGATCTCCCTACATATACCTAGGTCGACTTTAACTATCTTCCCCCACCCATCGATCGACGTACCTCACAAGTTATGTCTCTCCTTTCTTTGACAAAGGACGATTGATCTTCCTATGTAGTTACGTCTGTTTACCACAGCCATATCGTCCCCCCTCATCATTCATGCATGCCTCTTGACCCGTCTCTCACACGCACGTGCACAGACAAGCAGCCATCCCCTCTCTTATTGATATTGCAAGCGTGCCCTTCGTTTGTCTAGCGAGCCTCTCCCACCATTTGTTGGAAGAAACTCCATCACCAACCCCTCCGACACTCTAGCTCTGTCTCTCTCCCAACCTTATTCCTCTCCTACACATATGCATGGATGTTGATCGATCTCCCTCAATACATAAGGTAGGTCTCTCTCCTCCTCCACACATATACCAGCCATTGTACCTCTATAGTTAATTAGGTCTCCCCCACCCCCACCACACACCGATAGTCGAGCACTGTAGGTAGGTATCCATGCCCCAGACACAAACTGCACCTGTCCCCTCTCATGTTCCAGTAGGCCAGCCACCCTATATCTTTGACATGGGCACACACAAATTCGATGGCACTATCGCGCACCCACACACACACACACACATCATCCCTCTCTTTGATTCTATGGATACCTCAAGCCGATGATACCTCCACTCTCTTCTTGTGGATCACCACCTCTATATATATATGATATATCCATGACTCTATATCAAACACATTGCATATGTTACATTTTTTGATTGAAATATCATCCACACATATTGCTTGTCTATTTCTCAACCCCCCCCCAAAACACTCACGAACCCACACACACTATATCTCTCTATGTTTGTATCTCTCTCACACATCCCCACGTAGCTGGTGTATGTACACGAAGAGAATAGGTGCACGTACTCACGCTGCATGCCCAGCCACACCCGTGCGGGTACATGGTGGAGCTCATTTCTGTACGAAATGGCAGCTCACGTGCTAAGCGCGTGTAGCAGTTGTTTACCTACGGAGGTCGTGTACCACGCGTGCACTAAACAAAGTTCGACTTGATGCCTTGGTGCCCTATTTTTAAATAAAGTTATATCGCTCAATGGCACGTACACAGAATATAAAACGGTTTTATTGAGAAAAAGGTAGTCCGTTCCACTATATACAACGGAGCCTGCCTGCCGAGGTTTGTCTCTCTTCAGAGTATCTCACACAAGGCGGTGGTGGACTCTCCCTCTCTCTCGCACCGTTGGTCACTGATCCGGCTGCATCCCATCCGCCGGCGGAAAGGGAGGATGTGCATCATTTCTCCGCTCAACGGCGCCGAGGCAGCACATCCCGATCTACGGTACCCGTCGTTCTCTCTGACCAAGCTCCGGCGCGGTAGGGCCTACGCCACCCGCTCGTTGCCGCAGTATGGGTAGATCCCACCCATCGCCGCTCTCCTAGTTACACCCCGATGACCCCCAGGTATCCCCTCCGGCCTTTCTCCACTGCCCATTTTCACGTCGCTGCATGTGGAAAATCTTGCATGTAGATGTTCCATAGTTCTTTGCCCAAAACGAAGCTCGTCTGGTGTACTTTCCATATTGCAATCTCGTCCTTACATCGTTTTAGACAAACACAACCGTGTTGTTATCTTCCCTTAGGACAAGGAATATGCTTCTTTTTGTCGTCATATGTGTCATCAACTGTTATTGTCCAGTAATTGTTTCCTTTCTACCTCTTTTTTGCAAACAGGGCTATCCATTTCACCTCGTTGCTATTGCGACCTTTTGGTGAACTACACAAATCACTTTTTTTCTTAAAAGTGTTTTGTGTAGTTGTACTAAAATGTCACACGGGCAACGTCTCTACATTTCAGTGCGACTGCACAAAGGGAGATTTGTCGTGGTTCTGACTCTGATAGTTATGTAGGGGGGTGAGTATGGAGAGGCTAGATCCTAGCTATTGGGAAGTTGTTACACGCGAGGTTTACGAGTTCAGGCCCTTCTTGGAGGAAGTAATAGCCCTACGTCTCGGAGCCCGGAGGCGGTCGACTGGATTATGCGTGTATGGATTACAGGGGTGCGAACCCTTCATACTGAGGAGGGGGGTGGCTTATATAGAGTTCGCCGGCCCCCTCCTGCCCTCAGTAATGCGGGGTTTAAGGTACATTTAAGATTGAGCGTTACTGGTAACGCCTCTAATAAAGTGCTATGATGACCATGAGGACTACTTAACAGCTGACCGTTTGCCTACGGAGTGACTGTAGGTCTCCTGGCAGTCGAGTGATTAGCTTCATGGTCGAGTGGTAGCTTCTTGGTCGAGTGTCTTGAACCTGTCGAGTGGGGTACCTTCAAGTCGATTGATAGGTGATTTCTTCTAGGGATGTCCTTGGGTAGGACTCTTTGGACGGGTCCGTGCCCCTACCCTAGGTACATAGCTTCATCATTAGCCCCCGAATGGATCGAGGTTAGAGTGGGGAAAGAGTAGGGGATCCTTTCCGACCGGTTCTTTGGGGCTGTATGAGTGCCTCGTTTAGGGTCAGTTGTCACGGATGACGTCATCAACCTCTTTCAGTCGCCTTGATCCATTCCAGGCCTTTCGTCGAGCGAATATCTTTGCTTGCAACATGCCGAGTGTTGGTGCGAGCGGGATACTCTGTTTTTGGCAAGTGGTTCTGCGTCCCGCGAATCTCATGGGATTTGGATTTTGGGAAGCGCGCGGGACGGGAGCAACCGCAGTAATCGGAAGTGATAAAGCGAAAACTCCTCGATCCTCGCGTCGCCTTTTTCGCCACGTACTGCGCGCGCGTCTGCTGCGGGATTTGACTGGACTGCCTGGGCCTACCAGTCAGCCACTCGGGAGCGGCCCCTTATAAGTTGCCGGCTCGGGGTTTCCAAGCCGTGCGCTTCTCTTCTTCTTCCTTTTTCTTCTCTCCCTTCGCCAGCCCTCTCGTGACCTTCGGCCGTACCCTAGCGCCGTTAGCCCATGTGAGACCTCGCCGGCGACGATGGTGAAGGGCAAGACCACCGCTTTGGAGCGCGCGAAGAAGGTGGCGGCGGCGGGGAAAGGAAAGAGGTCTGCACGAGGCGGATCTTCCTCCCGGACCGCCCTGCCCAAGGGTTGGATTCAGGGCGACTGGATGCCATCGGTGCTCCGGCAGGAGGATCTCGACGACATGGTCGAGGGAGGAGCCATTCCCCACGAGGCTGCGCGTCTCCCGGAGGGGAGATCGAACCTCAACCCCGCGACGGTGAGTGCGTGCTCCTCGCCACCCACATCGACCGAGGGTTTTCTCTGCCTCCCCATCCATTCTTCCGGAGCTTCTTGAATTTCTTCAGAGCGCAGCTCCATCACTTTACCCCCAACTCCATAGTCTATCTTGCCGCGTTCATTTCCATGTGCGAGGCCTTCCTGGGTTGTCGTCCGCATTGGGGGCTTTTCAAGAATATCTTTACTTGCCGCTCTCAGTCGGTTAAAAAGTCCAAGTCGAGTGATGAGAAGACGCAAGTGATCCAGCTGTGCGGGGGCCTGGCGATCCAGACGAGGGGGAAGAGCTGTTTCCCCTCTATCACCTTCCCGGAGTCGGTCCGCGGCTGGCAGTCGACCTGGTTCTACTACCAGGACCAGGCGACCCCCGGACAGTCGACTGGTCTTCCTCCTTTTTCCCTCGACCGAGCCGAGAAGCCTGTCTCTCTGAAAGTCACGCCGGAGGAAAGGGCCCAAGTCAAGGTATTGGCGGGTCGAGTGGTTGAGCTTGTCCGTGAGGGGGTGACTGGGATGGACCTGTTAGAGGTCTTTCTCCAGAGGCGCATCCAACCGCTCCAGGCGCGAGACCACCCGATGTGGCTGTATTCTGGCCTTGACGACACCACTCGGATCCACCCGGAGGAGGTCACCGATGAGATGCTGGAGGGGTGGCTGTCAAGCATCACGGGGAACAAAGACAACCCCCGAGGAGCCAGAAGGGTAATTCCACTCGACAACTCATATGAAGTGGATCAGGTATGTCTTTGTGTCGGATATCTGGCCTTCTGTATTGGTCTTCTTTGGGTAAGTCGATTGACTTTCGTCCTGTCTGTTGTCTTCCAGGAGACCACTGAGATGTACTCGACGCCCAACGGGGCACAAGGGTCGACTGAGGAAGGTGAGGGGAGCAGAGGCGAGAGCGGGGACGACCAGGGCGAGTGGGAGTCCGACGGTCAGGGAGAGGAAGGCGACGACATCTTCTCCAGCGAAGAGGAGGAGGAGGCTGAACCCTCCCGCCCGGAGGGGCGATCCAAGCTCACCCACGATCCAGCGCAGGAACGTGGCAAGGCGACTGCTCCTGTTGGGCAGTCGTCGAAACGCCCTCGGACTTCTTCTCCTCCGCCGACCGGGAAGGCTCCCAAGCACCCACGAGCGACGCCATCCAAGCCGCCCAAGGCCTTGCCCAAGATGAAGATAGCTATTCCCACCATTTCCGGGTAACAATAACACTTGCTTTCCTTTGTCGACTGTGGACGGATCCTTGGTCGATTCACTGGGCCAACTGACTAACTTTCGAGATTTGCGGTGGTGCAACTTCTGAGGTCTCCGCCAGGAACGACGACCAAGAGATGGAGGATGTTGTCACCTCCAACCCTGGTACGATCACTGACGTCCTGCTTTCGAGTCGACTGAAACTTTATTGCGACTCTGGTCGATTGAATGTTTTCCTTGCAGCTCCTCCTCATGTTATTGACCTCCCGGACGACGACGACAACGAACCACTGAGGGTGAAGAGGAAGAAGAAGGCGTTGGCTGGCAAGACTCCGCAATCCACTCCGGCGCCTGAGGCCGTAGTTCAGGACGATGGCGAACCCACTCGGGCTTCCGTGACTTTCGCTGTTCCTCTGACGAGTGTGCGGCCTTCAGCGTCAACTGCGGATCCGTCTTCGCTTTTTGCTGCGTACCCCGTCCCTGAGGACCAAGCGGCTGCTGCGAAGGAGGCTGTACGCCAGGCTGGAATCATGATGGAACAGGTGAAAGTGGCTCGGGAGGCTTGCCAGGCGGCTTATGACGCAAGCTCGGCTCTTCAGAGCAATGTCCAGGTCAGTCGACTTCAACACTTGGTTTGTTTCGATATGTCCTTTGAAGAATCTCTTTTCCGAAGATCTTTAAGTTTGTACACCCACTGGGTGTGTTTGCCAATTCTTAGACGAGTGGGGGCACGCTAAGTGCACCCACTGGGTGTAGCCTCCGAGACTACGGTGGACTACTGGCAGTCAACTATAGTCTTTAAATTGAGTCGTTGTAGTTGAGTTTCTTCGCTCTGTCTAATCGGGTCATGTCGACTGGAACGGTATCCTGTCGACTGCGGGCAGTCGACGTCTTTCTCTTTTTTTTACTGTGGGGGCACACTGAGTGCACCCACTGGGTGTAGTCCCCGAGGCTACTGTCGAATGTTTCGCTTCGGCTGTAGTCTTAGAAACTCCATTATTGTCTCTTAGCTGCTCGGAAGCAACTTGTCTTGGACTCAACTTGTCTTGGACTCAATTTTTACTGAAATTGTAACTCCTCCCCTTTGACTTCAGAAATCTTGTGATCTTGGAACCCGCTTGGCTGACTTGGAGAAGCAGCAAATTCAAATGAACCTTGATCTGGAGCTGGCCAGGACAGAGCTGCAGAAGGTCAGAGACGGCGCCGCAGGTAAGACGCCTTTGTCGACTGGTTAGTTTTTAGGCTTGAGTATCTTTTCGCTTTCTCCGACTCAATCATCATTTTTTGCAGAAAAACTGAAAGAAGCTCTGGCGAAGAAGGATCAGGACTTGGCTGCTGCCCGTAAGGAGGCTGATGACAAGACTGCTCTGGCCACACAGAAGCTGGCTTCGGTCGACCAATTGGAAAAAGAGAATACCAGGTTGCAGACCGCTCTGAATGACGCCAACAGGTTGACTGCAAATTGGAAGAAGGAGAACCTCCTCTTGGGCGAGAAGATGGAAGGCATCGCTCATAGGAGGGACGACCTGGAGGGCTACTTGAGGAGTTTTGCCAAGAAGTTGTACATCAGGCTCGAAGGTGCACATTCAGTTCCGACTGTTTTTTTTGTGTCGACTCAGTTTTACAAAATTTGACTTATCCTTGGGTCGTGTATGCAGAACTTTGCCAGAACTTTGAAGAGGAGACTGGGCGGATCGAAACAGGTTTGGATCCAATCAACTCTCCGGTGAAAGATGAAGCTGCCATGAACCTGCTCTGACTGGAATCTCATGTTGACGGCGTCGTGGATTACTTGGCTCGACTGAAGGTTGCCATGACGCGGATCGACCCGACGCTTTGGCCAGAGTCTACACCCCAGAATGATCTCGAGTCTCTGATGACTCGACTCAACGGAATCCCTGACCGAGTGCAGGAGTGGAAGAAGTCTTCAGCTCGGTGTGGCGCTGACGTGGCTCTGTCTCTGGTCCGCGTCCATTGCAAGGAGGTGCGGGAGGAGAAGCTGGCCGCCATCCAAGTCGCCAACACGAGGAAGCACAACTTCCAGGACTTCATGGAGACATTTATTGCTGCTGCTACCCGTATCGCAGATGGGATCGACTTGGATGATTTTGTCGCCCCTGCCAGTCCTCCTCCTCCTGAGGAATGAAAAAACTTGCCTCGGAATGCCGAGTGTATTTTGTAATCCATTAAACCCTGCCTTAAATTTGCCTCGGAATGCCAAGTGGAAGTGTAACAGTTAAACTCTGCCGAGCCGGGGGCTCGAGTACTTTGATCTGAGGTCTCTGGGACCTTTTAGGCTTTATTTGAACTTGATTTTTTGTTGAATCTCTTTGTGGATGACCCGTCGAGTGGAATTTGGTCTTCACTCGAAATAACTTTGTGTCTGTGGTGCAGCTCCGAAGGAGAAGGTAGTAGTCGATCTACACCCTATTACTGCAGAGTGGGACGGAGCGCACATTGTATTTGTGGCGGAGCTCTCCAGGAGGAGGTGGCGGTCGACCCACACCCTCGTCGTCCTTGGGAAATGAGATGTGTTTCATACTTAGGCGAGCGCTGGGCTGCAGCTAAGCCTCCGAGCGGGAGGTTTGCTCTCGCTCGGTAGGATTTCAAACTTAGGTGAGTGCTGACTGCAGCTAAGTCTCTTCGTAGGAGAACTTAGGCGAGTGCTGGACTGCAGCTAAGCCCCCGAGTGGGAGGTTTGCTCTCCACTCGGTAGGATTTTTCAAACTCAGGCGAGTGCTGACTGCAGCTAAGTCTCTTCGTAGGAGAACTTAGGCGAGTGCTGAACTGCAGCTAAGCCCCCGAGTGGGAGGTTTGCTCTCCACTCGGTAGGATTTTTCAAACTTAGGCGAGTGCTGACTGCAGCTAAGTCTGTTCGTAGGAGAACTTAGGCGAGTGCTAGACTGCGGCTAAGCCCCCGAGTGAGAGGTTTGCTCTCCACTCAGTAGGATTTTTCAAACTTAGGCGAGTGCTGACTGCAGCTAAGTCTCTTCGTAGGAGAACTTAGGCGAGTGCTGGACTGCAGCTAAGCCCCCGAGTGGGAGGTTTGCTCTCCACTCGGTAGGATTTTTCAAACTTAGGCGAGTGCTGACTGCAGCTAAGTCTCTTCGTAGGAGAACTTAGGCGAGTGCTAGACTGCGGCTAAGCCCCCGAGTGAGAGGTTTGCTCTCCACTCAGTAGGATTTTTCAAACTTAGGCGAGTGCTGACTGCAGCTAAGTCTCTTCGTAGGAGAACTTAGGCGAGTGCTAGACTGCGGCTAAGCCCCCGAGTGGGAGGTTTGCTCTCCACTCGGTAGGATTTTTCAAACTTAGGCGAGTGCTGACTGCAGCTAAGTCTCTTCGTAGGAGAACTTAGGCGAGTGCTGGACTGCAGCTAAGCCCCCGAGTGGGAGGTTTGCTCTCCACTCGGTAGGATTTTTTTTTGAACTTAGGCGAAACGGATTCGCGGCTAAGTCACCCATTGGGGGTTTTCGTATGTAAACAAAAGTGACAGCAATCATTGGAACACTCTTGTCTTTGATAAAAAAATGAATTGCGAAAGTTTCTCTTATTACATCTTTATAGGAAGGAACTTAAGTGTAAAAGTGGCGGAGCAGCTCCGCGTTCCAAGCTCGCGGCTCGTCGATCTGGGGATCAACATTGTAGAGGTGATACGCTCCGTTGTGGAGGACTCTGGTGATGATGAAGGGGCCTTCCCAAGTAGGAGCAAGCTTGTGTGGTTTCTGTTGATCCACTCGGAGGACCAAATCTCCTTCTTGGAAGGCTCGACTCTTCACATGCCGGGCATGGAATCGACGCAAGTCTTGCTGATAAATGGTCGATCTGATCATGGCCATCTCTCTTTCTTCTTCCAGGAGGTCTACTGCATCTTGCCGAGCCTGTTCTGCTTCATCTTCGGTGTAAAGCTCGACTCGGGGAGCGTTGTGAAGAAGATCACTTGGCAGAACGGCTTCGGCTCCATAAACAAGAAAGAATGGGGTTCTTCCAGTCGACCGGTTAGGGGTGGTCCTTAATCCCCATAGAACTGACGGAAGCTCATCGACCCAGGCACCTGCCGCATGCTTGAGATCGCGCATTAGTCGAGGTTTTAATCCTTTGAGGATCAGACCATTTGCTCTTTCAGCTTGTCCATTCGACTGGGGATGGGCGACTGATGCATAGTCGACTCGAGTGCCTTGAGAGGCGCAAAAGGCTCTGAACTGGTCTGAATTGAAGTTTGACCCATTGTCAGTGATGATGCTGTGAGGGACTCCATATCTGAATGTTAGTCCTCTGACAAAACTAATAGCAGTGCAAGCATCGAGGTTCTTGATGGGTTTAGCTTCAATCCATTTGGTAAACTTGTCGACTGCCACAAGCACATGGGTGAAACCGCTCCTGCCTGTTCTCAGAGGACCGACCATGTCCAGTCCCCAGACAGCGAAGGTCCTGACGAGTGGAATGGTCTTCAGGGCTGATGCGGGCTTGCGTGACATGTTGGAGTAGAACTGACACCCCTCACACTTGTCGACTATCTCCTTTGCCATCTCATTTGCTCTTGGCCAGTAAAATCCCGCTCGGTATGCTTTGGCCACAATGGTCCGAGAGGACGCATGGTGACCACAGGTCCCCGAGTGGATCTCATCAAGGATCATCTGACCTTCTTCCGGTGTTATGCACTTCTGACCGATTCCAGTCGCGCTTTCTCTGTACAACTGTCCTTTTATGACTGTGAAGGCCTTGGATCGACGGACGATCTGTCGAGCCTCTTCTTCGTCCTCCGGGAGTTCTTTTCTTAGGATATACGCGATGTATGGTACCGTCTAGTCGGGAGTGATCACCAAGACTTCCATGATTAGGTCGACCACGGCAGGAACTTCGACTCCAGTCGGATCTGTGGCACTTTTCGGCTGCGGGGTTTCTTCTGTGAAGGGATCTTCTTGGAATGATGGCGAGTGGATGTGTTCCAGGAACACGTTGCTGGGAATGGATTCCCTCTTGGAGCCTATCTTTGCCAGATCATCAGCTGCCTGATTTTTCAGTCGGGGAATGTGATGTAGCTCCAACCCCTCAAATTTCTTTTCTAGCTTTCTTACTGCGTTGCAGTAACCAGTCATAGCCGGACTTCTGATGTCCCACTCCTTCATCACTTGATTAACCACTAAATCCGAATCGCCATAGACCATGAGGCGACGGACGCCGAGTGAAATGGCCATGCGCAACCCATACAAAAGTGCTTCATACTCTGCTTCATTATTGGAGGAATCAAAGTGAATCTGGAGAACATATCTGAGCTTATCTCCTCGGGGGGAGACTAAGACTACTCCCGCGCCGGAACCATTAAGCATCTTAGATCCATCGAAGAACATGGTCCAGTGCTCCGAGTGAACTTAAGTCGGAAGTTGCTGTTCAATCCACTCGGCGATGAAATCTGCGATTGCTTGGGACTTGATAGCCTTCTTTGCCTCAAACTTGATATCTAAGGGAAGGAGTTCAATTGCCCACTTGGCCACTCGATCAGTTGCATCTCTGTTGTGCAGAATCTCTGACAGTGGGGCGTCGCTGACGACTGTAATGGAGTGGTCAGAGAAGTAATGTGCAACCTTCTTTGTGGTCATGTAAATCCCATATACAAGCTTCTGGTAATGGGGGTATCTTTGTTTTGAAGGGGTCAAAACTTCAGACACATAATAGACTGGGCGCTGAACTCTGAAGGCCTTTCCTTCCTCTTCCTGCTCGACCGTAAGTACTGTGCTGACAACTTGTCCTGTGGCTGCAATATAAAGCAGCAAAGGTTCTTTGCTGATTGGGGCAGCAAGCACCGGCTGGGTGGAGAGCAGAGCTTTGAGATCTGCAAACGCTGCATCAGCTTCTGGAGTCCACTCGAATTTGTCAGACTTCTTCATCAGTCGGTAAAGAGGCAATGCCTTTTCACTGAGACGAGAAATGAATCGACTTAAAGCGGCCAAGCAGCCTGTAAGCTTTTGGACATCGTGCACGCGTACAGGACGCTTCATCCGGACTACGGTGCCAATTTTCTCAGGATTGGCGTCGATCCCTCGTTCGGAAACGAGAAAACCGAGTAACTTTCCACCTGGAACTCCGAATGTGCACTTTGATGGATTGAGCTTGATATCATACCTCCTGAGATTGGCAAAGGTTTCAACAAGGTCAGCCCGCAGGTCGGAACCTTTTCGGGACTTGACCACGATATCGTCCATGTATGCCTCCACATTCCGACTGATTTGAGTGAGTAAACACTTCTGAATCATTCTCATGAACGTGGCTCCGGCGTTCTTGAGGCCGAACGGCATGGTGACGTAACAGAAGCACCCGAATGGAGTGATGAAAGCTGTTTTGATCTTGTCGGGCCCATACAGACGGATCTGATGGTACCCGGAATAGGCGTCTAGGAAAGACAGTATCTCGCACCCTGCAGTCGAGTCGACTATTTGGTCGATGTGAGGGAGGGGAAAATGATCTTTCGGGCAGGCCCGATTGATATGCTTGAAGTCAATGCACATGCGGAGCGACTTGTCCTTTTTGGGGACCATGACGACATTGGCGAGCCACTCGGAGTGGTAAATCTCTCAGATGAACTCTGCTGCTAAGAGCCGAGCCACTTCCTCGCCAATGGCTTGCTTCTTCTGGACGGCGGACCGTCGAAGATGTTCTTTCACAGGCTTGAATTTTTGGTCGACTCGTAGATGGTGCTCAGCCAGCTCTCTGGGAACTCCAGGCATGTCAGAGGGTTTCCATGCGAAGATATCCCAGTTCTCACGGAGGAGCTGGATGAGCGCTTCTTCCTATTTGGAGTCGAGCGTCGTCGAGATGTGAGTCGGAGCAGCGTCGGGGTCGGTTGGGTGAATGTGGACTGTCTTTGTTTCGCCAGCCGACTGAAAAGCTGATTCTGAGGCGGGCTTCTTGGCTCGCAGCAATTCACTCGGATCGGCAGTCTTTTGGTACTCTTTCTGCTCGACTACTGCCATCAGAGCGTCAGCGATCTTTGAGCCTTTCTGAAAGCATTCTTCTGCTTTCTTTCGGCTGCCAGTAACAGTGATCACACCTTTGGGGCCAGGCATCTTCAGTTTGAGATACACGTAACATGGTCAAGCCATGAAGCGTGCGTAAGCTGGCCTACCCAAAATGGCATGATAGGCACTCTGGAAGTCCACAACTTCGAATGTCAACCTTTCCTTGCGGTAATTCTTTGAATCACCGAAAACTACATCAAGAGCAATCTGGCCGAGCGACTCGGCTTTTTTCCCAGGAATGACTCCATGGAAGCTCATGTTGCTGGTACTAAGTCTGGACACCGGAATGCCCATCCCTTTCAAAGTATTAGAGTACAGTATGTTCAGGCCACTGCCGCCGTCCATCAATACTTTGGTCAGTCGAGTGCCTTCGACAACTGGGTCGACCACCAAAGCTTGCCTCCCAGGGGTGGCAATGTGCGTTGGGTGATCCGACTGGTCGAATGTGATGGCAGTCTGCGACCACTTCAGGTAATTGGGTGTTGCAGGGGCAACCATGTTCACCTCACGGTTAATGACTTTCAGTCGACTCTTGCTCTCAACATCAGCAAAAATCATCAGGGTGGAATTGATCTGGGGGTATCCATCGTCACTGTCTTCTTTGTCTTCAATCCTGTCTGGCTCTTTTTCCTTATCTTTGGGCTGCTTGCCCTGGAACTGCTGGATCAGGAGCCGGCACTGTCGAGTGGTATGTTTTGGGTAAATAAAATTACCCTCTTCGTCTTTCTTGGTGTGGATGTGACACGGTAAGTCCAAAACATCATTCCCGTCTTGATCTTTGACCTTCTTGGGCTTCCAGGTGCCCTTGGGTTTCCCCTTGAAGTTTCCCTGGGCAACGGCCAGGGCCTCCCCGGGAGCAGCTGGCTCGGCCTTCCGCTTCTCTTTCCGAGTGGAGTTTCCTCCAGTTTCTTGGGCGACTGCTTTGAGCTTGCCGCTTCGGAGTCGGTCTTCGTCTTCACCATTAGCGTACTTGGTGGCGATCTCCATCATCTGATTCAGAGACATCTCTCCAGTTCGACCGAACTTCAGATTCAACTCTCTGTATTTAACGCCCTCTTTGAAAGCGCAAACTGCTTGATGGCCTGGCACGTTCTCAACTGTGTGGTGCAGCGTGATCCACCTCTGGATGTAATCCCTCAGTGTTTCATTCGGCTTCTGCACGCAAGACCGTAACTCTGTGAGGCCTGCAGGTCGTTTGCATGTTCCTTCAAAGGTCGTAACAAACACTCGGGAGAGGTCCTCCCAGGTGTAAATGCTGCTAGGTGCCAACTGATTCAACCACGCTCTGGCTGAGCCCTCCAACATAAGAGGCAAATGCTTCATGGCCACTTCATCATTACCACCGCCAATCTGTACAGCCACTCGGTAATCTTCGAGCCAAGTGTCAGGCTTGGACTCGCCGGTGAACTTGCTGACTCCAGTTGCCAGCCTGAAATTGGGAGGAATCACTGCGGCCCTGATGGCTCGACTGAAGCACTCTGGCCCTAAAACACGTACTCTGCTGCTGCTGGCAGGCGCATCTCTGTTGTGGCCCTCTCGATGAGCCATGTTCCTGTCGACCAAACCTTGAGCGAGGATAGACCTCGCATCAAAGCCTGGGTCTCTGGGGTCGACTGGAATCCTCTGCCCAACACTGTGAGGGCGTCTGTCATCTTGCCGTCGAGGCGCATATGACCCGCTCCTCGGGGGAGGGGTTGGCACTCGACGTCGATCATCTCGACCGAATCGATGATCATACTGCTCATTCCTCCTGTACTGATCATGCCGGTCATCACGTCCCTCATGCCTCGGGGGCGATCTCGGGCTGTGGGCCGACTGGACTGTGTCTGCTGCAACGGATCGACTATGGATCCTATCCCGCGACTGAGAAAAATGGCGGAATTCTGGTTTCCTGCCGCCCGGAGCAATGCTCTGATCTGCAACAAGCCCCTACCTGCTTCTGACTGGGATGGCTGAATTGATTCTGCTATACGGGCTGCAGCGGCCAAATTCTAAACTGGGGTTCGATATACCTGAAGCGGTGAGAAGAGCCGGCGCCGACTGGACTCGGGAGCTAGCGGACGTCGACTGGACTCGGGAGCCCGCTGACGTGCTTGCTCGTCGAGTATTCGCTGGAGATTCTCCAGTCGACTGCGCTCGGCCAGGTTAGCAAGGCGCACGTCCTCCAAGGCCCGGGCCTCGGGGGTTTCTCCGACAATAGGAGTGTGGAGTGCGTCCATGTTCCGGCGGTGAAGCTCCTCTCGCTGTAACGACGTGAGAGGTTCGGGCAGATACTCATCGTGGGGACGCGACGGGTCGCCTCCTCCCGTATCTCCGTCAGCGCGAGGGAAACCGGGGGGTCTATGTGCTACATCGACCACTAGAACCTCAGCCGCTGGGTCGCTACTGTCGCACTCGGATGCGGTCCCCGCGGAGCCAGTCAACAGGTCGAACAGGCCATAGAGGGACTCGACGGGCTCGATTGCCGCAACTTGTGGGGCTGCCGACTGGCGGGCCACGGCGTGCCTCACCCACCGCTGAAGTCTCGACCGACCGGAGCGCTTGCGCTGGTGGGAGACAGGGCGGGGAGACGACGCAGGGGTCGACCGATACTGGGTCGACAGTTGCCGCAGGAGGACGCCATGAATGCATGCGCGGAAGTGCGTCGCGCCACGGACGGGGAGCGCGTCGATGTCGAGTGGTGCCTCCTGAAGCCAGGCGGAGTCATCGGCGATGAAGGTGAGCGCGCCGAGACGGATCTCGCGGCCCTCCACCAAAACTCCGCAAGAAACCATGATCAAAGGTATCGGAAAAGATCGCAACTTCTCCAACTAAGTGCTAAGATTCCGGCCCCACGGTGGGCGCCAACTGTCGTGGTTCTGACTCTGACAGTTATGTAGGGGGTGAGTATGGAGAGGCTAGATCCTAGCTATTGGGAAGTTGTTACACGCGAGGTTTACGAGTTCAGGCCCTTCTCGGAGGAAGTAATAGCCCTACGTCTCGGAGCCCGGAGGCGGTCGACTGGATTATGCGTGTATGGATTACAGGGGTGCGAACCCTTCATACTGAGGAGGGGGTGGCTTATATAGAGTTCGCCGGCCCCCTCCTGCCCTCAGTAATGTGGGGTTTAAGGTACATTTAAGATTGGGCGTTACTGGTAACGCCTCTAATAAAGTGCTATGATGACCATGAAGACTACTTAACAGCTGACCGTTTGCCTACGGAGTGACTGTAGGTCTCCTGGCAGTCGAGTGATTAGCTTCATGGTCGAGTGGTAGCTTCTTGGTCGAGTGTCTTGAACCTGTCGAGTGGGTTACCTTCAAGTCGATTGATAGGTGATTTCTTCTAGGGATGTCCTTGGGTAGGGCTCTTTGGACGGGTCCGTGCCCCTACCCTAGGTACATAGCTTCATCAAGATTGATTTTGCTCTATCCTCCTCATCCCAATCCGAGCCTAATCTTCTCCAACTATTTGCTTAATCTTCTCCAACTAGTTAGTCTTAAGAGAGAATGCAAAGGTGACTTCTATTTGTGTGTTTATTGTTTCATCAACAGCCCTATATTATTGTAAATCACACTTAATATGTTTGGAACAGGGACGCTCAGCTCTATTTTAGTGGAACTGCACAAAATGATCAGAATGTTGCATGCTCCAGACAGCTACTTTTTTAACCAACATGCCTTGTTGATTTAGACAGAGCTGGGGGGAAGTTGCTGCCAATGAAAGCATGGATCAATTTTAATTTAACACCTTCTCACAACTTTGTCTTCAGTTGTGATGTAAATATTAGCTCTGATCTGCTAATCATTGAGATGCATTAGCAAGGAAGTTAGTTTTTTATTGTTTCCGAAAGAGCATGGATGGCAAGACACATGAAACAAAAGCTGAAAGCTCAGAGCATTGTAAAATTTCATGTTGCTGGAAAATTATTTGTATAGTATGTCAATTATGTAAACAAATGCTGGAAGCTTGATAGAATTGCCAGAAGCCTCTTCAGCATCCAGGTCCATGTGCCATGCACAAAATTATACTTCCTCCGTTCCTAAATATTTATCTTTTTACAAATTTCAAATGGACATATTTTAGAGTGTAGATTCACTCATTTTGCTTCGTATGTAGTCACTCGTTGAAATGTCTAGAAAGACAAATACTTCGTAGTATATTTAAGAACGGAGGGAGTAGTGCACAATCGCATGGGAGACTCAGCCCAGTCGTTGCGCCGCACTAATAGTGAGTAATGAGCAGTCAAATCATAAGCCCCACCTTTCCCACTGTAAGTTGCTCGGAAGAAGCAACCATCAATCGCTCTTCTTTGAATCCGCTCATACTACTCCCTCCGTCATTGTTTATAGAGCGCGCTTCAAAAAAACAATATTTGGGACCAAGGCGACTAGCGATCGGCCTGAAAAACAGCATTGGTAGTTATAGCACGACGTCTATTACTAGAGGAAATAATGCATACACACATGCATGCAGTGCTTCCACCACGGGTACACACATGCATGCACTTACTCCACTTCGCGTACACACATAGTACATAAATTGTAGACTTGATTGCGGTTACCATGCCCTAATTAATTGAGCATCAAACCAAACACGTCTAAAGTCTCTCTGGTGGTGGAAATGCATGGAGAGAAATGCATCAGAATGAAGTATTCCCTGTAAACTGTGATGGAGGGAGAAGTAGTATGAAGGGGCAAAACCAAGTACGCGTATGGCCAGTCGGTCAACGCACTTCCTCTTGGCATATCACTGACATGTGGGACCGTAGTGTGAGCAAACCGATCTCAATTGACGGCAAAATGGCCAACCCGCCATTCCTTGAGAGAGACGAGGAGCGAGAACACACAGACGGGCCCGCACGGAGGCCAAGATATATTCGAGCATAGTTTATCCATATCATCATTACATGTTCAATGTTTTTTAATACTACTATTGGGCTGCCGTTTTCCACACTTCTCCTAAATAAATGTGTACTTTATCAGAGATGAAAATAAAATAAGAATACAAACGCTCCACCATGCGGTTCTAGTAGTATTACTACTCGTAATACTAAACCTTGCGCTTGGCTCTTTGCCTCTTCATGAAGTCGAACAATGATGGTACTATAGTGTATGCCTCTGGCAATCTGACACCGAATGAACTGATGCATGTCCACCGCCTGGGCGAGGGTAGGTTGCATTAGTCAAAAGCTTCTCCTCGTCCTGTGAGCCACCAGGCTTGAGGTAGACGGAGTGGGCGTAAGCGAGCTTCACCTTGTCCTGCAAGCTTCTCCTCGTTCTGCGAGTTGACGGGACACACCAAAAAGTAGTGCTAGTCCATACTCCCTCCTTTCCGGTTAATATGGATTAATCTTTTTTGCAGGTAAATGAGAGAGCTTTATTCATATATAAGCATTCTTAGGACGATCACCCAAGAGACTGGTCATTAGGAAGGGAGTTACCCAGCAAAAAAAGAAGAAGGAAGCGGGGTGTTTCATCAAGCCAGCTTTCGGTCACATTCAAAGTGCAGCACGCACGGTTCACACAAAGATACGCCGCAAGGTTTGCTGAACTGTTTACATGCTGAATAATAAAAAAGAGAAAATATTACCGAGTGCTCAAGCAAGAATTGTGGTGAGTGTTCCATGCAATCAACTTCCATTATCACATGCGAGAACCCTCGAAGAGAACCAAATGTGTTGAAGATTGCTTTATCACATTTTAAAATAAAATAAGAGTGTATACGCTCCTCCATCCGGTTCCCAGTAGTAGTACATACCTCTATAGTAGTAGTGCTAGTAGTACTAGTAAACTTTGCGCTTGGCTGTTCGCCTCTTCAGGAAGTCGAACAATAATGGTACTAGTACAGTGTATGCTTCTGGCAATCTGACAGCGAATTAACAGTTGCACGTCCACCACCTGAGCGAGGGAGAGCTTGCATTAGTCAAAAGTTTCTCCTTGTCCTGCGAGCCACCGCGCGCAAGCTTCTCCCGTCCTGCAAGCTTCTCCTCGTTCGACAAGTTGACGGGACACATCAAAGTAATGCTCGTCCATACTGCCTCCTTTCCGGTTAATATGGCTTAATTTCAAATGAGATAAATAGACTGTTTGTCATTGTATATTTGTAAAAATACGGTCAGTGGACTTCTAAATACGCTCATTGCGCTCAATATATACATTTTCTGGTGTTTATATGGTCACTAGCTCACCCTGGCTGAGTATGTGTGTGCATGCACGTGTAGGTTGGGCACTTGAGCATGACCATGTGTGTTCCGTCATGTGCTCGGACATGCATGCGTTAAGGCGTCGCACGCGTTTTTGCGTCCATGTGTACGTGTGAATGTTGCATGCATGCACGAGGTTGTAATCCCTCATAGTCACATGTTCATAAGTCAATGCTTTGTCAAAACATTGCATGCAAGGTTTAATCATTCGTTGTTCACACATGCATTCCTGATATTAATACGTTGGTAAAGACAATTTCTTGAGGAAAGCGAGCCCATGAATTGAGTACAAAGGGGACCAATAAGATAGGACGGAGGGATTACCAGTAGTGAACCGGAAGGAGGGAGTTGGTACTAGTAGTACTATGTAACAGCATGCAATAACAGAATTCCTCTATGTGCATCATGTCTATGTGTCATGCAAGAAAATAGAGATAAGTACAAGTGAGACTCAGGAACGGTCATACATGTAGGGGGAGTACATGTAGGGGCCACTAAGGAGCAGTCAAATCACACGGTAAGTTAGTCGGAGTACAAGCATGCTTGCTTGGGTTGCTCTCTTCACAAGAACAGAACGACGGTGGCCACACCGCTGGTTATAGATCCGGCCTGATCCCGCCGCTGGGGGGAGGGAACGATGTTCTGCGTAGACGTGGTCGACGTCGGCGAGGGAGAAAACCCACAGTCGGTGCGTCCCAATTGGGGGTCCCCGCGGTATGGGCTGATGACGCTTCCCAACCACCCTTCTAGCTACAGCCAGACGTCCCAGGTACATCTTTCTTTTGGAGCCGGCTTGCTCCATTGCCATGGCTCTCCACGTAGCTCCATCTCCATGTTGATCTTTCTCTACTTCTACCGGCTTCAATTTGTGATGATTTTATGTCTCATGAATTAGTGCCAGTACTATTATTCTAGTCACACTTCTTCAATATCTTTGCCATCAGGGATGCGTAGTTCGATTTTAGTGGAACTACACAAAAGCATCGTATGATCCGAGGGTGCCAACCGTCTTTCCTTCGATAGGTTCTACCTAGCCAGGAAATTAAATCATGTTCAGGGTTTAGGGTTTGAGTCGTAGTGACCCCATCAGTAGATTTTCTTTTGTACACACTCTCACAACTTTTGTCTTCAGTTGTGAAGTAAATGTTGGCTATGATATGTGAATCATTGAGATGCATTAGCATGTGTGTTAGTTTTCCTTTGTATTTGATGGAATGTTGTAACGGGGCAACCTTGGAGTAGGAATGAAAATGGAGTGGAAAGTTTCTGTTTTTTCGAAGAAAAAATGGAAATGGAGAGAAACCAACATTTCATTTCGTTGGATCGCGCCATCGAGCAAAACCAACGTTTAAATCACGCCTGCCGTGTTCGTGTCTCACCCTCCTCCACGGCTCCACCCCACATGGTCGCTCGGCATGCCACTCACCGCAAACCGAGTATACGATAACTTTCCCGCCTGCTTTTTGATGGATCGCGCCATGGAGTACTAGCACTACTGGAAGAGATTGACGAGTTGGGGGAGGATAGCTAGTTGTAGCATAGACACCCAAGAACCTTTTACATGCATGTTGTGGCCGGCTATTGCGACCTTTGAATGCAGAGCAGTCGTGTGCACCGAGAAGCGGCGCGGGCGATGCTCTCTCGGCCGGCACGCTGCTTCAATGCCGGCGCCAGTGAGAGGCCGCGTCCGCTCTAGGCGGGCATGAATGCGGCACTGACCGTTTCGGGCGGGAAGCACGTGCGGGTGATGAAGAGGGTTTAGGTTGGTCAGGAGCGGGCGTTGCAGCGGTCCGGATGCTGCAAACAAGAGATGTTGTACGTTAATGTTGCTGCGTATATAATTAACAACGTAAATAATGTGCCAGTTGGACAAATATGATTGGAGATGGAGATGGAATTTTACGTAAACACAGATATGCATGTCTAAACTACAAAAAAATACACTTCCGTGATGATACGTGTTTGTCACAGTAGGTCGCTTTTTTGTCATGCATGTACATCCATGACAAATTTATGATAGAATCAAGATAGTCATACCTGTGCTGTCGTAGAAGGGTTCCATGACATTACCAAAATTATCATCACGGAAGTGTCCACTTCCATGACGATAAATCGTGCGTCACAGAAGTGCTTTCGTCAAGGGTGATCACCACGTGGCATCCACCGTAACGGAACACCGTTAAGCTATTGGGCCAGGTTTTGGATCCGATAACCCGTTAACAGCCCCGACCAATGGGGATTTTCCACGTGTAAAATCATCATTGGCTAGAGGAAACATGTGTCGGCTCATCGTCGGGACATGTGTCATTCACTCACTGGACAGAAGGCGCCTATGATACGTCGACACGTGGCATGAGCCAACAAGTTTAAATGGGCCGGCCCAACTAAAGGCCCACAAGATTTTGCGGACCAAAATGGGCCGGCCCAGCTAAAGGCCCACGAGATTTTGCGGACCATAATGGGCTGGCCCAGCTAAAGGCCCACAAGATTTCGCGGGCCATAATGGGTCGGCCCAGGTAAAGGCCCACAAGATTTTCATGTGCCATAATAGGCCGGCCCAGGTAAAGGCCCACGGTGACTCTAGCCCATAATGAACAGTAATTTTCTTTATACCCGTTAACGGCCCGCGATTTACATGGGCCGTTTCCAGGCCGTGTTAGCTTTCGGCCTATTGATGGCCCATACGTTCTTGGGCTCCTTTTCGGCCCTTGATTACTTCCGGCCTGTTACTGGCCTGTTCCCCTAATGGCCCAAATTCGGCCCATGGCAAGAGTCAGCCCGTTACTGGCCTGTTCCACTAATGGACAAAATTGGGCCCATGGCAAGAGTCGGCCTGTTACTGGCCTCTTACCCTAATGGGCCAAATTCGGCCCATGGCAAGAGTCGGCCCATTTCTGGCATGTTAACCCGTTGCACCGTTTCCAGCCCGTCCTATATTCTGGCCCATTAACGACCCATTATGCCTGTGACAGAATTAAGCCTTTGCTGTCCTATGGCCTGTTAACGGCCTGTTACCGTGCTGGGCCGATACCAATTACGCCTGATTATGGCCCATGTAGACCCATTTATCCGACGGCCGGAGGCCCACCGATTACAGGCCCATTTATCGACGGCCCGTAGGAGACCCATGGATCCTACGGCCCGTATATGGCCCATGGTAGTTGTGGCCACTAGAAAACCAGGGAAAAAGAAGAGTAGGAAATAAATAAGGCCGAAACTAACGCTAGGCTATTAAGGCGATTGCACAGATTACATCCACTCGGCATCAAAGATCGCCACCAGTGCAAATATAGGGAACACCCTACACTATACAAAAATGGCTTGCTGTTTTCTTCAGGCGGTGGCTGCATGTTAAGAATAAATTTTGTATCGCACCAAAACAAATTACAACTATATAACAAAAGGAAGGTTGGCATAAACTTAACAGTCTAGCAGATAAATGCACCACCAGAAGTTCAGAAGCTCAGTTCATTTGACCTGATTGTTACGTTTTCATGTTGTATTGTCCGATGGAGCACCATAAACCTCGCCCTCATTTCCCCTAGGCTCCTGAACAACATAGCAAATGTCTGATAGTCTAGTTTCAAAACCATGCATATCTTGACGACATTGAGCAATGTTTCTCCTTGTTTCACAAAGGGTCTCTGTTAGGGAATGGACTTGTGTCTGGAGCGCAGATACAACATTGCTTTGAGCTTGCATATCTTGATCATGAGGCACTTTGGACGATATTTCATTAACAACCAACCCAGTATTATGCAGGAACGTGCTTTTGGCACTGTTAGTGGACAGGTACTGACCCACTGTAGCAAGAGCTGACATTGCGGTTATAGTTGCCTCGCCACCTTCAGAAGGTGGCGGTTCCACCATTTTTTCCATAGCTCGCTGAAAAGTTGAGGTTTTACATTAGTAGTACCAGAACAGAAGATATTAAGGAGGCAGCAAAACCAAACAAAATAGCTTTGGTCTCTATACATAATTTATTCTGGTGAACCCATGTAAAATATTAGTTGTATTTTATTGCAAAGTACATAATAAAACCAGGTTCCAAACATATGACCATGTACCATCGCTAATGTATTGTCTATTTCTTCACATTGTATTGAGGGCTAAGGATAAAGAGAGGAAGTTTATAATACGGTAAGCATAGTATGACGTCATTCATATCACAAAACAACTAAGAACAGACAAACATGCAATTGTAACGTTGTGTGGGCAAGTCCAGCACGAAACTAGATTACGGGTCAAGATCAAAGGAACATCACTCCTCTCTTTTAAACCTTGTAAGGTGCACTGATACGCTAAGACAATTGTGTATAAAATTGAAAAGAGTAATAGACATTGGCTGCAAACCATGCAGTTCAAGGCACAAGTCAGAGTAAGTAGTAGTTAAAAGGCATGAGGATTAAGGACTTACAACAGCGGCTTTGACTGGTGTAGTCATGCCCTTCTTCTTGCTGGTGTGACATTCCTTGAAGATTTCCACAGCATTTGGTTCAAGTACTTTTTGGTCCTTGCAGGCTTTCCTATGCATTTGGAACAAGTCAATATAGATCTGATAATATGGTACAACGAAAAGAGTGAAACAACAGCTAATTACAAGAGCCTCGTAGTGTGCAATATAGCTATGAGATCCTATCGTCTGTTGGAATTTCACTTTTGTATGGTTGGCCTTGTTCTTTGAACAGTTCACCTACAAGAAGATAGATTTGTGTGGCACATGCGTAAATAGGACTTCAACATGTGATCTGATGACATATATATAATGTACCTGATACTTCGGATCGGACCAGTATTTAACGAGGCCTCTCCAGTCTTCATCAGATATATTTTCCACTGGAGATGTTTGGGCAAGTTCACTGTTAGCCTTGCCTTCAAAGTGAGTTTTCCTCAAGTTATACCGATAATGTGGCAGAGCAGACTTGAAAACATGGGTGCAAGCTTGTCTGGTTGCATCATCTTGGCTATCCAACTTGAACCTCATATGTTGAAAATTATGGGAGTCTCATTATCAGCAACCTAGAAAGTAATGGACAGAGCAAGACGATATTACTAGTTTCCATACATAACCATACTTACAGATAAATGGTCGAGGAAGATGTTGAACTGGGTTTCGTCTTTGTCATTCCTGTACTGAATCCATGTTGGGAGGATACGTACATGACACCTAACAGCAACCGCTGCCTCTGATACTAACTTGGCTGACTCTGTAGCATCACGTGGCCTTTTTAAACCTGCCTCAAAACGGATCTCCATTCTTCCTCCTCTAGATTTAGTTAACCTATCGAGCATTATCCCTGATGTTTGTTTCCTCTTGTGCCTAGGTGCTAGTCCAACAACAAACATCGGAAGTGTTAGTGTACATCAAACTGTGAGACTACATATAAAGAAGCATGTAACTGTAACTTGACTCCAGCAACTACCTTCTTGCTGTTGAAGCTCACAAGGTTCATCTGATATTGCCAACTCGTCTTGTGTCAAGAGTGCTTGGGAAGTAGTGTCAGGTGGCAAGGGAGCTTGGGAACGTGCTGCTAGCTCAGTTGACGCACGAGTACGTCGTGCAGCTGGTAGTACTGTGGTAGGTGTTGCAAGAACTAGGGCTGTCTGTGCTTGTTTGGTGGCAGCTATTTGTTTCTGTTTGTCTTTTTTTGCAACTCGTGTAGCATGGGATGCCGTGTTTGTCGAATTTTCTACTGGACTTTGACCTTCTATTGCACCATCAGTACCAGCAGAATTTGCAGGATTCATTCGCTTCTCATTCCCTGCCATTCTGTGTTTCTTCCTCTTTCTCTGTGCCATGTTAAGTCAAGCTGACAAGAAAAACGAATAACAATTTAGTTCTTCAGAACAAATTGATGTGTGATGCAGACAAACTGAACTTTGATGTTAGACAACCACATGATAGGAGGATGTAATATGTATGAAAAATAGGACGGAAGAGATAACCAGAACTATGATGTGTAAACTAAGAAGAAGACATTTCACCAAATTAGAAGCAATGCAATGGAAGGTAGACACCATATGAAAGATGCTACAAATATCGCTCTGCCAAGTTAACATTGTCTCATCATAAATGGCGTTTAAACAAATGTGAAGCAGTACAAGAAATAAATCATATGCAAGATGCAAACAACATCACACTACCATGTTAGAGGTCTCTCATCATAAGTGCCATTGCATATTCACAACATTGCATATTCATAGCTTCTGATGTGTAAACTAAGGAGAAGGCGTTTCAACAAATTAGAAGCAATGAAAGCTAGACACCATATGAAAGATGCAACGAATATCACTCTACCAAGTTAAAACTGTCTCGTCATAAGTGCCATTTCAACAAATTAGTAATACAAGCTAGAAAAGAATGTGAGATGTAACCTATATCACACTCCGAAGTCAAACGTGTCTTATGATAAGTGATTGTTGTAGGTTACACAACAGTAGTAATTTGATGTAAGAACATGGTGTGATAGACAGATATTGTATGTTCTAGAAACAGGAACACGTGTCTTATTCAAGTATAATGTGTAAAGTAAGCAGATGGAATTCAACAAAATTAGAAGCAATACAAGATAGACATCACACATAACCTGCAACCACATATAACAGTGCCAAGTTAGAGGGAGCACCGGTGATGCTGCACTAGGGGAGACGTGCTCATCATAAACACAGCTTTGTTGAGTGTCTATGCATGTGTTGTCTTGGAAATCATCTTGGGGGTGTAGAGGAGTAGAAACTGTAGAGGCCCTTCGTTCGGAAGGAGCACCTTTATCCGCTGCCTTGCTACTTCCTTCCGCTTTATTGATTTTGAATTGTCAAGTAAAACCGACAAGAAAAAGCAATAAAATTCTCTCTTCAGAACTCATTCATGCATGATATTGACAATCACTACTTTGATGTAAGGCAAACACATGATACCAGGATGGAATATGTACGAAAAACAGGACGGCATGGCATGTTCACAACTGTTTGTGTAAACTAAGCAGAAACCATTCCAGCAAATAAGAAGCAATGCAAGCTAGACACCACATGAAAGATGCAGCCAATATGACTCTGCCAAGTTAAAAGCGCCCCATCATAAATGGAATTTCAACAAATTAGAAGCAGCGCATGCTATAAATCATATGAAAGATGCAACTAATATCGCACTGCATATACTAAAGGTGTCTCGTCATGTTGATTGATGCGGGATACAAAAAAACAATAGTTTTATGTAAGGACATGCTTAATAGACAGATGTACTATGTACTAAATACAGGAAGGCATGTCACATTAATAGGTATAATGTATAAGCTAAGCAGACTAGCACATGCAGTTTAACCATATTGGAAGAATTACAATCTAGACACCATATGCAACATGCAACCACATATCACGCTGCCAAGTTAGAGCAAGCACCTGCGATGCTAGTGTAGGGGAAATGCTATAATCAACTACAGAGCTACGTTCACTATATTCATCTAGCATTTCTGTTTCTTGAGAATCATGTCGGGAGGCTGACGCTGCATTCTTTAAATGAGGAGTAGTCCCCTTGCCTGCCTGCCTGCCTCGTCATAAGTGATTGATGAGGGATACACAAGAACATTAGTTTGATGTAAGAACATGGTTAATACACAGATGTACTAGTATGTACAAAAACAGAAAGGCATGTCATATTCAAAGGTATAATGTGTAAGCTAAGAAGATGCAATTTAACCAAATTGGAAGCAATACAAGCTAGACATTCGGCTGGAGTGGTGAACATGATCATCTAGGACCTGAGAGCCTGGTGGGAGGCGGGCTGCTTCGCCACCATCGCAGCTTTTTAGTTGGCTTCCAGGTGATGCCTATCTTTGCTGAGCTTGTCACTGGCTCGGCTAGTGCCCTGACTAGCTATTTGTCTTCTGGTGCTCACGGGATGGTGGTTCATGTAAAAAAAATATTTCCTTATCTTACCGACTTCGGCCTTTCGAATACAAGCTAGACACCATATGGAACATGCAACCACATATGACACCGTGAAGTTAAAGCAAGCACCTGGGATGGTGGTTCATTGCGAGCGAGGTCATCAACTCCAGAGCTACGTTTACCGTCTCCGTCTGCTGACACTGCACCCATTATAGCGCTGAAACGTGTCTTGCCTACCCGCACACCAAACTGGAGCGACTTCTCTCTTTTCTTTTTGGCTTCTCTCATGGCAGCAGAGTCTGAAATACCCTTGCATAAAAACACAACAGTGAGAGTAAGGGTGAAGTGTGTGCAGAACTAGTGCACTGTAAAAGTAGCAGATAGTAGGTGGCTGAAAAATAAATGACAGGAGACATATGATAGCTCTACAACATTGCATTGTAAACAAAATTAGATTCTACTCTGTATGATTTTGTAATATATGAGCACAGGAAATGCAGGTACTCCTCCAGCACACCACCACATGTGGTCATATCTAAATTAACAGTCGACTGAAAATAAATAGGCCAGTCGATTTTTTAATGAACCGTCCGATCTATAAGGAACGGGCAGATGGCCTTCGTCTACCTCCCGCGAGTCACTGTTGATGATCTTTCTCAAACCGCCAGCGACCACCGGCCCAGACACCTGCCTCCGCCGCCCCGCCCTCCCATCGACCTCACACCACCGCCGTGCTTGGCAACGCCCCCAGGCCATCCCTTTAATCCCGGCCGACCTCCAGATCGGGCGCTAGTAGCTCTAGGCCGCACACGCCCCTAAGATAAACAACAAGGCGCTGCTTCCCCGGCGTAATAGGCGTACTAGCGCCTGTTACGCTGGGAATGCTTCCGTTAATTGGGAATCAAGTGGCCAGAATTTGAAATTCAGGGGGGCGACGGACCTCTAGCTAAGGTGAAATAGTATATGAGGAGAAACCTTGTGCATCGCGAGTTACTAGGAACATCTAGTATCAAGAAGAAGCTGTCAACTAGTGTCTTCTGTGGGATGAATACCGTGCAAGCAGAGATGTAAGATTTGCACGAATAAGGGAAGAGGAGTACCTTTTTCGGTTGCCGGTGTGGTCACCTCCACAAGTCGCATCGATTTTCTTCTTTTTACCGGGGAAACCGATGTTTTGGAGGGTGCAGGCTTGGACGAACCCATGGCCAAATTGTTGACTTTATTGCCGTGGCCGTATGTCAACGGAGGGGAAGCAGATCCGAGGCAGCGAAGAACGGTTTAGCAGGAACAACTCTGGTGCGGTGGAGGGTGGCGAAGTTGGAGCGGCAGCGGTGAGGCGCAGGACGGTGTGGTTGAACTGGCTCGGGTACGGACAGCTCGGCCTCGGCTTCAACTACTATCCGTGGAGGGCATTGCAGTTGAGGTTGCGGTGGACGAGGAAGTCGGGGTATCGGCTCCGGCGTGATGGAGGAGGGCGGCGGTTGATGGGTGGGATGGGGTGGCGGACGGAGGACGCCGGGGTTTCGCGGCTGATGGAGAGGTAGTTTTGGCGCCCACGAAGTACGAATGGGGAATCAGACGGGTGGGGGGGACCATGTTTCGGTCTGGGACGCGCTTGTTTTTTGCTTTTTTGAACAGAAATGGGACGCGCTTGTTTGAAATTTGGGGAAAGTACAAACTTTGCCCCCCTCTTAAATTTCAGACCTACTGCGGGTCGGGGGTAGGATGGTAATCCCAGGTGTCCCAAATAGTGGGCGGGAGCGATTTCGGCCGCACGCATGTGTGCTTAGGCGGCCATTGTGTATGAATGTTTTTCGGATGCGGTTGCGTGGCGTGTAGATGAAGCTACAAACCTACCCCGGTTTAGACCTGTGGACGTCGGGCCAGTAGGTTTCACGGGTCGGAGTTATTAGAAAAGTAATTTCCTTGTACTACCAAACATTGGTCTCACGCGGTTTCGGGCGAGTAGGGGCTCTTTTGGCGCTTCGTTCAAAATTTTGAAACACAAGCATTCACGTTTAGAGTACTCTTGAACTATGAGGATTGACCTAAATATACAACGTTATATTTGACCTTGTATGTTTGAAAACCTCATTAAATTATCCACTTCTTTTTGAAATTTTGACACTTGAAAATCCTATAACTACGATTATTTTGGAATGGAGGAGCTAAATTTGAATCTATTTTGTACACGACTACATATGCTATTATGTACAAAATCAGAGCAAAGATTGGTGCCCCCATAATTTAGGTATGGTTTACAAATGCCATGATATCAAATTCAAATAATTGAATGGACTTCATGTTGAATTTGATTTTTTTAAACCACCTTAAGTTGAATTCAAATGTATGCTAGTTCATAGGTAGTAGCTATTTATAATGTCCATTGTGTAACTTTCGTATGTATAATGTGCTTTACACACACAACATGAACTATACTCACGTTTATATTCGATTGGTAAAGCGATGCATTGTCTGGAGTTCAAAATACTAACTATGTGGATCAATTGTGTCGAATAATAACATAGACATGCTCAAATTCGATAGAATCTAGATGTCTGATGGATCAATGACCGCTCCTTACGCGAATTGCAAATATCATGATCCCATCCTAATATTTGGATACAATTTATATCTATAATCAATGTGTAGAGCAGTCTTTTACGTGTAGTTTCACTCTCCATCGGAGCTCTCACACATGCTCACACACACTCTCCCGAGGTGTCTTTCTCGCACACATGCTCACACACACTCTCCCAAGGTGTCTTTCTCGCACACATGCTCTAGATATAACCCTCCCTCCCTCTCGTAACCATTTACAATTGTTTTCACTAACCTTTATCACAAGCACTCTTCCTCTCGCAAACATACACATGCACAATCCTCATCGACCCTTTCTATATATATGGACCTGCCTACGTGTCTCATGTATGCACATTATCTTTACGCCTATCTCTCACGCATTGTCTCACACCTCTCTTCCTAATCGACGAGTATGATTCTAGCAGAGCATTCTGTAGGATGCCCCTTAAAGTTAGGTTGGATGAATAGTAATATCAGAGATAAAGGGGTTACCTTAGTCTGAGAACCTAGGGTTACAAATCCTAGCCGTCTTTGTCAGTGGACACAGAGTCCTTCACAATTCTGCTATCTTTGTCTTGTACGACTAGTCATCCATGGGTCTTCCTAAATGCATCACGGGCCGACCAATGTGGCGCAGGATGGAACAGAACGAAGGGCCTCACCTTGACCCACCGGACCTCACACGGTGACACACCCTCTGCCCCCACATCTCATTATCTTATCTCACCCACATATACCAACACAAACACCACACACACAGAAATTTTCTCCTGGTGCCTCTATTCCCCCCCCCTTGCATATACACACTCAAGGGAATGGAATCTCTTGTCGTGACGTCATATTCGTCTCTCTCTCTCTCTAGACCACTCTCATTTCTCGTGCTATCTCTACCATGCCCCCCGTCGGCCCCTCTATCCATGCCTCTCTCGAATACATAATACACACACATACCTCTCTAGGCCCCGCCAAATGCATCAACTACACATTCACACATGTTCATCACGTACCCCATTGATCTAAAAAGCCCTCTCTTCACGTTTATTTCGCATACAACATTCCTTTTGAATAAAGTGTGGCCAAAAAATTATTTTAGAGTTTCTACATATATACAACATTACAAAGTTATAT
The DNA here is from genome assembly GCF_003073215.2 of Triticum urartu. Classification (NCBI taxonomy): domain Eukaryota; kingdom Viridiplantae; phylum Streptophyta; class Magnoliopsida; order Poales; family Poaceae; genus Triticum; species Triticum urartu. Next base: position 564,099,015 of record NC_053025.1, read on the forward strand.
GGAGGAGTATAAACGCTAATTTGCATTGCATGGTGCCCACAATGATATTTATTCCGCACTGTGAATTTGTATATTTTTATACTATATACAAAGTTAGTCATAATAAAGAGAAACGAAGAGCATCTCTCTCTCCATCGCATACCCCCCTGTACGCCCCTTTCACGTATGCACACAAAACTATCTCCAGGTCCTCTAAAAGTAAGCCCCCAGAAAATTCATGCATGTTTCATCTTCCTCTCGCGATATATGCAATGATGATCATTGTATTTGAAGCGAAAGCACGATACATACATTGGACTTCAGAATCCACTCATTACGGTCACCATTTACGTTTAGTGGTTATTATGCAGTCACGGGCTCACCGTATAACTCTGTATTTGCTCATGACATGACTAGTTGACCAGTTAAACGCTCCACGTGGCACCTCTAGTGTTGCATCACATTATCTCACTACCATCGTGCCCACCTGTCGACTTGTATCTACTCTACATCTACACTCTTATAAAATACATAAAATACACTCTTATAAAAAACAGAGTTGGTGATGATGGTGTGCCTGCCATCCTGCAATATAGGCTGTCCGATTTATATCTGACGGATAGGAAAGAAACGATGGCAATTTTGCAAAAAGGTACCCACACACCTCTCCACATTTGCAAATAAGGCCTTCCCTCGTTCATCCTTTTCTCTCACAAGATAAACAAGTCATACAAATGCATCTTGATGTTACATGCAACGCACGGGCATCTTGCTAGTAAGAATGAAAACAAACGACAAAAAAATATTTGGACGGTGGTTCGAAGTCATGATCGCGGGCACAGCGGATAAGGTGGCCTTGTATTGGTATGGCGAGCCGTCTGTTTTAACACACAGGAGCTGGTGTGGTGATTATACACACACGAATGTATGCACACGAACTGCATCCACGCAACACTCACACAAACACATGCACCCACGCACGCACGCAACACTCACACGTACACACGCAGCCACACACGCACGCATGCAACACTCACACGCACACACGCACGCATGCATGCACACACCAGTACACCACACGACCAACACACACTCTCACGCTCAAGTGCTCAACCTACACGTGCATGCGCACACATCAGGCCGTGACAGACACATACACAACCAGGTAATTCCCGCGCACGTGTTGGAGCCTTGTCGCGCCTACGTAAATTTGTGTTTATCTGACCTTTTGCCTATGTGAACTGATAGGTGGGACCCACAACAAACGTGGTCAATTTAACTAGTCAACATGGCGCCATGCAGACTATTTGGCCGGTCAACAGAGTGCAATCCAATGCTAAGCTATGAGCAAGTGACCGTATAATCACCGCAAAACGTATATAGTGACCGTAATCGGCTTATTCTGAAGTTCGGTGACCGTATTACGCTTTTCTCTCTATAGACCCTCCAAAACTACATCTCTACACATTCTCGCATGTTACATCTAACAACTATGCAATACAACACTACTACTACACTCTAACACAATAAATCATATGTGTTTTTAGTTTTACTAGATACTATATTGTTACTTATAATTATTCAGTTTGCATACATTAAAATTGCCTTTGAAATGTATGGCCAGTATCATCTACCGCGTGGGAAAAATCCCGCCCTTTCCTGTTTAATCAGGTTTGTATCGATGGATCGTGCGAAATAGCAAAACTATAGTACTATACAGTACAAGTGACAGTTCATCGGGCCGTCGTGTCGTCTACTCCTCCGTCGTAAGAGTGGAGTGCTCGCTTTCATAAGTCTTCTAGTCCCTTTCGCCGACAAGTGGGACATCAAGCTACCGGGTCCATGTGCCATACCGGAATACAGTGCAGAGCAGCCGGGGTGAAGCACCCCAGTCATGGCGCCGGCGTAGTAATGAGCAATGAGGCGTCAAATCACAAAGCTGCACCTTTCCCGCAGTTAAGTTGGAGGTCAAAGCAACCATCATTTCACTCGTTGCTGAATCCGCTTCTCCCTCATCTTCTTCAACTGAACCACGTGTTGCTTCTGCCGTTGTTCTGCCTCATGTGGGACGCAGATTGGCTTGGTAAAGCACTGACACGTGGGACCGCATGTTAGCAAACCGCTAGGACAACGCCCTCCGAAAATAAGAAACCTCCCCAGACATCCACGCGGCAAAATCACCTCCTTTTTACTAATCTTGATTCTATAATTTTTTAGATCAATATAATTGAGATTTGTATAGATAGCACACAGGAGCAAAACCAAGTAGTACGGTTAAGGGCATCCACAATGTGTAGCCAAATGTGAAAATAGCTTTTGGCATCGTGGGAACCATTGTGGATGGTGTTGCCAAAGCCAAAAATATGGAACCGAAGCTCCCTGATTGATTGATTGATTGATTGAAGGAATAGAAAATGCAATGTCTCTCCTCTTTCTCCCATGCTTGGACGCATGTAATACAGTATAGAGCACAGAGTCTACTCCCCTGTCCCCTCTATCACAAATCACAAAGCAGTGAGGCGTCAAATCACAAAAGCATGGACGAAGCAACCATCATTTCACTCTTCGCTGACTCCGCTTCTCCATCGTCTTCTTTGAGAAGCCATCTCACCGCATTAGTTATAGTAGTACTAGTAAAGGACTTCCTGGATGAAAATAAGGCGGTTGTCTCGGCTTGCAGGCGGCACTTGCGAACGACTTACCGTGGTCTCCCTCAATGGTGTTCTCCGTCGAACACACTTCGCCAAACCACCAAAAAAATATCGTCGACGTCACCACAATGGGGAAGGAAGTCAAATATAGTTACTACCTCCATTTTTTTGTACACAAGGCCAGTATATCAAAATTACAATTTGCAAAGGGCCACTAACACTAATTGAGGCAAATTGATGGGGTTCGCAACCAAGGACATTAATATCCCCTGCATGCATGCGGAAGTGAGAAGGTTGGTTTGCATGGCGCTGCATTAATCAAGCGATGAGGAGTGAGATGGTTAGCTCTTTGGTCTTTGGAGAAAAAAATACGCATTAATTGACACGTGAAACGAGGATTTGTATTGATTAAATCCCGTGAAGGAAAACCCAGCCTTTCTTTTTTAACACTAGTACTCCTAGTACGTACGTACTTATCCTGTTTGGGTCTAGGCCTTGCATTGCCAAACTTCGCCACACATTTTTTCCAAGCTTGCCTAAAGTTTTCAAAATGAGAAGGAGGTACACTTGCGCACGGCTATCGCGGTCGCACCGCACCCTCACACGGTCGCTCCTACACGCCGCGGTCGCACCGCACCTTCACACGGTCGCTCCTGCACGCCGCAAACCCAACCAAGGGAACGCACCCTCACTGACACGTGTTGTCGCATGTGAACACACCAAACTCAGCCATCCTATCGCTGACACATAATTTTCATTCATAGAGTATGTTTATCCAACCGCATGTTGGGGAGTATCCGTACGGCCCGTGCGGTGGTCTGTTGGGGAAGAAGAAGAGGTGAGGAAGAAGGAAAGAAGGGTTAGGAGACGTAGGATATTCATCCAACCGCCTGAAATGGTAGACTGACCCAAGTCAGGCGACTTGCATAACAAATATATGTTTTTACACAGCAAAAGATCCATAAAAACAACAACATAAAGAAAAACTATCACTGCTCGCGGAAAGAGATGACCTCGTTGTCTTTGGCTGCCGGCGCGAACCAGCCGTCGCTGCCGACGTGTGTCTCCGCACCGTGGTTGTCCTCGGCCTCCAGCTACTTGTTCAAGCAGAGCATGCGGGCGCTCTGCACGGATGAGAGCACAGCCCGGTTCAAGTCAAGGACGTCTGGTTCTGCCTGCAGGAGGGCCTCGATGGCAGCGGCATCCGCGCGCTCCGCGTTGAGTCGAGCCTCCGCCGCCCGGTTCAAGTCCAGGACGTCCGGTTCCGCCTGCAGGAGGGCGTCGATGGGAGTGGCATCCGTGCGCTCTGCGTCGAGTCGAGCCTCTGCCGCCCGGTTCAAGTCCAGGACGTCCGGTTCCGCCTGCAGGAGGGCCTCGATGGCAGCGGCATCCACGCGCTCCACCTCAAGTTGAGCCTCCGCCGCCCGGTTCACATCCACGACATCCGGTTCTGCCTGCAGGAGAGCCTCGATGGCAGCGGCATGTGCGCGCTCCGCGTCGAGTTGAGCCTCTGCCTCCCGGTCCTCCTTTAGTATCGCAATGTTGAACCGCTGGTCCGCCTGCACCACGGGGGACTCGGACGCCGGCACGAAGTCGACGTCCATCGTCTCATACCCATCGGGGGCCTTCTGCGCCGCGACCTCCACCATGAACATTGGATTGGCTTCCTCCTCCTCGTAGCTTGGCTCTAGAGAACTCGGGGATTGGCCCGCCGCAAAGCGAGCTTGGGAACGGAGGTCTGTGGCGCCGACTGCCGCCGTGATTTCTACGCGGCGCTCCGGCATCAGCATCTTGTAGTAAGTGATCTTGTGGCGCACCATGGCTTTCCGGCGAACTAGGGGACGCTTGATGCGGGCTAGGGGATCGAAAGGTGGGGGAATGGGCTGGAGATTTGGTGTGGTTTTAGGGCAGTGGCTGGCGTAGGCTGAGCAGCGAAGGTTCTGGTGTGAATAGTGGTTCCAGTGACGACCGGTCAATCGGTTTTGACTGTACATCGCTCTTGTCGCGTTCGTGTTGCAGCCCGGCACGCTGGACCCTCCACGTCGCTCACCGAATGGAACACGCTTCATATTGCGTTTTCGCTCGCTTGTGGGACCGCAGTTGAGAGCAAACCGTCGTCCCTCCCCCTCCCCCGCCCGCGTCATTTATTATGCCACCACTCCCTTAGTTTTATGTGGAGTAAATAAAAACAGAGGGAGTATACTACGGATGAGGATCCCCTGACGTGGCCGAACCCATTGAGTAACTGGCATGCGGGGCCTAGCAAGCATGGGGTCCGCCAGTAAGTGACCGAAAGGGAGGGTAAGGCAGGGATACCTACGTCAGAGGATCCACTTCCACTATACTACTTTGACCAAATGTTAGAGTAATAATATATGACATGCAACTTACACAAATGTTAGAGTAATAATACTCCTATATGACATGCAACTTACACAAAGCATACATGGTCTAATGCGTTTTTCAAGGCTAACTTTGACCAAATGTTAGAGTAATAATATATGACATGCAACTTACACAAAGCATATGGTCAAATTCATATGTGAAAGGAGTTTCCAATGATATAATTTTCACATTATACATCTCATGTACTATTAATCTTGTCGATAGTCAAATTGGAAACCATCTCGAGTACAAATCTAGGAGTACGTACGAATCTAACAATATTGATTGGCGTTGTTGAATGTTGATACCTTTTTTATCAAAGTAGATATACTTTGACTACACATAAAACTTATATGTAAACTAGAAAGGATAGGAGGGAGTATATTGTACGTTCAAAAACGAAACGAACATTGAATACCCTTTATATATGATTTGCGGATGCTATGATCACCGGTTCAAAATTTTGAATTCGCCTTAGGTATCACGTGCCCCCACTCGTTCCCTCTCGATTTCATCTTGGGGTCCGGAGATCTATTGAAAGAGGACTAGGGTGGGTACGTGTGAATGATACTCGGCAGAATGTTCAAATGAGGCATGCGGGAGGATGGACTCGACTGGAGGGCGACATGATCGATGGAGAAGAGGGTTGGAGAGGAATGAGAAATAAGCAAACGCCACATGATTATACTTGAACGGCTCAAATAAACAATAAGTTGTCTCGCTTGGCCTACATAGTGAAAGGCCTAATGCGCAACGCGGAGCACTGACGCTCGAATATGGCCGGGAAAACAGGGAAACAGACATGTGGGGCACACCCGTCGGGACGACGTAGCACAGACTAGTCCAATGGAGGAGCTGGCCCACGACCTCCTCGCCACCGACAACCGTTCATGTGGGTCGTTGGGGGCAACAATGGGGCGGAGCTCCAGCACCACCTCTGGACACGGCGACCGCGGTGAGCGACACGCTCATATCGTCGCTAGACAAGGTCGGTTTCAGTTTGCCGAGGGTGGCGTTAGTGCTATGGCACGACCAACGGTATGTTTGGTTTGTGCCCAAGGTTGCCCCATCAAAGCATTGGGTAGCCAAAATTTTGGTTGAGGTATTGGTTGCCCATGATTTGGCCGACATTGGCAAGAAAAATGAACTTGAGTTGGCCAGAGTTCATTGGCATGCCAAAGAAATGGCAACCGTCCAAACAAAGACCAATCTTTGGGTCATGACCAAAATTTTGGTTGAGGTATTGGTTGCCCATGATTTGGCCGACATTGGCAACAAAAATGAACTAGAGTTGGCTAGAGTTCATTGGCATGCCAAAAAATGGCAACCATCCAAACAAAGACCAATCTTTTGGTCATGACCAAAATTTTGGCAAGGTGCACTTTGGCCACAATCCAAACACACCCCAACACCCGGCTCGTCGAGGATGCACGGGGCGCCGCGACGCGTCCGCGGAGTGGTGTAGCATGGCCAACTGCATCCTCTGGACCTGAGACCATGCCGGGTCGTCTTGCTTTTCCAATGACATGCGGGGATCGCTTGTGAGCAAAGGGCATCTCCAACGTTGCCACAACCGCAGCTGACTACCCTGGCACACCAAAACCCTTGTCCCTCGCGCCGTCGCGTGGTGCGTTCCCAGCCGGCGCCAGCTACCCGCATTCATGCCGTCCGTTCGTATGTCGTCATTAAGATGCTCGGTGCCCACGGAACCAACTCCGGCGACTTAATGACGCACCTGGACGCTTGGCCTCACCGGAATGCGCTACTTAAAGCGGCAACGCCCAGCTAACCTCCACACCATAGCGCATCGTCCTCCTACCTGGAACCACATCCGCCATGACCGCAAGCGCGAACGCTCTGCGGGAGAGCTTGTCTTCGGGGATGGAGCTCGAGGTCGCCGCCCTCGCTCAAGTCACCGCACAAGCGTCCTACTTGCCGCCGTCCAACGTCCGGCACCGCCGACGTCGGGGACTCCTCCGAGGATGAGTAGGGCATGGGAGGCGGCAGGGCATGGTGTGCCAACTGGCCGGTCCGTCTCCCGTGTTCTACTTTTCCTCGCCGGAGACCGCACCTTCACTTCACGGGTCTTGAACCCCGCCCCCGTACATGGAGATCACAGATGGAGGACGTCGGTCGCCACCGTAGAATAGGTTTAGGGTCGGGTTTATTTTATTTTTTTGTCCTATAAAAGTTCGAAATGTAATGAAAATCTGCCGTGTTTGCATTAATCTCGGCCGCTGTATATGAACTTTCACAATAATATACATATTGTAGGAGTACTAGCAAGATGCCCGTGCATTGCACGGAAGATCAAGATCTTGTGGGAGAAAAGGATGAACGAGGGAAAGCCTTATCTGCAAATGTGGAGAGGAGTGCGGGTAAATTGTCATAGTTTCCTTCCTATCCGTTAGATATAGATCGGACGGCCTATATTGCAGGATCGGACACATCTTTCTACATCTACGGGAACCAACGAAAGGGTTAACGTAAATTGCCTCTCTCTGTCCTCCCCTGATTTTCATGGTGGTGGGCCCCTCCCTCCCCCCAATCGACAATCAACAGCTCACACATTTCACATTGCGTTAATTACGTAACTGGGATTACGTAGGTGTAGCATTACTCGTCCTAAAAAACCCAACTAAGCCAACCTCCCAGCATATCGTGCGGGAAAAGACCTGGCCATGCCGTTTTAGTCAGGATTACCGGATTACTAGTAGTAGTATCGGTGGATCGCGCGAAGCAACATATTTTTTAGGGGGCGAAGCACCTAGTTTAAAAGGAAAAAATGTGGTACACTCACAACACTCCTGTCGCGGTCGCATTGCACCCCACACACGTTCGGTCCTGCACACGGCTCACGCAAACGGAACGCACTTTGGCTTGCCTCTACACTGACACGTGGGACTGCACTTGGAGAAACCGACCATGCGCCAAACTCCCCCCGCCCACCGCGTGAAATCCTCCCCCCCACACCCAAAAATTCCCCCCAAATCCGATTCAACCGCCCTTCGGCCAACTAGCCAATAATATTCCCCAAACCCCCCCCCCCCCTCTCCCCCTCCACTCCATTCGCTCCGCCAAAGATGCCCTCCCTGCCGCGTTGATACGTCGACGCCGCGGTTCGGCGATCCTCTTGCTCCCACGGTACGCTCTCGTAGACTGTCGTCCTCTAGCTGCGTCACCACCTCTGGCTACGTTCTTGTGGAGGCGCACGGCGGTCAGCGCCGCCACCGCTGGCGACGTTCGTGTGGAGACGCACAGCGGTCAGCTTCTCCCACGGTACGCCCATTCTAGACTGAGGCCCCGTTCATGTCGGTGTAGCGCTGAATGTTAGCTGATAGACGCTGTTAATCTCACTGTTTGCCGAAGTAGTTTACTGTCAATATGCTCTGCTTAAGAAGCTTCCTTGCCCTGTTCTGCAATCAATCTGCTTAGCTGAGATGGCATGCCAAGGCCGATTAGTTGCTAAAATATCCTGCCATATATTTATTGTGACGTAGATTGCCATGGTCTAGTAGCCAATCTGTTAGCTGAAATAGCTCTACACCGTTTTATACTCGATCTTTGTTGCTGTGATGGCCTTCGATAGTTCGATGGCTATGTGCTCGGCCTCGTTGACTGCTGAAACAGCCTGCCATAATTTGGCACTCAAATCTGTTTGCTGAATTAGCTTTACATATATTTTGTTACTTAGATCTGATCATCCAAATATCTTGCCATAGCTTTAGACATCGACCTAGGTATTTTTTTTCTGGACTTCATAAAAAAGCATATATGTTTTCCCTATAATATCTAGTAGAAGAACTAATTTGTATGTCTAACAGATGGACAGGACTTGGATAACTTCTGCTCGAAGATTCTCCGCTTCATATGTCGAGGGGATTGAAAACTTCATGAACTTTATCAGAGCTGAGTACGGTGGTCCGAAATCAGATGTGCTATGCTCGTGTAGCAGTTGTATGAATTCAGTTACAAGACCCCAGTCAACTGTGCAAAATCATCTACACTTGTATGGGATGTCAGTCACATATACTAGGTGGGTTCATCATGGTGAAGCTGTGAATGTCAATGTTATTGACTACGTGGAAGCAGCAGATCACCATCTTGATCTGCCCGATGCTCAGGTGGAAGAGGAGGAGGAGGTGGTGGTGGCGGAGCCAGTGAGTTTGACCAACATTGAAACAATGCTACGAAATGCTCGTGCATTCCGTGAACTTTCACCTGCAGAAAAAAAACGGTGGGCCCGCATGTTGGAACAATGCAACGTTGTTGTCACCCCAGGAAATAAGCTGTCAGTATTCTCAGCTATGGTCACCTTTCTTCAGGTGAAGACATCTGAGCGGATGACCAACAAATCATTTTATGCGATGTTGGCTGCTTTCCGCGAATCTTTCCCAGATGCGTCTGAGCTGCCACACACCTACAGTAAAATGAAGAATTTCCTTCGTGCAGTTGGAATTGGATATGATATGATCCATGTTTGTAAGAATAATTGTGTTCTGTTCCGGAAGGATTATGCCAACTTAAGTGAATGCCCGAAATGCAAATCATCAAGATGGAAAGATGGCGATGCTGTGAAGAGGATTCCTCATAATGTTCTGAGACATTTTCCAATTACACCAAGATTGCAGAGGTTGTTTCATGATGCTGAAACAAGAGAGGATGTACTGTGGCATTCTAGGAACCAGGAGTACAGAGATCAGAATGTAATGAGCCATCCATCTCATGGTAGTGAGTGGAAAAGCTTCAATGATAAACACAAAGAGTTTTCTGCTGACCCGAGAAACATTAGACTTGTCTTAGCTTCAGATGGATTTAACCCATTTGGCCACCAGAGCGCCACATATAGCATGTGGCCAGTGCTTGTTATCCCTTGCAACATGCCTCCAAATTTCTGCACCAAAGAATCAAACTACATGATGGCCTTGCTCATCCCAGGTCCAAAAAGTCCTGGAAAGGATTTTGATTTGTTCATGGAGCCTCATGTGGAGGAACTTCAACAGCTATGGAAGGGTGTTCTCACTCGAGACCTATATAGCAGCCCATCATCTGATTTCTTTATGCATGCTGTTATAATTTGGTGCATCCATGATTATCCGGCTTTGGGCACTATGTAAGGGCGAACGACACATGGTTACAATGCATGTGTTCGCTGTGACAGGAATCCGCTGTCATACGCAATACTTAGCAAGATTTGTTACATTGGGCACCGCCGTTTCCTTGCCAAGGACAAGCCGCATCCTAGAAAATACCGAAGACATGTGTTCAATGCAAAGCATGAAAACCGTGATGCACCAAAGAGGCTCACCGCCGATGAGTTGCAAGTGGAATTAGAGAAGGTCAGGCATATTACACCAGGAAACCATCCTGGTAATGTTAGCAGGAAAAGGAAGCGTGGCAGGGTAGAAGAGAGATTATTGTTTACTCGCAGGTCCACTTTGTGGGACTTGGAGTATTGGAAAGATTTGGATCTAAGGCATAATCTCGATGTGATGCACATCGAGAAAAATATATGTGACAGCATTATCGGCACACTTCTTAATATTGAAGGCAAGACGAAAGATACCTTAAAATCTAGGATTGATTTGACACACATGGGTAACAGAAAGGATTTGCAGGTGCAAGATGAAGGTAAACCATGGGATATGGCACCAGCTTTGTACGTCTTGGACAAGGTAAAAAGAAAAGAATTCTGCGAGGTCCTGTCACGTGTGAGATTCCCACATGGATTTGCTTCCAACCCTGAAAGGAGAGTCAGTGCAGATGGAAACAAGGTACAAGGGTTGAAAACTCATGACTGCCACGTCCTACTTCAAAGGGTTTTACCTGTTATCCTTAGAGGATTGGGCCGCCCAGACTTATACAGAGCAGTTGCAGAGTTGGGACAATTCTTCAGGGAACTCTGCAGTAGGAATATCAGGATAGATGCTTTGGAGCGTCTTAGAGACAAGATACCAACTATCCTATGCGACCTTGAGAAGATATATCCTCCAGCCTTCTTTGATGTGATGGTGCCTTTGGCTGTTCATCTACCTGATGAGGCACTACTTAGAGGTCCAGTACAGTATGGCTGGATGTACCCTATTGAAAGGCGGCTAGGCACTTTCAAGGGTTATGTTAGGAACAGAGCTAGACCCGAGGGTTCCATTGCAGAGGCCTACATTGCTACAGAAGCGTTGACATTCTGCTCAAAATACATTGAAACAGCTGATCAGCTTAGCAAAGAGGTGGGTGAAGACAATCCCGGGCTCAATGTTTTCGATTATTCTGTTCAAGTTACATGGAAGAGTCGACAAGAGGACAAACCTAAAGATTTGGACAAAATGGTTTGGTATGTGTTGAATAATTGTCCTGAGATACTACCTTATATCAAGTAAGTGCAGTACTGCAGCTTATACATCGTAATCTACTAAACTTGCAGCACATTCTTATATATTTAGATGTTTGACGCGATCACTATGTTGTGCGGCATCTACAAAGAGAAGTTACTGCCGTAAAATCCAAGAAACATTGACAAACTGGTTATGGTAGGATTTGCGAAATGGTTCAAGAACCATGTAAGCTTTTGAAGTGCACTTTCAGTTTTTTTAATATATTGAGTACATAAGATGATCAGCTTGTCTATTTTCTAACCATAGGTTAAGAAGATGCGGGAGGATGGACAGGCAGTTGATGATGCCCTTTACTCACTAGCAATGGGTCCTGATACTCGAGTAAGACATTATGAATCTTGCGTTGTTGGAGATGTGCGCTACAACACCCTTGCATGAGACGAAGGCAGGAAGACACAAAAAAGTGCCATCATGAGCACGGATACGTATGACAAAGAGACAACTGAAATGTATGCTAACATAACAGACATTATTCAGTTGTAGTATATCTCCAGTTTTGAGGATCATCGGTGTGTGGTTCTGTTGTGCTATCGTTGGTATAACCTGTTTTCCAGGATCACAAAAACCAGAGCTGATGATTATTTCAAATCCATCAATGTCAAGGTGGCATACCAGACCAACGAGCCTTTTATTTTGGCAAATCAAGCAACACAGATATTTTTCTTGGAAGACACATTTGCACGTAGCGGTGACTGGAGAGTATTGCAAAGGTTTGAGCAGAGGAATTCATTTAATGAAGTTGCACAACAAGATGATGCTTACACTACTCCTGATGTACAAGATAACACAGATGTTCCTAATATCTTTGAGAACCATCATGTCAATGACGCCGGCGAAAAGATTGCCTGTCGTGCTACGGACATACAAGAGTTGATCAAGAATAAGCCAATGTTCGAGGACGTTGAGGATGAAGAAGAAGATGACACCGTGGGGAATTACGATTCAGACTGATACACATGGCGAAGATGTTGACGCTGCTGCTGCGGATGATGATTACATTGCTTTTGTCGTATTTGCCTGTCAGAAGACGATTTTTTATCTACTATGTGAAATTGTGTTTGCTATGACAACTGAAACCTGATGAACATGTTGTTTAGTATTTTGCTATGAGAACATCACTTGTTATGTATGCTGATTTGTGTTTGGTGATTGTATGAAAACTAAAACATGATGACATTGTTGTTTA